>NC_140611.1:38484252-38971752 GCF_057381915.1 Diplotaxodon limnothrissa
TGACGGCTGAATGGATGGATGGATGGATGGATGACGGCTGAATAGATGGACGGACGGACGGATGGACGGACGAATGGACGGACGGACAGACAGACGAACGGATGAACGGACGGATGGATGGATGGACAAATGGATGATGGATGGATGGATGGATGGATGACGGCTGAATGGATGGATGGATGGATGATGACGGCTGAATGGATGGATGGATGGATGGATGATGACGGCTGAATGGATGGATGGATGGATGACGGCTGAATGGATGACGGCTGGATGGATGTTACTGGTTTAAAAGACTTCCAGGACAGTTACACATACATTATTAGCATGTTTGTGTATAAAGGGTGAGATAAGAAAATTATACTCACTGTACCAACAGCAGACAGTGATTATATCATGTATGTAGAATTAGGTCGATAATAGGAGTTATTCCATCCTGGTTTTTTCCTGGTTTAAAATGAGCCTCGGGGAGGTGAGCACACACTCGAGCATCTTTGGTCCACGCAGAGTTTAGAGTTTATAAAGGTTTGGGTATTTTCATGTTATTTTTGACTATTTGATTTAAAGATATCCTCACTAAAGTCCCAGTGATTTACCTTTGGTTTGGAAGCTAAAACCTCTTTAGTACGTGTCAAATTTTTGATATGCAGGAAAAAGCTTGGAATCAAGGTAACTGTGCCACTTACAGAAAACACTACAATCAGTGGTTTTTGACTCTTATGGGAAACCTTTCCTGATCCATTCTAATGCTGATTATGTATCCTAGTTGAGGAATTTTAGCACTTTGATTCCTGATTTTAAGCAGTGTGGGCTCATCAGCCTCGATATTCCTGAGTCCCTCGTTTCACAGAATGAAATGTGTCAATTACTAAGTGAGACCAAAAAAAGAAAAGAAAAATCCAGGAAAGTAAAACCAGAACACGAGGAAACGTGTAAGAGAGAGACAAGTGACTTAACTCAGAGCCCAAAGCTCAGACGGTGATAGAGGCCTAAGTCTGACCTTCTCCCGCTGACAGTGATAGTCTGCAGAGCTCTGTTACCTCTAATCTCCCGTGACAGTCACACATTACAGCTAATCTCTGCTGACAGGCGACCATACTGAAACAGACTAAACTTCCTGTCTTAACAGCGTCTGGATCATACAGTGAAGTCCTGCTTTACGAGTAAGGAAGGTCATATCCTACAAGCCGAAATGTCAATTCTTGTATTACTGTTCGAAATAAAACTAGTGGCAACGATTGTGTGAAATTCAGTCTAAAGAAGTGCGATGACCTGCTACCAAACAAAACAATGTGTTTATGACGTGTCCTTTAAGCTGCAGAGAGAAGAATGAGGTCAATGAATGCAGAAATATCTCACTGTCACACTGTTTTAGAGACATTTTGCTAAAACATTTAGAAATGTTAACATTTGCTTTGGCTAAAAGTTAGCAGACACTGTCCATAAGGTGCACAGTTTCATTGTTTCAAAGCAGAATCAAAGAGACTGTGACAGCTTTATACTCACATGTACAGTACTGCTCCTAAACAAGAACGAGGACTTGAAATAAGACAGAGACAGTGAGACAAGGCGAGAAAGACACAGGAAGGAGGAAAGTGATGCAAAGAGAGAGTCGTGCAGACAGGTCGGGCAGGTAACACTGACCAGACAGACATCAGTTTCTACACTGCTCTTCCTGTGTCTCTATCTCAGCTCCGTCACTGCCACCATCATGTTTTTATTTTTTTCATCTGTCCTGACTATCAGGTCCTGTTCTTTGTCTTTGCTGGAATTCATTCCTCGTGTTCAGAACAGGACTCTGAACCTCATAAACCCGTTTTATATTTTAAAATTACAGATTCTTTCTTCAAACCATCGACTGCATGAGTTCCTTTGTAATTTGGTGGAGGATGAAACTTGTTTCTTTTCACTCACCTGTTTATGCACTGACCTGCAGGCTGCAGCTAAAAGGCAACGAGCTTCCTGAAGGACTTTTTGTTCCTGTCAGGAGAATCCTTTGAAATGAAATATTGAACAACACTGAGAATACACTGACCTCTCACAGTCTGTCAGGGCGAAATGGTTCCTCACATTTGCTTTGGGTTTTGTGACACCATGAAAAAGTCTGCCTCACTCACCAGAAATTACACCTTAAATAAATATCTTTGTAGACACTTTATGAAGTACTTTGTAATAAATTGAAGATAAACTGTTTAAATACACAAATAATAAACAGAAGTATTACATTTTAACCCTTTAAGACCTACCATAGAACCAAGTCCGCCAGAGCTTATATTATATTTTTACATGCTGTAGTGCAATTTTTGGGAGCATTTCAAGTTGATATAAATCAATACAACCATTATAGCCCAAATTTTAATAATATGTCTGCATTAAGTGCCTAGAAATTACATAAATGACAAAAAAGTGCAATAAACTACAAAAAAAAATTAAAATCGTTTTTGTTTTTTTACCATATATTTCTAGTTAGAGAAATTTAAGAGGCTTATCCCTCAAAACTGTAAATACAAAAGTTGCACAAAATAGTTTCCACCACAGGAAATTTAAACTAAGTGTCTTCATAGTTTTATTTTTGAAATACACCAATTTTTATATACTGCAGGAAAAATGAAAATAAATATTATAATGCAAATTTGCAAAAAAGCAGCATCTGCATCAAAATAAACTATTTCCAGCAGTGCAATTTTAGTTCTAAGCATCCCAGAAACGACACAGAAAGTCATGAAGTCAAACATAAATTTTAAAAACACAAGTATAGGCTCATGAGGCCCTGATGGTAAAAAACTACATTTCCGCAAATTGACGTCACTTCCGGTTTCGGGCAGGACATGGAGGACATGCGATAGTTCGCGCTGATGGACGTAGGAAGTGTTACAAACAGCTGATCGGATCGGCAAACTGTTTCTGGAATATTATGTTTTTGTTGCTGCAAGTGCTTTTTATGCAGTTTTTGCAAAGCTATATGTGGAAGGAAACCGTGACCGAGGACAAGCTGATGGCATAAGATGTAAGTACAACTCCTCCAGTTTCATATGCAAAAAAAAATATTGCACTAGCTTACGTGGTTGCAGTTCTACAGGGGTTTAAAAATAGTTACGCAAAACGGAGCGTGTCTGCTCCGACCGGCTTTAAAGGGTTAATATTCGCTCTAAGATCATGTAACGCAAATCCCAAAACAACTGACTTGTCAAACATTACTCCCAAAATTTGCGACTCTTTAATGACAGCATGTGGTTATTATCCAGTAAGTTTTACTGGATTTAAAATTTGACTGTAAAACTAATATTTCATGTGACTTATGATCAGGATTCTTACTTTTTTTAAATCCATACAAGAGCGCAGCAGCACTGGAGCTGTTCTCTGAGTTACTCACACCAGTCTTTTTTACAGCACACCATTAGCTAGCTAGCTAAGCAGTCATGCAGTTAGTTTTTCCTGGTTCCCAGAATGTGAACAGCTCAGGTCTCTTATTTAAATGAAAGAAGATATTGACTGATTTTGGTCACGGAGAGCTCAGGACACCTTTGGCTTCTTCAGTGACAATTAGAAAGCTTCACTAAGTTTTATTGGTGTAAGCTGGGGTTCGCAGACAATCTGCTGTGGGGGTCAAACAATGTCTTCATTTCACATATTCTGGATAATCTGAGATAATCTGTGTAGCTTTTCTTTGCCTATATCAAAACCACTACTTCAAACTCGGTGGCTGTGCTGGTGGGGGCAGCGGTAGGTGCAGGTGAGGCTGTTTGGAAGTTGCCGGCCTGCTCCACTCCGTGTCCGTATGTTTGTGGGAACTTCAAACTCCTACATTATCCATCACAAATAAGAGTCAAAGCCTCAATTTAACCCTGACCTAGTTGTTACCTAAACCCTGAAACAAAATCTGAACTCAAAGGAGTTTGAAAAATGAAAAAATGCAGTTGCTGTAATGGTCTAAAACTCAAACGGGTTCTCACAAAGACAGCTGGACATGTTTTTATAAATAGACTCACTCATGCTGTGAAGATGAGCTACAAAAACATGGGTTACGCTCTTTTCAAACAGTGATTGCAATAGTACCCACTACCCACTTGTCAGTGTAAGCTGCCTCATGCTTAAATATAATTGCCAACTTAGTCCACATTAATTGCTCCTTAAGTGCATTAATATAGCTGTGAAGAGGAATCAGTGTGTAGATCAGGAGTTATATTAGCAGCTGCAGTCTTTCACACGCAGGTGGTTCCCTGCTTAGTTTAGTCCATTATGGCTGATGTGAGCACCGACACACTGGCCTGTTTGCTCAGAACACATTTCTGCTTTAGACGGAAACACAAATATTACTCACTGGACTTGAGTGCTGAGGAATTGACTTCAATCTCTCCTCCCGTGATTGGCTGGAAAACCGAGAGCTCAGACTGGTAGTGGTCAGGACTCGGGGCCAGGCTTGTGTTAGCCGTGCTCCTCTGCTGGGCTTCATGTTCCTCATAAACCGCCATCAGCTTACAGGAAAACACACAAAATGCAGCAGGTTAGGTTTTTCTGCTTTTGGTATTTTCACATTTAAACAATAACTGCAGCAGAGTAAAGCTTTAGGACATAATATCACAAGTTTTTTACTACCTATTGTAGAAAACAAAGCAGGTTTAAGAGATAACAACCAACATATGGATATCAACAGTGCCCATACTTCACCATTAATCCATAAACAGCCTGCTGGCTTCTTTAAATAAACCACAAACAATAGAAGCTCTGTTTGGTTTACTGCATGCACAAGCACTCAACATGTGTTACCTTGTGGATGAGCACGCTATAGAGGACATCCAACGAGCCCAGCATGCCTGTGACAGAGCGTGTCCTACTGATTAACCACTGACTCCATTAATGTCCTCTGTGCATGTGTGCGCACTGTGCTAACTCTAGCTGGGTTATATAGTGGGATCCCTGTCTATTGAGCACTGCACCGAGTCTGTGTTTAGCCTAACGTTGCACAGAGCTCGTCCACACTGTGTTCTAGGGGCCTCCACGCACAGTCTGAATAGCCCTGTGTGCATGTGTGTGTTTATGTGCATCGTGTCCATAGTGGCTAAGAGTAAAGAAAGGAGACTTTGCCAGCAAAGCCAGAGGCTTCATGTGACAGTGGACACAACAACAACTAGGATTTGTTTGCTGTCTCTTACTCAGGCAGATGCTACTATGTTCCCTCAGTGCAATCTTTTTTCATGGACTGGGATCAGTGGAACAATAATCTACCAGTGTATTTCTGTATATCTGGGTTCTTTGGCGATATATTTTGATGTAAAGTTTTACTAAAAGTTACTGTAATTCCACAATCATAACATCACTGTGTACAGCCCTTTCCACTGTGTGTTGCTAGCAGACCCCACCTTTCACCCTTTATGATTGGGACGCTGCATTAGCTGGCAGCAATTCACAATTGTAATTAATACAACACTCCAGAACCTCATTATTATAACTTTCTCATATACAACAGGCACACAGGAAGAGGCTAGCAACAAGTAAAATAAGGACCAGGTCCACAGTTAAACTCTCAGTTTTGAGGGAAGCAATTAAAGTGACAACTAATAGGAGTGAATGACACTGCAGACTGACATGTAAGTGGTTGGTAAATACATTAGAGGTGTCACCTACGCAACTGGAGCCTGGACTGTCAGCTAGTGACAAATTGTCAGCTTTCTGTAGAAGAGGCTTAGTGTGACAGGACTTAAGGACCTGCCTGAGTATCCACCTGTTTTTAGTCTCACAGTAATTCAAAGACACCTCAGTGTTCTCCCTGGGCTCACTGTTTGTGGAGAGGTCGGTGTTAACATTTGTTGGGATGCTATTATTTAACCTCCTAGGACCTGGCGTCCACATATGTGGACATCACATTTTGGGTTATTTAGACCAAAATACTCAATTTTGCTCTACAAGGGCCTGATATCCACTTACGAGTACATTATACTGCTACTGTTCTATCGAAATTTTAAACAAATATCCTCATATGTGGCTCTTATTTTTCCTAAGAAACAAAAATCAGGTAAAAAAAAATATCTGGTCATTCTTTGTTTTTACATTCATTGGGTCCCAATCAGCCCAAATATCAAAGAGAAATCAAAAATGCTGCCGTGGAAGAGTTCGGGTCTTAGGAGGTTAATGTAACAACTTGCTGTCAACTCAATCGTAGAAGACCTAGAAGTGTATCTTTACACTTCTAGGTCTGCTGCTCAACCTGAAGCTACAACAATAAAAACACAGATGGGGGCGTAATAAGAAATGATTCAGCCTTTAATGCGTCTTTACTAAATGCAGTAAATACGACTTGAGATGAATAACTGTTTTAACAAATACTAAGTCAAGATGCAGAAGCAGCAAGTGAAAAACTACATACACCTGGGAACTAAACAGTTTGTGGAACCATTTTTAGCAGAAGTAACTGGAAGCACTCATTTCCTGTATGACTTTATCAGTCTGTGACATTACTGTGGTGGAAATTTGGCCCACTCTGCTTAGTAACACAGACCCACCACAGCATTTCAATGGGTTGAGGTCTGGACTTTGACTGGGTCATTACACTAACTTCATTCTTTTCTTTTTCAGCCATAGATGTGCAGATTCACAACTGCTCCTGGGATCATTGTCCTGCTGCATTGCCCAATTATTCCCAAGCTTTAGCTGTCAGACAGCTTCATGTTTAGCTCTACAATACTTTAGTATACAGACGGGTTCAGGTCCTGTGGTGCAAAGTGATGTGTTGTGCAAATCCTGATCAAACGTCTCCCCTTTGGTCAACTTCTTGCTCCAGAAGTCTTGCGGTTTGCTCAGATCAGGTCTTGTCATGTTCTCTTTAGAGAGAAGAGATTTTCTCTCCCAGTCTGTTTGGACTGTCATGAACTTGAATACAGCTGAGATAGTCGTTTTGTTTTCTGTAGGTTTTCCGAGCTTTTCACAGTCTGACCTCGGGCTGAATTTGCTGGGACGTTCACTCCTGGGAAGACCAGCCTCTGTCTTCAATGTTGTGAATCCGCATTCTTACTGCAGACCAATTAAATTCAGACAGTTTGGAAATAGACATTCCTGGGTTGATGAGCAGCAACAACTGGCTCTCATCACCTGGATCATTGTTCCCAATCAGCAAACGGCCAAAACGCCTGCTTTTATAGAGGCGGCATGACTTATTGATGATCAGTTAATCCAGCGCATTTCATTATTAGCACATGGTTCTACACTTTGGCTTCGTTTTTGTTAAACAAATTATAACCTGTCGGATTTTTAGTTCATCATAATTAAATCATTTTAAATAATTTTATTTCCTATCATTTAAAGAGGGTGTACTTTCTTTTTCCCATATCTGTACATACTTTTGCTTTTTCTCCTGGAAGAGCCAAATAGTATCAAGTTACACAATATCGCACCTTTCTTGCCATCTTCCCAGCAAATCTCACCAGCTATTCAGCACAATCCAGGCCTCTCCGTCTTTCACACATTCATGTTCTGTCACATTCCCCACTTCCATCTGTCTAACACAGATTTCTCTCTTTGTCTTACTCAATTTTTCCTCTCATAACAAATCTTCGTTTTTTGCCATATTTCTGTTGACATTGTAATCCTTTTCCCCAGGTCATTCCCAACCTTTTGGTGCCACGGCACATATTTCACATTAGAAAAATCACACGGCACACCACCAACCAAAAATGTGACAAAACGCATATTGATATTTTTCCCCAAACCAGACATAGTAGAATTGGCTCGGTTTGTCCCCAGTATACCCCTTTTGGTTTATTCTGACCACTACTCACGCTGGGCCTTCACCTGGGTCAGAGTTTTCTCCAGGACCAGACTGACTACTTTTTCTTTTCAAATATTTATCTATTGCTATTACGCGCTGTATCGTCTCACAGCGTGACTATTGTGTAATTTCTGCTTCGTCTTCTTCTGTTTACTAGCAGCTGGCAACCCATTTAATTAGAGCAGGTAGTTGCACTGCCCTCTAGTGGAAGAGAATATAATTGTTCAACCCATTACTCACGCCAACCTCCCCAACCTTTTGTGCTCCACGGACCGGTTTAATGTCAGACAATATTTCATGGACCGGCCTTTAAGGTGTCGCGGATAAATACAACAAAATAAAACGATACGACCAAGACAAAAACGGTGGGATTTTGTAAACATTATAATAAACGTGAATTCACTGTGTAATTGTGTAACTTTATTAGCAGCGTCCTCCAGAAATGCACCAACAACACTGAGAGTAACATCCTCCTCTCTGCCCCTTAATGCTCTCAGGTCGCTATGGTAACACATAAACATTTCTTTCAAAATAAGACGCACGACTACAAAACGGAAAAGACCCAGGGAAACCGAGTTAACAATAAAAATCCTGAAAACCAAAAATTTCACACCCGAGCCTCCACTCTCGCGGCCCGGTGCCAAACGACTCACGGACCGGTACGAGGCCGTGGCCCGGGGGTTTGGGACCGCTGGTTTAGGGTACCAATCAACTGGAAGATGAAAAAAACCCACTAAATGTGATGAAAGGGATGTTACTTTTATTTTGGACCCTGTTCCAGTTTTTCTTTTCATTCTGAACTTCTACAATATGGATACAAAGTACCTGCTTGACACATATCAAAGAAATATACCATCAGAAGAACATTTAACTTTCTGGATGTAAGAATCAATATTAGTGTCGAGTAAGAGAAATCCCTCCAACATGTTTAAGAGGACGGGACAAACTGACAGACAGTTAAAAAGATAATACTTCCAGCCATGTCTGTGTTGGCACAACGTAACAAAAAGAGCTCACATTCCTCACCAGAAAACTGCTTAAGAACAAGACTAATAGCTTCCAGATGAAAACACGCACAGAGCCGTGGCAGAGATCGTTAAAAAAAGAACATCTGAAAGGATGACTGGAAGAAAAATGTGTAGACAAATTCAACAGAGCCTTGCCAAGTCTCTTAAAAAGCTGAGGGGGGAAGAAAAGAAAGGCAAGCGGAGCAGATATGGGAGGACTCTGCTTCTGTTCTGTTCAACAGGGAACTCAAAGACCTGCCAAACAAAATGACACCACAGCCTGAGCATGGGAGGAAGAGCGGGATGAGAGAGACGGAAAGGTGAGACCGCACCGAGCGAAAGCACCGAAAAAGACAAATGGGCACAGAGAACGTGAGAGACGGAGACGAGAGAGACTTATAAAGATAATAACGAGGCAGACTGACAGATGTGTGGTACTGTAAAAACCTTCAGGATGTCAGAGAGCAAAAAGCAAACCTGCAACTGGAGACTGTCAGAGGGTCACTGTGTCAAATGCAATGACGTGTAAGCAAAATGAAAAGTTACACGCTGCCAATCCCAGCCCTGCTCACCCGTCACCCGCCGAGCACACACATTTTATTTAGAGGAAATTTGAAAACTGATTCCCTGTCACACATCTGAAAAATATTGAACAACTTGGGTCAAAATTTGACTCATTTTATTAATGAATAAAATCTAAACATGTGAATCACTTTTACTAATAAAGTAACTTCACTTCAGTGTTTTACATGATGCACCATGTTTACACTGCTCAGCACTTCCTAATGTGAGTGAGTGCAGAGCCGCCTCTGTTATGAAGTGAATGAAACTGATATGGGTAAATTAATAGCAGTCCAGAACTGGCGTCGGTGCACATGCACACACACACACACACACACACACACACCTCCATTACCATCTTTTTCCGCATGATATGCTTTTTAATCGGCTCGATTAAAGCCCGATTGATTGGTTTGGTGTGGATCGATAAAACGCCTCAATCAGGAAAAATGCACGAGTACATCCACGGCTCGCAAACAGTATGTGGACTCTCACTTTCACACCCAAACAAAACAATCTTTAAACACGCTTAAGCTATCCGCACACCACTGACCTTTGATTTCCACTCACAACCACTTACCATAAAAAATCCATGATGATGGAGTGTGTATTTGTGTGTCTGTGTGCGTACTTTGGCATCTTATCCAGTCAGCAATATCCGTAGCAATGACCACTCCATCACAGCTGCATCAGAAGAGTCATACATGACCACAACTGTGAGTATTTCATGAATAGTTTATGGATGTTGTTTTACTGATTGTTTTATAGGCTGGTTTTGGAGATGGCTTTGGGTGCGATACACATAGAAACGAAGATTAAGGAAAAACAAGATCGACAAATAACAATTTTCCATTTTTCTTTTTGCAAATATGCTAATTTACTGCTTTTCATGATGCCTTTCTTAAAAATGTGAATAATAAACTCAGATGAACCAAATAAAATTGAGGATAATAAATAAGTGTGCCAGGCCCAAAATTCACAGAGCTTTTATTCTGACACCACAGAAGAAAGACACACAAACAAGCACACACACACTGACAGAGGATAGACTGACAGCACCACCTAGTCACGCTCAAACAAAACTGCACCCTCCAAGCCCCACACACACACACACACACACACACACACACGCACACACACGCACACACACGCACACACACACACACACACACGCCTGACCCTCACAGTCTGCTTTTGTGTCATTTATGAGTCTACTACTTCGACAAAAAAGAGATAAGTAAAGACATGACCCAGAAGCAGAGGAAAACACAAACACTTCATCACATTTTAAAACTACCAGACAACTTTACAAGCTTGCGATCCTGTTTTATCTGTTATTTCACTCCCTGCTCTTTAAGTTATTTAGGTGTAGTGCCAAAGTTTAAAAACATGTGACATAATTGTGATGCACCAACCACAAACATCTGGTTTGCTGCTGTGGGCAGCTACGGTCACTCGAGCAGCAGATTAAAGCTAAGCTTGAGGAACAACACTCAGGAGAAATAATACTTTTAAAGTGGAGCGAGTTTCTATGTACTGACCATAAAAATATTCGTGCATAAATTTTGCAGATTACAAAGAGAATTTGAATGAACCCTGAGGCAGGTCAGCTCTTCTGTTCGAGGCTACAAGTTGGCCTTTCTTCTTTCATCAGCAGATATTCCTGCTCAGCCCCGTTTCCCCCTCTGGCATCACTTTGCCTTCCCTCCTTTGCTTCCCACTTCTCTCCTCCCTGCCTCCTTTCATTTTACACTGTTTTTCCACGGCTTCTTTCTTCGGCTGAGCCGCTCTCCCCTCTGACATGGTTCTCTGAGTTTACCGTAGATTTAAGTGTGTGCTTGTCTTTTAATCTCATCAGAATTAGAAACCAAAGTTTGGGAAAAAACTAGAAATGCCAATTATGACTTACTGACCTGCTTATAATGGTATTTTTACTAATGTGTCATTTTTGACTCTATGTGACTCTTTTCTATGTTCACAGTAGGCTGACAGTGCCAACACTCAGCCTCCTGCTAGATGCACCTATGGTACCAATTTTAAAAACCCTACATCGTCTCGTAGTCGAGTCATCGCATTCAAGAACTCAGGTGTCCACTCATCGAAGGACACTCGTTTCTGCCGCTTTTATCCACAGCTCGCGAACGAGACCCCCGAACTGCTCCACCTGGGGTACGTGGACACTTCACCAATCAAATAATCCAAAAACCTGACTTCACTTTGATGTAAAGCAGAAGGGAATAGCCAAGCGTGGATTTCATTGTTGTGTTTGAAGCTCACCACACTGTTTCTCGAGTGTTTTAACCACAGAGCTACATTTCTGCCCAAATGTGTACCTGGAGGAGTAAGTTATGGCTGTTCTATGTCACGTGACATGTAGGTTTAGCTTTTCTGTGTTTGTCTTTTGGTTGAGGCTCAAGAATGTAAGTAAAGGTGTGCGATGCTGATTTATTTCCTGTTTCACGCCGGAGCAACAAACCAGTGTACTGGAGGAACATCCAACTCACACTAAAAAAAAAAAAACCTCCACTGTAACATTAGACCCATATACAAAGCATTTTACACATCTGACAGTTATTTATGATGTTACTGTATTTATTTGATCACATAAAAGGTCAGGAAAAAACATGTGAGACATCTGACAACCAGTCGATACTTTTAAGGTCTTATTTTGAGAATATTAAATGTTTTAACAGTTGTAAGATCCGCTGTGATGTTCTGAGTTATAGTGGCTCCTTACAAATCGGCTGATGTAAATCATCATGTTCCAGCACTCTGCTCTATTGGATATCCCCACACAGCAACAAAGAGCTTATCGATTAACACATGAATCTGATACACCCGCGCTCGCTCTCTCAGTCTCGATACTCTGTTTAATCTGACTGTTTTATTCCTAAGGGTTCGCTTTTGTCCCCTACCGTGCGTTTTTTATTCTCTTGCATGCTTTAAAATGAGTCAAACATTAACAACAGAACACGGATGAGAAAACATTCGCTCCCAAAGGATGTAAATGCTAACCTTACGCATAAATGCCAAAGGACAGGGACAAAAATATTTATACGCACACACAGACGGACAAACTGAGTATGACCTCTCTGCTACAATCGATCCGTTGATGTGCTAATCGATAATTAGGATGGGGTTGTGTCTGTACGGAGAATATAGATGAATGAAATTCCACTGCTCAGCAGTTTCAGCGGTGTGTAGGTGTGTATTTGTGTAGTTTCGTGCGCATGTGAGTTCTCTTCCTCTATTGATCTCCAGTCACCTTGCCTCTCAGCAGAGCATGAGAAATCCAGACAAAACAGACAGGAAGGAAAAGATGAATGGGAGGCAGAAATACTGCGAAGAAAGAACTCAGACACAAAGACAAAGGGGGTCCACAGACACACAGTTCCAACTGTTAGACAGCCAGACAACAACGCACACGGAAACATATTATAGCTGACATACAGAGTTATCTAACGACAGAGAAAGCAGAAAAATTGAAACTGTCGCGAGTAAAGCAGCGTAACTGTTCGGTGACTTTCTGAACTTCAGTGTCTGTCACAACGCCAAAATATAATGAAAACTTCTGTCCTACAGATGGTGTGTGTACGCCTCTGCATTCATATTTGCGTGCATGACTGTTTGTATCCCCACATATATGCATTTATGTTTGTGCATGAAAAAGAATATCTGTGTGTGTGTGTGTGTGTGTGTGTGTGTGTGTGTGTGTGTGTGTGTGTGTGTGTGTGTGTAAACCATCTACCACCATCTCCCCGAGGCTGTGTGTAGACCACGATTGGCCATATGGAACAGCATTATGGAGACACACTGGCACAGATGGACACATTCTGTACTGGCCATATTCTCAGTGATCTACCAGTAGCTGTCTAAAAAACAGCACTCATAAGCCAGAAGAGCCTGTAACCAGTGATAACTGCTTAGGCACCTGCTGAATGAAAATGAGGGAAATCATCAAATCTGTGTTATTAACTGATAATGATCGCGCCGATTCGAATATTCTGGACAAGTGTTTTCAAGCTGGTCCTGCACCAACCAACCAGTACCTGGTACTCCACTACAGTAGCTTAGTATGATTTACAATTTAAGAGACACTCTAATTATTCTTATGCTGGAACAACAATTCACCCAGAGTCTGAAACCAGCTATTTTAGTTCCCATCACCTTCCTTTCAAACCAGCTTTCTTCTGTCTGCCCTCCCCTTGTAAAGAAAAGGTCTGAACAGGAGGCTGGGAGGGGTTTCTGTCTTCACAGCCAGAGCTGTGTGCCTGTGATGACCTTATTACGGATATTAGCTCTAAATGATACAGTGTGCAGAGCCAAACGTGCATTGTCTGAAGCCAGCACTTTAGAGCCTGAGCTTGTGGATCACATGGACTACTCGCCCATTTCCTGATCTCATTATTTGGAACTCTGGCTATGTTTAATATCATTAATCTTTAGACAAGTATACACAGTTGTGGTCAGAAGTTTATATGCACTCATCATCGGCTTGAATGGTCGATGGCCAATTAGGGTTTTTAATGATTTCTTTGAACTGTTCATTTTCCAGAGTGGAAGAATTATACAGCATGCATTATTAATGATTTAAAAAACAAGAACTGAGTGCACAAATTAAGAATTTATTTTGGATTTTGTTTAATCCACATGGGACCAAAAGTACCCCACTAATATTTGGTTGCACCTTGACCAGATTCTTGGTAGGCATCAACACGTTCCTGGCATAATTCTGGATGGAAGTTTGACCACTCTTCTCGCCAGTGGCTGAAACAGAATTTATTTAACTAGGCGGGTTTCCCCAGCATGGACTTTTCAGTATAATCTACAGATCTTCAGTAGGGCCATTCCAGAAGCTTAATCCATTCCAAAACCAGTTTTTATCCAGGTTTGGGATCATTGTCCTGCTGAAACACACAGTCAGCATCTAGCTGTTGATTTGAAGTGAAGATGAGGAAATTGGACATAGTCCTCCTCCTTCATTATTCCATCCAGTTTGTGAATGTACCAGTACCACTGTGGCTGTACTGGATGATGCTACACCAGCATGTTTGGCACAGTCCACTAGTCACGATTACGTTGTCTATCAGAATTGTCGACGACAAATTTAATAGTCGACGCGTCGTTTAAAGCCTTGTAAGATCCTGAAAGACGCAGGAATAAGTAGTAGGATTTAAGAGTGTAATAACGGACTGAAACAGAAGATGGCGGTACTGCATGTACAAAGTTGCCAGCTGCTGTTAAACCCAGAAGAAGAAGAAGCAACTCCGGTATCGTAGCTGTGTCCAAATTCAGGCCGCATCCTTTGGAGGCCGCATTTGAAGGCCGATTACGTTACAGCGACGTGACGAAGGCTTTCCAAATTCAAAGACTTCTGCAAATTCAGCCGACAAATGCGTCCTACTTTTCCCCAGATTTGAAGGATGGGTTGGGTGTATCCTTTGTGGCCCAGCCGATCCCAGAATCATAGCACGGCTCAGCTAATTCCAGTTTCCAACAATGGCGCCAGCTATATTACTCATATTATTCTTTCTGGGTGACAAAATAAACCTTTAACATATTTTCAGGCGAGAATGTAGCTGTGTAAACTTCAAATATCTGCTCGGTTTATCAAGACATCACATTTTTGCAAAAGTGCGCTGACGTTTTCGGAGACGTCTGTTACCCACTAGCTCGATAGCTAGCCGGGGCCAAGGCTCACTAGAGCCGGCGAGAACTGCGGACTCCCGGCAAATCGTTTTCAAACTCCCCGCGGACTTTCGCTACTCAGGTTAAGCATGATATATAAGTCACTTAGATAACTTAAAACTGTTATTGTTTGGCTTTTTTTAGTGTTTTATTTGTTCCTGAGTAAATCGGTTTGGATGAGATTAAAGTTATAGTTTTTACACAGCTGAATAAACGTCAAGCAGACAGCTGATTATCAGAAGTGTGAGATGCTGGAGAATATACTTCAGTTTCCTGTTATATTTTAGATAGCAAGGAGGAGACGGCTGAGTTTATTAAACTCCACTGAGACAATCTGCAAATTTTATTAAAAGTTTAATAAACTCCGGGTCGGGGATGAGTTCCTGCCCCAAGTGGAGGAGTTTAAGTATGTCGGGGTATTGTTCGCGAGTGATAGGAGAAGGGAGCCGGAGATCGACAGACAGATCGTTCCGTTGTGGTGAAGAGAGAGCTGAGTGTAAAAGCGAAGCTCTCAATTTACCGGTCGATCTACATCTCTACCCTCACCTATGGCCACGAGCTGTGGGTTGTGACCGAAAGAACGAGATCGTGGATACAAGCGGCGGAAATGAGCTTCCTCCGAAGGGTGGCCGGCCTCTCCCTTAGAGATAGGGTGAGAAGTTCAGCCGTCCGTGAGGGGCTCAGAGTAGAGCCGTTGCTCCTCCACATTGAAAGGAGCCAGCTGAGGTGTTTAAGCTAGAGGAGGTGGCTGGCGAGAGGAAGGTCTGGGCTTCTCTGCTTAGGCTGTTGCCCCCGCGACCCGGCCGGATGGATAAACTATTATCTTGTCTTTATTTTTAGTTAGCAAATACCTTACACACTTCAAGCTGTAAGCTAATGATAGTTATACAACAGCAGATGCTGCTGGTGCAATAAGCTGTACGTTTTACGTCCAATGGATGCATGATCTGACTAGTTGATTAATCGCAAAAATAATCGGTGACTAGTCGACTATCAAAGTACTCGTTTGTGGAAGGCCTAAAATGTATATGACCAAAAATGAGGAAAAACCACAACAGAGCCCCGCTCCTTTCTCTCCACAGCAGGCTACACACAAAGTTAAATTTAACCAGCATTTTTCTGCAGTTTTTGTGTTTTTAGATGAGATAAATTAACATCAGGGTCTTTATTCTTATATGCAGAAAGATCAAAAAGGGGGAAAAAAGCTGACTCCCAAAGAATCTCAATACAAAACAAAGGACTTTGGTATTTTCTATCCAGAACACCTTTTTTATAGACCTTGGTTTGCACATGGAGCTATAGTCTTGTTGAAGAAAATGTGTAATGATGTCAAAGCTGAAGCGCTGTCCATACAGCCTTAAAAAGTTGTCAATCTTTAAATCAATGCCAAGGTTTAGTTCACAGCACCTTCAGCCTCTGACGGCTCATTTATCCAGCTGTCTTTCCTTCATCCTCTCCTCCCCCAGCATCTTATCTCATTCAGTCGGATCTCCACATACAATGAATGTATGAGAGGCTTTTGAAGTAGGATTTGCTGGATGTGTGAGATGTGAGTGATTAGGCTACACACACATGTGTGTGCATCACATTTTTGCACACGCACACACACACGCACACGCACACGCACACACACACACACACAGTGTTTTGGTGGTTGTTCTCTAAGGGATTTGTAGGTCAAAACTCTAAGAGGTAATCACTGGAAGCTGACAGCCCTGAACCGTGATCTGTGCCGTGCGCACGTATATTGATGCAGATACACACAGAAAAAACACACAAGAATTACAGAGTAGATCTAAACCTGCTTGTACACATTTTAGCCATCTCTATGGAAGCCCATTTCCGCCACTAAATAAAAACAAAAAAGCTAGTATCCATAACTCGAAATTTCGAGTTAATAAGTCAAAATTTCGAGAAAATAACTCGAAATTTCAAGTTACTTTTCTCAAAATTTCGAGTTACTTTTCTCAAAATTTCGAGTTACTTTTCTCAAAATTTCGAGTTACTTTTCTCAAAATTTCGAGTTACTTTTCTCAAAATTTCGAGTTAGCTCTGCCAATCAAAAATATACGTGAATGAGGTCGCTTTCTTGTTACCCGGAAGCATATGTTACCCGGAAGCATATGGAAGCATATTCCGGGTATTACTTACCCGGAAGTAATCTACGTCATTCACGTAGATTACTGATTGGCAGCGCTAACTTGAAATTTCGAGTTACTTTTCTCAAAATTTTGAGTTAATAAATCGAAATTTCGTGAAAGTAACTCGAAATTTCGAGAAAATAACTCGAAATTTTGAGTTATGGATCCTTTTTTTTTTTTTTTTTTTTTTTTTTGTGGCGGAAACGGGCTTCCATACATCTCAAAGTGGAAAATGAGATGTAATGATTTATGTTAATGATGCTTTCTTCAAACATATACAAACTGACAGACTGCTCGTATTCTTTTATTTTGTATATTTCAAACACAAACGACTTTAACTTTGTTAAACTTGTTAAAAACCCCTTTGACGTGTTTTGCTGGAGGGTTGCTATATCGTACTATATAATGTAGGACTGATGGTGTGGTCCTTCATATGTCTGTCATTGCTTTCATCAGTTCCAGTCAACATTTCACATGAATGACATAAAGGTTATTTGACCCACCCTAAAGCAGAATGAAAGAGCGTCCCTATTGGTCCAGCTGTGACAATCAAGCTATCACAAAATGTTTTACATGGATTGTTTTTGGTAATTTTTTCTGGGTGTCGTTGATGATGCTGAACAACAACAGCAAACAATCGAATGAATATCAAATCATCACATATTGTCAAAATAATCATCTCTGACAGCCGGTAGAGACAAAAACAATGATACGCTGATTAGCTGTAATTCTAACAATGTTGGTCATATATGTACATTATTTTTCTCTGGAGGATTTACTACTTTTGACTGATAGAAAGTAGTAAACACCACATCAATTTGTACCATCTTTTTTTAAGCTATTAAACTGTGATGTATGTGAAACTGGGAGTGTATTGCATGTAAAACAATATGGAGTTACATATAAATATGCTGCCTGTATCTAACAGGCCAGAGCGAAACTGATGATACTGATGACATGAGCTGAAGTGCTTCACAGTTATCGCTGTTAGACCATGAGCATTAACTCAAGTGCACCTGTTCATTGTTGCAAAACTGCGACCAGTTTGAAGACTAGTAAAAGACTTGCAGGAGTATTTGTATATATTAGTGCATTATTGTAAATCTGTAACATATTGTATTGTTTACACAGTTTAGTCTGTTACTGTTTTGGAGCAACTGTAACCCACATCATTTTCTTAGGGAGTAATAAAGTATTCTGAGTCTGATTCTGAAGACAACGCCATCCCATTCAATGTTTTAACTCCTTTCAATAGTTTTTTGTTTTGCCAAACCACAGAGACGGACAAACAAGTAGTCAAGATAATCCTGGGTCAACTGCTCTTCAACCAATCGACAGGTTGGCTCAGCAGGAGTTTGATGGGACCAAAGTCTAATGTTACTCCTAATGTTATTAGTGTGAAACAAATATAAATACACAGCAAAAGGTAAACTGTCTAAGCATAGCATAATCCGGGCTCATGTAAAATCAGTAATGCAACCAACAAACTAAAAAGCAATTTCTGATACAGTCACACTCAAAGCTTCACGTACCAAAGTCAGCTGACCATATATACGTGATATACCTGTGCTGGTTATTGAGCTGACAGTCACACTGCTGCAAAGTTTCTCTTTGTCCACTTTAGCATCGTGCACTTATGTTTTCTATACTGCACATAGAAAAATAACTTTACATGTTGACTCTTAATAAAACAACTGTGCAATACTGTCATGATCCTGGGTCCTTTTGACCCAGCGTTTTGTGATTTTGGCTCTGTTCTTCCTCTGGTTATTGTTTATTCTGTTCTGCCCATGTATTCCTGTGTTAAGTCCGCATTTCTTAGTCCGTGTCCTTGTATGTGTAAGTTCCTGTTTTATTGTGAAGGTCTCTGTCTTATGTCAGTGTGTTCTGTTTACGTTTCCCCTGCCTCGTCAGCTGTTATGTCTTCCAGGTGTGTTCCCCTCCTGTTTCTCATCCCCTGATTCCTGGCGTATGTATTTATAGTGTGTGTGCTACCTCGTCCTCGTTGCTGGTCCGTCTGTGTTATTTGGTGTTTTCGTGTGTGTGAATCTCCTGCTGTCATCCTGTGAATTCTCCCTGCAAGTTGCTTTCTCTCGTGTTCAGGTTTGGTGTTTAGGTTTTAGTTTTTCCAGTGTAGTTTATGTCTAAGTTCAGTTTTTCGCCACACTCTCTCCTTTTGTTTGTTATCACTCGAGTTGTGTGTCAATAAAGCCCTCTCACTTCACTGCATATCCGCATCTTGGGTCCTTTGTTAAATTCACACGGCTTGCCCCGGCAACCCGTGACAAATACAGTGTTAATAAAAATCATTAACTCGATTGTTACCGCAACAGTGATTTTATGCAAAGTCCAGCTCTGTCTTCTCTTCCCATGCGGAGCTAATCCACGATAAGAAAAGAAAGATTGAAGTTTGAAGGTTTGTTTAAAGGTTTAAAGCTAGACTTCTTTGTATACACACGATAAAAACCCAGCTTCATCTGCTATCAATTTGCTGTCAAGGACATTTGCTAATAATCCAGCACTCAAGAGCAATTTATGCTAAACTTAACAAAGATATTTTGCTTCCTTTAAAATAGTTTTCCAGTGTTTCTCTCAACTCGACAAAGGTTTTAGAAAATTTCCTTGTTAAAAGCTTTAGACTCCCAACAAAGGCACCCCATGTAGAACCTCACCGTTTACAAGACCTTACTCGCAGTGGCCAAGTTCACAAAGCAGCGATTTGTTCATTTTTCCCATTGGATTGTGGTTCTATTGGATGCATCTGACAGTGTGAGATACAGCGTCGGGCACAATTTTAGCAGCAAGCACAGGTTGCAAATATGTGTGACCAGTCTCATAGCAACAGCATGCAAGATGACCAGATCTTCTCTGCAGCATCTGCTCAGTGCCGTCAGCCAAAAATAAAGATGTTCCATGTCATCATTCTTTATTTAAAAATATTCAACATTATCTCGTGCTTGGCAACAGAGCTGGGATTAACTACAAGAAGCTGGTCCAATAGGCTAGATCTTCAAGAAAGCAGAGGTGGGGGACTGTGCATTAGATGTTTTTGACTCTGAAATTAATACTTCAACGTACTTATCTGAACAAGGAATGTAAAACAACTAATGAGCACGAAAATTCAATTAATTTCAACTTGCAAAAGGCGAGAAAAAGTCGGCGTTAATACCTCTGACCTCTCATAAGCTTTGGATATGTTTCTCATGCTGATGACAGTTACTCCTTTATTTCCTTCTGCCGCTGCTCCATCATCCTGTCTTACCTCCACCTACTTGAGGTGAGTGACGAAAATTATGTGCCGCCTACTCAGGGAGCTGATGATGTGTGTGTCAGTGTGCACGTGTGTGCATGAATGCATGTGAGCGTGTGAGAGGTTAGGGTATTAAATGAGCCTGTTAACATCACTCAAACATTCAGGGACAGGTTCGCTCTTCATAAAGCTCTCACCACCCGGTATATTACTCTCTCAACGTATTTAAATCTTTCTGTGAACTGCTGTTAGCTCTGCAGATCAGTGTGTGTGTGTGTGTGTGTGTGTGTGTGTGTGTGTGTGTGTGTGTGTGTGTGTGTGTGTGTGTGTGTGTGTGTGTGAGAGATCACAACACCTCACACTGACTGCTTTTCCTTCTAAAAGGGCTGACGTGATAGGTGGTCCTTCCAACATCTCTGTGATTGAGGTGACGAGTGGAGCTCATAGAGAACACAGTGATTACATTAGTCCTCTAAACAGATCATATTGTCTGTGCATAAGACCACAAATCAAATCCATCTCAACACTGAAGGAAGTGTAGGGAGAGCTGGATAGTAGTGATCCATAACATGGATCCGATCACGTGATTAGGTAACTTTAACAAGCCCAGATTACATTTGAAAGGATCAAAGTATATAATAAGCTACATTATAGAGCAAAGGATTAATTTGATTTTATTTATGTTGCTTCTGTAAAATATGCCAATTCGTGACTATACAGTTATTGTACTACAGCACTGTTTTATATTTGATTTGACCAAATGTAAATAATAAAAGGAATTATTAATCTTTTTTAATTCAAAAGCAAACAATATTTATTATTAAAGTAGTCTAAAACCTGTCTAGGAGTATCCAATTTAGTCCAGCCCGGTGTGCAGGTACACCTTGAGCCTGACATCTCACAGGTAGATTAAAAACATTATCTTTAAACAGCCCTAAGGCGTGGATGGCTGCGAACTGAACCTTTTAAATTATTAGCTCAAGCAGCAAATTATGCTGTCTGCACTGTTGTGCTCTAACCACAGTGAACAAATTGAGACTGACAGGTACACTCCGTGTAAGAGATTTTTAAACTGTACTGTGCAAAAGACTTGTGTCACCCATTATTTCTTTATATTCTGCTGAGAAAATTGGGTAGCAATTTGTTGAGACTGGTAAAAGCGTACATGGAAATATAGAGCATAATCCAAAAACAGAGTTTGCACAATTATAAAAAGCCTGAGAGTTAATTTTTGTTCTTCACTGCAGCCTAGCTGCCTTTTGTTCAGTCCTCTATCAAGATGATCCCACAGCTGCTTCTCAGGAGTCAGAGTGGGTCAGACCTCCAGTCCAGACTCTGGGGAGGCCAATCCATGACTGATGTGTTCCATGGTGTGTTTTTCTATCGAGGCATGTTTTTGTTACATTGGTGGTGTTTGGGATCATTGACACAGCCTCCACCATGTTTCACAGATGGCTGCAGACTCCCTTCCGCTGAGACCATTTCTGATGAGGCTTCAGTGAATCAACTGAAGCAAGTGATGCAGATCCTCTCAGGTCCTGAGTCAGCTCTCGGTTTATTTCAGATACAGTTCATCTCAGTGTTTGTAAGGACACACTTCATGTCAAGTTTTAAACCAGGGCTGCCCAATCCCAGTCCTCAAGAGCTACTATCCTGCAGCTTTTAGATGCATCCCTACTCCAACACAGCTGAATCAAATGGTTTGATTACCTCTTCAGCATGCCATCATGTTTGGCAAAGGCCTGATAACAAGCCATTCATTTGATTCAGGTGTGTGGGAACAAGGATGCATCTAAAAGCTGCAGGACGGTAGCTCTCGAGGACCGGGATTGGGCACCCCTGTTTTAAACCAACAGGCATTTGGCGCACAAACGGCCATCAAACTGCGTTATCGTTGGTATTTTTGGTAGATTCGACTACAGAAATGGAAACAAACTTTTTTTTTTTTTGAGGAAGGCTTTTCGTAAGAAAGAGCCTAAAGGCACAAGTTAAAACTGGTTCTTTGCCAAGTTTGTTACATGTAGACACAACACTGGTTCATCCCTTCTTTTAGATGCCTTTATATGCTTCAGTGATATAAGCCAGTGTTACGTGGTCAGGTAAAAGGAGTGGACTGAAGATAAGTGAAAAAATTAAAGATTAAACCCACCAAACCTATTTATTCATTTAGTCTTAAAATTCAACATTTAAATGCTTCTAATAAAAATTCACTGGCATGTCTATTCCTTAATACGTTCAAGCCAAAGGAAAAACATTAACTATTAGACAAGCAGTTTGATTTAATAACTAAAGCGTATGGAAAATAGCATAAGATGCCCTGCATGTCCTTAAGTCAAAGCAGTAAGCAGAGGCGAGAGAAGGCAGAGTGCCGTCTTGAGATCAGACGATGCAGCTTTTCTTATTTATTCGGTCATTTAGCCAGTCCATCTCTCAGAAACCCACATTCAGGCACTTCATTAAGATAATTCATCATCACAATGAATCCATAATGAGGTAGACTTCATAACACACACAATTTGTTGCCGTACCATGTGCCCGTCTATTGTAGGCGGGTCCCAGGTGTGGCTGTGTTTTGTTAATTAAGAGCCGAGGTCCATGAAGACTTCAGGCTTCATTGTTTATTCTCATAATAATTGAACCCTCTGCCTTGTTTCATTTCAATCGCTCTGTTAATGCTTTCACCATCACTTAAAATCAACCCTCCATACCCTGCCGATAAGATGCCCCCTGCTGTCACCTCATGCCCACCTCACACACGGTTACCATTAACCCCACATTTGTCTTTATTTCACTTTCTCCTCCACAGTTCTTTAATTACCAGCCTCCCTCTGCCTCCCTTTTATTCACTTCTAACAATTAACCCCTTTCTCCTCCTTCAGCCGTCTGCTTCTCATTCATATGCTCTTACAAATTGCACCTATCTGTCTCACTGTCACTCTCCTAATCCCCTCTTTCTAGCTGTCTATTTCTCATCCTCCTTCCCACTAGTCTCGCTCTATTTTTCCGTCTCTCTCAAATACCATTACTCAATTAACCCCCTTGGTTCCTGGCTAAGGGTCAACATATGTATCAGGCCTGGATCCAATCTGTGCCTCTGACAAATGAAGGGTCCACACACACATACATGCTAGCACACTAAGGTGTGACTTAAAAATGATTGGATTCATTAGAGGAAAGAAAGAGGTAAGGGGCGAAGGGAAGGGAGTGAGAGGAAAGGGAGGGGACCAAAGCTCCATAAATACTGCTAGAAAAATCAGGACAGGGTAAAGAATAATAAGCATTAGAGAAATAACAGAGATAAAATCTGTATCATCGAGACCACACCATATATTGACAGGTAGTGTTGGGCAGAGTAAGAGTGAAAGAGAAAAATGATGAGGACAAATTGTGGAGAGGCTGAAAAGCAGCACAAAGAGCTGGGAAAAAGTAGACATGTGAGAGGAAGCATGTAGGTTCATTATAAGGAAATCCAACTGTCCAACTCCTCTTTATCCTGTCATAATGAGCAACCTCTCAATGTAACAGAGAGATAATGATACATGAGCCAAGCCTGAGTGACCTTTAGCTGGGAAAATTTCCATTAATTGGGAAAAATTGAGGCCAGCAGTTTATTGTAATGTTTAAAGCTATTGTAGTAGACTCTGGAGTTTATTTTAATTACTTTGCAATTTATTTTCATCCTTTTATCTCGTTTTCCAACTGTTGTAAAGAGCAAATTTAAGCTAAAATCACTGCAAAGAAAGTGCAGAATCAACAGCACACACAAGTATTTGCACGAGTATTAACCTCTCAAGTACTGCAAACAGGGCCTGGCTTTAAATCACACAACACAGTCACATGGCTATTGTACTATTTTACCCATTGATTTGTAACTGCAACGGTTGTGTTTGAACTGGACGGCACCGTCGAGTAAAGTGTTTGATCCGGCCTCTCGTGTGCACACGTGTGCGTTTGTACACATTCACACACACACCCACAGACACAACGATAAGAATGCATACATTTAGCAGATGGCTGGTGGTTAAGAGAGTGTGAATGATAAAATCTGCCCACTATTCCGTTGACTTGTCCATTATTCCACTCCACTGCTTTTGAAAAGTGTGTGCGCGCGTGTGTGTGTATATACGCATTAGTATGTCTGCGTGCGGAGCCTTCGGCGTGCATGTGTATCTGTGTCTCAGTGAAACGATCTAATCGCGTCACTCTTGTCGTAAATGAGCAATATTAAAATTAAACCATTAACTTAAAACATTAAAACAGCCATTTAATTTTTTGTCTGCTCTGCTTTTATTGTTTCTGCCCATCGTGTGTGACAGGCTGTAAGCAATCAAACTAATGAGGCATTACAGACCATTTCAAAACAAGTGATATTGTATTACCCATCTGTGCATTTGATCAAGTGAAGCAAGATGTGCTTGTGACATATGAAGCAGTGCAATGTCAAAGATTTTTTTAGTCATTAGTGCTCTTGATGTGTGTGTGTGTGTGTGTGTGTGTGTGTGTGTGTGTGTGTGTGTCAGTCATTCTAACAGATGCTTTGCTGAGACCACAGACAAAGTTTATAATAAAAACATGCTTCAGGCAGCACTGATCACATTTATTAACATTTGTTTAAATCAAAAGACGCCTGATCTACACTCCGATTATTGGCTACGATTTATTTCCTGGGTACATCTTTGGTATCACACAGTTCAAGACTTTTTGTTTTTAATGTGGATCCATGTTTTTCCCCATCTCAGCGTGGGCCTCTGACATCTGTCTGACTCACAGCTGATTAACACGCTTCAGTTCATGTTGTTGCCAACTTTGCAACTTTGTTACTAAAGAATCTGACTTTTCATACCTCTGTCCATTTTTTTTCATTTGTGTTTTTATATTTTTGGTCACCAGCGCAGGTACGTGTGGCTGCTCTCTCGCCGCGGGCACGCTCAGTGAGCAGCATCACCTGATTTTTGCACATGTGCAACACAGAAACTGCACGAAGAAGGGGAAAAATAAAGAAAGTTTCTTTCAGTCTGATTGATCATTCTAAAATGAATTTTTCTCATGCAGCCCTGGGGTTATATCCTCAGGACCCCTGAAAATGACTGCCTTTAATTAAACCGAAAGGCACCTGCCCTTCTCGAGTCATTTAGCCCCCACCAGCCCAAGCTTCTAATATTTTATGTTGATTACAACCAGAGCTCCCGAGCACAGAACACACTGTGTGGGCTGTTACCTGATGAAGACTGAAGCATGAGTGGTGGATATTATGTCTGGCCGGCTGATGGGAAGAAACGGCATTAAGCAGTCAGACTTTGAGACATACAGATGGGCTTCAAATGGTAGTTAATAAAGAAACTACACGTGCATCGGGCCAAAGTTTAATGCAGTTCCATCCAACTGTCAAAACTCATTAGAATTAGCAAATAGTGAGGAAGTGTCCGAGTCTGAGGAAGTGAAATATTGAGGATTCTTAGGTAACGTAATCGGCATATTGCAGTCCAACTAAAAAATAATTAGAAACAAAAATGACTAGACAAAAAAACCGAGTTATACACACAACATCCACTATGCACAGAAAAGAGCAATAAAAACGGAGCAAAATGCATCTGTAGCGGTGCAAAACAACACAATTTACCCAGAGACAAATGTTCCTTCATTCCTTTTTACAAATCTCAGTGTAATGAGACTGGTGACCTAAACTTGACCAGTCTTGGTCCTTCAGATTTACTCGACAGTAACGATCACTTTTTCTCTGAGCGTCTCAAAAGCATCAGAAACGAGAAGTTGTAACAGATTCTAAAACAAAAGTGTGGGACTCCTCCCTGAGGGAAGCAGCTGGGTCTCTGTGTGGCGCCGTGCTGGATGATTATTCTAACAAACTGGCGCAAAGGGCTGAAAGACTGGTGACAGACAGGTGGACGGGCTGGCCACTTCCTGTTATGCGTCTCCCGTGTTACATGCACGCCACGTTGTGATTTTGTTAGTAGCAGCATGTTTGAAGGATGTTGCTCAAGGCATTTGTGCTCATAGGTGATTGTAATTATAATCGTGCCGCTGCAGAACCAGAAGATCTGCGCTGTACTTCTTCTGTACGCTTCCATGAAAACATCTACCATCTCCAACTACAGCATCGACTCTCCATAACGTGATCATTTTTTATTCAGTCTGCAGTTTACGCAGTGCCCTTGTATAGTATATCAGAACATTAAAACTCTAATTGCTAAACTTAAGTTCTTGATACAAATGAGTCAATTAAGATCAAAATGTGCGTTTAGCGGCTACGAGACAGAAATTATAGCGCGAGGCTGCTGTACACACACACAAAAGTAATTTGGCTGAGCTAATGTATGTGCTGCATTATTTACAGATTGATTGCAGTCATCATTGATTGTGTGGACTCATAATAGCATTTACAGTGGGGCTGGAATATAATCGTTTAGACGTTCATCATTAGAAATCATTTAGTCTAACTTTCAAAAGGCAATTAGCTGTGGGGCTCCTTAATGCCGAGCGTGGTTCAAAAAGTTCACAAGCAGTTGTGTTTCTCCTCACATCAGGAAACTCCAGGTTATCTATCGCATCATACATCTGTGTGTCTCTGCAGCCTGCAGTGAGTAATGGGCCGAGCCATCTCTGAGGTAGACCAGCAGAAAGGATAAATAATTGTAGGCGATCTGGATAATCAGATGGACTCAGAGGTTTATGTTTAATAGCTGTTGTTATTATTTGTAATTTACATTTACAAAGATCTGTACGTAGAAAACCATTTCAGGTTTGACTTTCTTCTTCATTAACCCGTCACCAGCTTTCCCACTGCTGCACACGCCTCCCCCTCTTTTCCCTTTCCCCTCCTCCTTTTCCCCCTTCTCGTCAGCTTAGCTCTTTCATTTTGAGGAAGAAAACACAAGCCAGTTAGAATAAGGCAATTATGACCCTGCTGGAAAGGTTATTATGCATAATGCCCTGTAATCCTCCTCTACAGTTTTCATCAGAAACGACATGAACATTAAGACTTTGCAGTATATACGTGCTGACAGAAATGGCTTCCAGCCCCATTTTCTGAAATCACAGACAAAGCCACAGTTAAAGCATTGATTGGTAAAGATGATGTAGTTGCAATGTGATTATTCATAGCTGCTTGTGCTGCTGTGACAAGATAATGAAGACAATAGACACCAGACAGTCTGGCAGCATTTGCCTGGAATCGTGTCGTTAAGGTAGTTTTGTGAATTTCTCTTTGCGTGTCGTGTTGGTCGACGTGTCAACATTAATTAAACCGTGACCCCGATCAAAACAGACTTGAGAGGGATTAAAAAAATGTGCAGTGTGATATGACACAGTGAGAAGCGGTTATTTGTGTGGGCGGACGCTGACGCAGTCCAGACAGCCTTTTAATCCCATACACCGCAACAAAAACTTGATGCTTAAAACAAGCAGACAGACGTGCAACAAACCTCATTGTTCACATTGCACCTCTGTCTTCAGCTTAATGATCCCATTATTATTGTGTTAGGCACTAATTAATGATGATTTTTGTAACTATGCCAGCAGCAGGAAGTCTTGCAGGAATTGTTTCTCCACTAACTTTTAATTTGAATTTATTGAAGAATTAATTCCCCATTTCTGTGATTTATTTGTTCTGGTTTTAAGACCAGTTTTACTTTTTAGGATATTCAGCATCTGGGTTTCAAGGGTCACCTCTCTGTGCCCTTCTCTAAAAAGCCTCCATTTACAGCAGAGAGATATTGCTCATCAGATTTGGTCTGCGAGTGGCTGCTCTGTTATCTCGAGCCAGCAGGGCTGCCGGGCTTGACCCCAAGTCGTCTAATGAAAGCCTTTTCTACTCAACAAATGTGTTTCACATTGACATTTGCTTTGATTATAGATTGGTTAGATGTTCTTAACTAGTGAAAACACATTTCTAATATATCTGGTAAAGGTATCTGTACTGGTACCTAGGGCTGGGCCATATTATACCGTTCACGGTAATACCGGTATAATGTTAGGCAACGATAGGAAAATGAAATATCGCGATAGAATGGGAGTAAAACGCGCATGCGCAGTGCCTTTGTTTTCATACGCACATGGCCGATTGCAAGCGGCCGTTGTTATTGTCATATTTGTCGGACTAAGATGCTCTTAAATCTGGGAGTAATCTGGGTCCTAAACTCCGTATGCTTCAGGTCAAACAACACTGCAGCATCACTTAGAGTTAAAAACTGTCTAAATTCTTTCATCTTTAATAAAACGATCAGCATTGCTGCTTTACCAGGTGTAACTATAAAGTTTAACTTCCAGGCATCCATGAAAACAAAAGTTATTACATTTAACGGAGTTAGAAGTTAGCAGGAAGCTAGCGGAAGTTAGCTCGCTAGTTTCGCTAGTTACCTAAGCATGATATTGCATGTTCTGACGGAGAGATTTCTGAAAAAAATCAAACTTACAGCTCTGCTATCACTTCCAACATAAATGAAGACAGGAAACTAAACAGCAGTGACGTTTGTAGGGTTACTGAAGTTGGGCTAGCTGGTATATAATGATGTGCTACGTGATCGCTAGCAACACAGCTATGTTAGCATAACATAAACAGTGAAGCTGGAGGACGAACACTAACACTTTTCCACTTATAAAAGTTAACGTGAAGGTTCTTCATGGTTAGAGACAAATGCAATCGCATGGCAGGATGCTGTAAACGGACCAAACTTCAGTCAGGAGAACAACTGAGATAATCCATCCACAATACGAGGTTAGTCATTAATATACTGCAACAACATGGGAATAGAGCAGCTGCCAGAGAATTCAACATTAATGAATCAATGGTACAGAAGTGGAGGAAGCAAGAAGAATGAGTTTAATAAAGTTTGATTTATCTGACTGCTTTGTTTCGCTTAATGTGCCTTATAATCCCGTGCACCTTATGGTCCGAAAAATGTGTACTGCACACTGCAGTTTAATATTGCAAAGCACCTCTTTTTAACTTCAGTGGATATTATACATGGTTATGCTCAGGATATGTCAGCCCATTTCTACTGGAAATGCCTTTTGGTTAAACTTTCAGCAAGGAATTTGCATTTGCACTGTTACATTTTTATAAAGCTTTAATGTACATAAAAACCAGCTTCTTGTTTAAGTGAAAATAAATGGAAGGTTGTCTTTTTGCGCTAGTAATGTTGTGGAGTTGTATTTTGTCTCGCATCAATTATATCGTCGGTTATATCGTTATCGCAAATTTTCAAATATATATCGTGATAAATATTTTTGGCCATATCGCCCTGCTCTACTGGTACCACACCTAGCATCTCACAAATGATCTTGGATATGTGGAATATCATTAGACCTACTGAACTGGATGAAGTGTTAAAGCTAAAGTGGACCTTTCTTCTATCACTTCCAGCCCATCCTAATCATATTTATCAACACATCTGTGAGGAAAGCCGAGTTCAAATATATTTCTCTGTCCAAGTCTGATGTCAGCTTTCGAAGGTTAAGTGAATGAACTAAAAGGCCAACTACACACACAAAAACAGTGCTTAAGCAACCTTTGCCCCCTCAGCCCCCCACATAAACTGGCTGCTGGTGAGAATAATATTGACCTTCCTCTAAAGAAAGCATTGCCGATTATTGCTTTCAGACGCTGCACAAGTGTCATTTACTGGGCACCATTTTTATGTTTTTTTACAGCCTAATCATTTAAAGTCCTCAGGAAATAACACAGTTTATTCTGAAAAATTTAATTATCTTTCTAGCTATACTAAATCAGTATATATAAAATACAACAGAAAAGAGGTTTAGCATGATGAAGCCAAGTGAATCCTTAGCCTGTATCCGCTCCTCTCATTTCTATGTGCTAACATGAGATGGATACTTTTATATAACATGACCTTCAAACAATGAATGCAACTTGTTTACAGGTCTAAGTCTTTGTCATCCAGCATGACGACACTGTAGCGCCAAACTGGAAAGCAAGCCTCCAGCTTTAACTGACTCCAGCTGGTCCACATCGTGGTACAACGTAGGGCTGGGCGATATGGCCTAAAATCCATATCGCGATATAATTTGAAGCATGTGCGGTAAATATATATATATCGCGATATATTCTTTTCTTCTGTATAACGTATTTTCCGCACTATAAGGCGCACTTAAAATCCTTTAATTTTCTCAAAAATCGAGTGTGCCTTATGTATGAATTCTGGTTGTGCTTACTGACCTCAAACCGATTTTGGAGTGCAGAAATCTGTTAAAGTGAAGCGCCTTGAGGCGACTTTTGTTGTGATTTGGCGCTATATAAATAAAATTGAATTGAATTGAATTGTTAAAAAATGTTTTGATGGATTGTCAGAGCATTATGGCTGCTTCAGGTCCCAAAGTCAAACGAACACTGAGAGTTAAAAACGGTCTAAATTCTTTCATCTTTAATAAGATGATCGGCGTTGCCGCTTTAGCAGGTGTAACAATTAAGTTTAGAATAGAATAGAATTCAACTTTATTGTCATTGCACATGCACAGGTACAGGGCAACGAAATGCAGTTTGCATCCATCCAGAAGTGCTTTAGTGATATAGATATATTACAATATATATTAGCAATAATATAGATATGTGAGTATATTACAGAAATGGGTCTATTATGGTATGTTATAATGTACACGGTATGAAGTATGTTGTGAATATTCTATAACTATAAGTATGTACAGGCTGTAGTGAGTACAAGCTATGTACAGGATATGAACAGGATATAAATATGAAAAACTATACAGAATATGAAATAAATAACTTTACAGAATCTGGGATATACAGCTATACAGAAATGGGAACTATGCAAGTTGTAAACAGTTGTAGGATTAAAGATTATCGAATGTACAGAATGATTATTTACACAGAGCTATACAGTAGTGCAGTTAAGATAAGTGAGGGTGTAGATAGTTTCTACAGAGGCTATATAAAGTGCTAGTGGTTGTGAGTGGTGGTTCACTCCATGTTATTATTGTGTGTTTGAGGGTACAGTTGTCCATTGTGGGTGTGTGTATGTTCAGTCCATGAGTTAACGTGGGTCAGATGTCAGGAGGCAGAGTTCAGGAGTCTGACAGCTGTGGGGAAGAAGCTGTTCCGGTACCTGGTGGTCTTAGTCCGGAGGCTCCTGTGGCGCCTCCCAGAGGGCAGGAGGGTGAAGAGTCCATGTGATGGGTGACTGGGGTCTTTGATGATTTTCCCAGCCCTTTTCAGACACCGCTTCCTGTAGATGTCTTTTATGGCAGGAAGTGGTGCTCCGGCGATGCGCTGGGCAGTTTTCACGACCCTCTGCAACGCCTTCCGGTCCGAGGCAGAGCAGTTCCCGTACCAGATTGTTATACAGTTGATCAGGATGCTCTCGATGGTGCAGCGATAGAAGTTCACCAGGATGTCTGAGGACAGGTGGTTCTTCCTCAGGGTCCTCAAGAAGAAGAGGCGCTGGTGAGCCTTCTTGACCAGCTTGGAGCAGTTGGTCGTCCAGGTGAGATCCTCGGAGATGTGGACTCCCAGGAACTTGAAGCTGCTCACACGCTCCACAGCCGTCCCCTTAATGTGGATGGGTGGATGTGGGTCAGCATTCCTCCTGTAGTCCACGATGAGCTCCTTGGTCTTCTCGGTGTTAAGCAGCAGGTTGTTTCTGTCGCACCACTCAGCCAGACGATCCACCTCCTCCCTGTAGGCGGCCTCATCGTTGTCACTGATGAGGCCAATCACCGTGGTGTCATCTGCAAACTTAATGATGGTGTTGGAACCATCAGCAGGTCTGCAGTCGTGGGTGAAGAGGGAGTAGAGGAAAGGGCTCATCACACAGCCTTGTGGTACACCGGTGTTCATTGTGATGGTAGATGAGCAGCGGTTATCCAGCCGGACATGTTGGGGGCGGTTGGTCAGGAAGTCCAGTAACCATTTGCAGATGAGGGAACTGATACCCAGGTCTGTCAGTTTCCTGATGAGTTGTGAGGGGTGGATTGTATTGAACGCTGAACTGAAGTCTATAAACAGCATTCTGGCGTAGGTGTTGTTGTTGTCCAGGTGTGAGAGGACAGAGTGCATTGCGATGGAGACTGCATCCTCTGTGCTCCTGTTCCGGCGGTTTAACATCCAGGCATCCATGAAAACAGAATTTATTAAATTTAACGGAGTTAGAAGTTAACAGGAAGTTAGCTCACTAGTTTCCACCTAAACATGACATACCATGTTCTGACTGAGAGATTTTTGAAACTAATTCAAACGTACAGCTCTGTTATCACTTCCAACATAAATGAAGACAGAAAACTAAACAGCAGTGACGTTTGCAGGGTTACTAAAGTTGGACTACCTGCTATATAATGTTGTGCTACGTGATCGCTAGCGACACAGCTATGTTAGCATAACATTAGCACAGTGAAGCTGGAGGATGAACGCCAACTTTTTTCCACTCGATAAAAGTTAACGTGACGGATTCTGGTGGTCAGGGACAAATGCAATCGCATAGCAGGATGCTACACGGGCCAAACTTCAGTCAGGAGAACAACTGAGATCATTCATCTACAATATGAGGTTAGTCATTAATATACTGCAACAACATGGGAACAAAGCCACAAATAAATAAATTTTGGAGGGGGTGGGAGAACTGTGTGTGCATTAGTGATCTGTGGGTGGAAAGGGGAGAAGGGGGGTGGTAAATAAAGTAAAAAAAAAATGATGGGGCCACAAGGAGCTGATATTAGGCAGAAGTGGCACTTTGCCTTTTGCCTTTGTGGCTCTTTGCTTAGGCTGCTGCCCCCGCGACCCGGCCCCGGACAAAGCGGATGAGGATGGATGGATGGATGGAACATGGGAACAGAGCAGCTGCGAGAGAATTCAACATTAATGAATCAATGTTACGGAAGTGGAGGAAGCGCAGTTTTTGGCTTTCCCCATATTTCAAAAGTGCTTCATCTCTTTGCTATGACTGTCGCCCGCCATAATTTGCAGATGATAATGGTTGTAGCCGCTGCGATGCTTTCGATCAAAACAGGCGCAGCTTGATGACATCATCAACATGCGCTATCGCGATAGAGCGGTATAGTCAAAATCTCTATCGTTGGCCAAATTTATATCATTTCTATCGTATATCGTTTATATTGCCCACCCCTAGTATAACGGTTCATCTAGAAGTGCTAAATACAGATTAATGCCAGGCTGTGTCCATATGTCTTTAGGTTGTGTGCATATTTGCTCTTCTTAGTCCTTCAAAAGGTTATACGAGTCATAAAATGTCCTTCCTGTCCACTATAGATGACTCAGATGTCATTTTCTTTATGCAGCCAGACATTCACCATTATATAGTGATCACTGGTGAGTTGTCTTGTGTGAGCATTGACAGGTGTATCCCGCAGTCCTTGAGAAGGGTGGAATGGCCATAAACCTCTTCTTTCCTTAGGACCTCAGATATCAAATATAACTCTCAGTCTGGCTGCTGGTTGATGAGGCTACGGCCTCATTGGTAAATTGCAGTACGCTGACACATATATCAGTCTACACTGACAGTCAACATATATTAACCGAGCGCCCTTCATATATGTGCATATGTTATGAACGCGAGCAGTCGATTTATCAGCTTGCAAAATTATACGACATGCTGTGTTATAACATCTGCAGATATTTAGAGTGCTAGTCGTCTATGTAATAAATATCCTCCTTTCTGTTTTGATAGGGTAAAAGGGTACACGCTCATGAGGGGGTTTGAATGGGGATCCATTACAAAAGACACAATAATAAGCATGATAGGATGTGTGTTTCAGGGTGTGGGGAGTGGTTTCTCTGATCTTAAATCTTATTTGTCAGGGAAGCTAAATGTAGAGTCTGTGTGCATTCACCACGTGTACGTGACATTAATGTCCCAGAACAAACATCAATATCATATGAGGCAACAGTGTTTCTCCCCCATCCATCCATTACCAGCTAACCTTTTAAACACACCCTAGGCCATGTAAGACTGTTTCTGCATACCTCCGAGATGGAAAAAATACATTAGGAATTACACTTCCAGCAACATAGAAAATGCTGATGGGAATCCATATTTTCTGCTTACTTTTCATTTCCTTTGGCACAAAGCTGTGAGTGTGCTTGAAAAACAACGTGCAGGGGAGGCATTAGGGTAATGGAGAAAAAAGGCTGGAGTGAGAGGGTGTTGGATGGGGGACTAAAGGTGCATTTACCAACAATGCACAACAGCCCACATCATTTATTTTATCTGGTATAGTATAATTTTCCTAAGAGGTGGATCCTGGGGGAGCGCCGTGTAAACGAGACTGTTCCCTATCAAGCTGTAGAATAATGAAAAAATACAACAGTAAAATATTTTCTATGTTAATGCAAAGATAACGTGTCATCTGTATCCAAACACAGCAGCAGCATTAACTTGTAGGCTGAGTTTCCTTTTCTAAATTAGACAGACTCTATATTCCTCCTACAATGTTTCGTATACGGTGTTTGTTTTGTCATAAAACTGTGATGGTTCACTACACCTAATTAAGCCAGGTGAATACCGTCAGGCGTTTTATTTCCAGATACCTGGATTGGGAGGAAAATAATGCTAAATGAATTACACTCAGTTGCAGCATGCTAGCAGACTGAGCCTTAAAAGCTGGACAGATGTGCCAACTTTAAATTTTAGTGTTTTTTTTAACTCAGCTTCTATTTTACATAAAAATCCTGTGAGACTAACAGGATCCAAAGTCCTCACAGAGAGAAACTTTTTTTCTTGAATGTGAGGTTCGAGTGACAGTCCCACAAGCCAAACAAGCTCAACTCCTTCAGTTCCCAGCTCCCTTCACCTCTTCTGTCCACTTCCTGGTTCAGAGATTTCTGTGGCCGCATGGTGGTTGGTGTCTAACGTGGCAGTAAAGTGTAGAACACTTTCAAAGCTGAGCTGGATGTGGAAATTAAAGATCTCACAAACTGGGGCCTCCAAACATACACACGCCACAAGTTTGGGTACGCCAGGTCTGTCCAGCATCCAGGACGCTGGAGCCCACAGTAAAGGCACCTTCAAACACCCCACCCTGAGACTCCAAACAGGCAGGATCCATTTAACCATTTAACCGTCACTCAGCACGTGAGCACAAGCGACAGCCAGGACTTGTTCCCTAACCTACAGCTGCAGAGAAGGAACCTTTTCATCTGCTGGGAACACCCCAACATCTCACTGGGCCAAGCGCAGAGTGGTGCAGAGTCCAGGCTCTCTCTGCGAGACTGGTTTCAGGTCAAAGGCTGTGCGCTGAGGCGAGCCTGACCACATCTAGAGAGTTCCTCTTGACCACAAACACTCGCTCAGGCTCCTTTCTCACCACAGAGGTGACGCTCCATAATCCTACAGCCAGATTCATCAACCCCTGACGCCATCACTGCGGCGGAGGCGTTTGCGATCACGATACGGTGGCAATTTACGGAGGGAAACAGTATCTGAGTATATTTCAGCCACTTTTTTTAAAACTGTACTCCTGACCTCTTTCTTCAGCGGACCTCAAATATCTTTTATTTTCTTTGTGGTTTTAAACCTAAAGCCAGGCAGTCTGAGTCTGCCTACAGTAAAACACTCATCTGGGATTAGGAGCCATTTATTCATCTCAGCTCAGTAATACTATGACAGCCTCGCTTCAGAATCCAATGAATATCTCACACTTTCATTTCATATGCAATCTCTGGTGCTCAGGAGTGTGTATCGCCGAGTATGATTCTGTACAGTTTATTTGTTTGTGTGTCTGTGTGTATGTGCCTTTTGGGGGCATTAGTGTTTTGCAATGTTTTCATCCCAGCTCTGAAATATATATATTTTCTAGAAATCGCGCAAATTAATACTTTACGTTTCGATGCGTTTCGCTGTCGTATTTGATGCCCTAAAATATGTCTTTGGCAGTTTGACTGCATTCGAAGTCTGTTACCTACAAGCGTCGCTATCCTATTTGAGCGAATATGAGAGAAGAGAGCATCGAGGGAAAAGCTGAATAAAAATACAGCAGTCGTCAGATGTATTGTGCATCTTTAGGGACCGCCGTCACCAAGACATTCATTTACTTTCAGTCATTAAAAGTCCAGCTCTGACACAGAAACCTGCTCGACTCGCTCCAACTTGCTATTCAAATGATTAAACACTTATCTAATCATTTCCCTTCCACTCACATTTTGATATCAAACATTAACTCAATGCTTCTCTCTAACTGCAGAATGAAAGACAACACTGAAACTGCTGTAACCCTGAGCTCTCTCAGGAAACAGAATTCAAAGATCTTAATGTTACAAGTCAACGCAAAAAGGCTAAACACGTGAAAGAAAAAAAATCTAAACAAAACAAAAAATGCCAAATAATTCAGTCTCGGGCGCTAAAGTCCAGACAAAATCAAAGACACACCATCACAACTGTTTCTAACGTAGAGGAACTAATCTTCGCAGAAACTCTACACTGTGACACCGGCACATTAAGCATCACAAACAAGCAGCCAAAAGCAGGACCAGTGCATGATGCTCTGCAAATCTCACCAAAACCATGGCAACAGGCTCTCAGAACAATAATCTTCTCGGTCAGTTGCTGCTTTCCGGACTCTTTTATTGCTCCTGTCATTGAGTCATGCGGCCGTGCGCTGCGGCTCTGTGTGTCATGTAACTGCAGTTTTCACACAAGAGCTCATCACGACGTTTCACTCAGCGTGGAGGAACAATCCAGGCTTTATGAAATTCTAAAATGTCATGTGTGAATATCAATTCTTAGCAACAGACACAGTCACAAGTAGGGCTGGGCCATATTATACCGTTCACGGTAATACCGGTATAATGTTAGGCAACGATAGGAAAATGAAATATCGCGATAGAATGGGAGTAAAACGCGCATGCGCAGTGCCTTTGTTTTCATACGCACATGGCCGATTGTTGAGTGAAACAGATGAACCAGAATTGGTTTGTAAAAATGGTGCAACTTCCGTGATGTGGAACTGGTTTGGTGTTTGTCCGTCAGATACACAACAAAGCACATTTTTTTGCAGAACATGCAAGCGGCCGTTGTTATTGTCATATTTGTCGGACTAAGATGCCCTTAAATCTGGGAGTAATCTGGGTCCTAAACTCCGTATGCTTCAGGTCAAACAACACAGAGTTAAAAACTGTCTAAATTCTTTCATCTTTAATAAAACGATCAGCATTGCTGCTTTACCAGGTGTAACTATAAAGTTTAACTTCCAGGCATCCATGAAAACAAAAGTTATTACATTTAACGGAGTTAGAAGTTAGCAGGAAGCTAGCGGAAGTTAGCTCGCTAGTTTCGCTAGTTACCTAAGCATGATATTGCATGTTCTGACGGAGAGATTTCTGAAAAAAATCAAACGTACAGCTCTGCTATCACTTCCAACATAAATGAAGACAGGAAACTAAACAGCAGTGACGTTTGTAGGGTTACTGAAGTTGGGCTAGCTGGTATATAATGATGTGCTACGTGATCGCTAGCGACACAGCTATGTTAGCATAACATAAACAGTGAAGCTGGAGGACGAACACTAACACTTTTCCACTTATAAAAGTTAACGTGAAGGTTCTTCATGGTTAGAGACAAATGCAATCGCATGGCAGGATGCTGTAAACGGACCAAACTTCAGTCAGGAGAACAACTGAGATAATCCATCCACAATACGAGGTTAGTCATTAATATACTGCAACAACATGGGAATAGAGCAGCTGCCAGAGAATTCAACATTAATGAATCAATGGTACAGAAGTGGAGGAAGCAAGAAGAATGAGTTTAATAAAGTTTGATTTATCTGACTGCTTTGTTTCACTTAATGTGCCTTATAATCCCGTGCACCTTATGGTCCGAAAAATGTGTACTGCACACTGCAGTTTAATGTTGCAAAGCACCTCTTTTTAACTTCAGTGGATATTATACATGGTTATGCTCAGGATATGTCAGCCCATTTCTACTGGAAATGCCTTTTGGTTAAACTTTCAGCAAGGAATTTGCATTTGCACTGTTATATTTTTATAAAGCTTTAATGTACATAAAAACCAGCTTCTTGTTTAAGTGAAAATAAATGGAAGGTTGTCTTTTTGCGCTAGTAATGTTGTGGAGTTGTATTTTGTCTCGCATCAATTATATCGTCGGTTATATCGTTATCGCAAATTTTCAAATATATATCGTGATAAATATTTTTGGCCATATCGCCCTGCTCTAGTCACAAGTAACATTTCTTCAGGTCAGTCTTGGGCCACTTCATGCACGTAACCATGCACCAAAGCTGTCGGCATGCACACTGACCAATCAAGCCAAAAACCTTTAGCTAGATTCTCAAAAACAAAACTATCCTTTTAAATGTAAAATAAGTGATTATTTTGACATGAACAGAGGCACAAAGGCCCGAGTCTTAACAAACAGCAGTTCTTCCCACAGATTCTTACAGCCTCGAGAGAAATTGCTAACTACAGCAACTTTGTTCTTAATTAGTTCAGTGAATTTCCAACAAATCCTGCAGTATTTATACGTGCTTAAAGGCATACAGTATGATCCAAGGACAGGGAAACACACTGTATCTGTACAATTTCTAGCCAGCAGGTTCTTCAACTTTTTTAGCAGTGACCTAAATGAAAAATTCAGTTATCCATAGGACACAAGCTCATTAAAACATGTTGACACTGTTTTAATGTGCGGAGCCACCAAGAGAAGGGCTCCGGATTCATTTAAGGCTCCGAGCAATCATCAAACAGCCCTTACTCTAGGGGATGGGACTGATCACATTGTATAATGCCAGATCTTTTAAAAAAGTATGAAAAACTTCAGTTTCCAAAGGGGTTAAATGACAAATGACATTCTTCAGGGGAAAAATAAGAATAAACAGGAATATATGGATTACGTTTGCCTCAAGTCTCCAAACGTGAATTACTAATGATGCTGCCTGACGCTGAAGGCGAGTTAAAACCTTTACCTCCGAGTTTTGCTTAAGAGGCATTATTGTATCAAGGGAGTGGCTTATATGCCACTGCAGCTCAATACTCTGCACACACATACAATGGCACACAATATACCAGACAAAGATCTCTACTTCAGCCTTTGTAACACTTTTGAGCAGACACACAGTATCATGTGCTCACTTCTCTGCGTAATCAGCATGAAACTGTTGTATCAACTGCAGTCAGCATTCTTTTACTTGCTTTTGCATTTGGCACACGCTCGCTCTCCGTGTGAGCTAGCATCAAACCAAAGAGCGAAGAGAAATACACGGGACTGTCATGCACTGTTGCACTGCGCAAACCAAAGTGTGTCCTATAGCTTTAGGGATACAGACGGTCGACCCAAAGGCAGGTTGGACAATGACACCTCTGTACATTTCCAAAAAACAAATTGCGGTGCAGACTTTCAGGTATAAAAGTATTAACTGTTTTGAAACTGCTCGTTTCAGAGGGTCAAAAGTGATTCGACAGCTTACTGATGCAGTTTTATGGTGAGGCCAGATTACCACAACTAAGGTGGATGATGATTTCAGAAGGCTTCCTTTATGAAAGAAAAAGCCTTTACCGACCTCTAACCAAGTCAAGAATACTCTCAATGAGGTGGCAGTCTGTATTCAAGAGGCACCTTCATGAATGGAAATAGAGACAGTTTAACACAAAGTGCAAACCACTGGTTACACACAACAAGAAGAAAGCCAGACTTTGGCAGAAAACATTTAAAACCAGCCTGTGCAATCCTGCAAAATCGTTTGTTATGGCCTGCCAGTGCAACTGTGCCACTAGTGTTATTAATGTTTGACTGCTGATAGACACAGCTGATCGCACAGCGCTTCACAGTGCAAATGGATGAGAGCCCAAAGCAAACGACACCCAAGAGTTTCTGAAGGCAGTGAAATGACACAAGACCACCTGATCTGGACCTGACCGAGCAGACTTTTTAGTTCCTGAAGGGAAAACTGAATTCACAGCAGCAACTGAAGGCGTGGAGAGAAGCTCAAGAGAAGAAGTATAGCATTACATTGGATTTTATTTTTAAATGCACAGTGGTGGTGTACAGAAGCAGATATACAAAAATTGTGGCAAATATTTATGAGCCAAAGTAAATACTGTGATTTTGTAACTGTGCACAGAACAATAGCTGCCTGGTGCATGTCTGGGGTGGTCAGTTGCACATGCCAGTGTAATCTGCTGTGCTGGTCCGTCAGGAAACAGGCTATTCCAGTTAAAACTAACTAACACATATTGTTTTCAGAGTTATTAATTAAGAAGCAGGGTTTCTGGTTTTTGGTTAAAATCAAATAAAAAACTCAAACCAGTCAGCTGTTCCATAAAAACATACACCAATCTGTATAATCCCATAATCATACTTAAACAGAAACAATAGAATATATTCTGCAGAGGATGTACTTACCTTGTCTTTGTCTTCCACCAGATCACTGAGTATGTCGTCGGGGTCTAGAATCCCCCCGTCACAGTATTCAACATGGTGCGTCCGAATGAAGAAATCTCCTTCCTACAACAAAGGACACAAAAATCAGTGACTTGTGAACAGACTTATCACCACATGATCAATTTACCTACAATTGTTTTTTAACACCTGCACACATTTCTAACAGAACACTTGTTTTGTTTTGCCCCATCAGGAATGACATCAGTTATCACAGACAGAGTCTCAGTCGTGGTATTGTCGGACTGTTAACCACAACAGGCTGGAAAACTATCCAACATTTTCTGTCAGAATCCTAAAATAGTCACACTTCAGTCTGAAGGATACGGACTGCTGTTAAATTACACATCACAGAGCACAGAAATGATGTGGAGTTCATCAGTGTTGCATTCTTACGTTTCTTTAGGGATGTTTTTCTTTAGTTGTTTCAGGACGGCTGCCAAAATCTGATATTAAACCGCAGCTGAATTACTGAGATGTTACAGGTTGTGCCCTCTGTACTGCAGAAGTTAGGATGAATCTTCTCTCTTGTCAATCCAGAAGAGAGATCTTCCTCGTCCATCTTCAGAGGAAGGTCATATTGACGCCCACGCAGTCAAAACTAAAGATGGAGAAGCAGCGTTCAGTTTCCAAGGTCCAAAACCAAGTCTCGGAAAACTGAAGTCTTCTCTGTTCCCAGTGCATTTGTATTAAATTTGTGCTCTTATATAACTATCATTAGCTTACAGCTTTAAGTGTTTAAGGTCTGTGCTAACTAAAAATAAAGACAAGATGATAGTTTATTAAATTTTACTGAAATCTGCAGATTGTTTCGGTGAAGTTTAATAAACTCCTTGCTATCTAAAATATAACAGGACACCGGAGTAAATTCTCCAGCATCTCACACTTCTGATAATCAGCTGTCTGCTTGACGTTTATTCAGCTGTGTAAAAACTATAACTTTAATCTCAGCCAAACCGATTTACCCAGGAAAAAATAAATAAATAAAAATAAATAAATAAATAAATAAATAAATAAATACTTAAAAAAGCCAAACAATAACATTTTTAAGTTATCTTAGTGACTTATATATCATGTTTAACCTGAGTAGCGAAAGACGGCGGTGGGTTTGAAAACGATTTGCCGGGAGTCCGGTGTTCTCACGGCTCTAGTGACCTTGCTCCCGGCTAGCTATCGAGCTAGTGGGTAACAGACGTCTCCGAAAACGTCGGAGCGCTTTTGAAAATATGTGGTGTCTTGATAAACTGAGCAGATATTTGAGGTTTACACAGCTACATTCTCGCCTGAAAATATGTTAAACGTTTATTTTGTGACCCAGAAAGAATAATAAGAGTAATATTAAAACTAACTAGCTTCCGCCATTGTTGTAAATTGAGCTGGGCCGCGCTATGAATTCTGGGACACAGCTTCTTCTTCTTCTTCGGGGTTTAACGGCAGCTGGCATCCTTGTACATGCAGTGCTGCCATCTTCTGTTTCAGTCCGTTATTACACTCTTAAATCCTGCTACTTATTCCTGCGGCTTTTGTGATCTTACAAAGCTTCAAACGACGCGTCGACTGTTAAATCAGTCGTCGACGATTTTGATAGTCGACATAATCGTGACTAGTCGACTAATCGTGGCAGCCCTAATAACAACACAGATACATGAATGTAGCTTGTATTGGAAACACACGTTGGTCAAAAAGACTAGAAAGGCACTGTTGACCATCTGCTTCCTATAATAAAAATCCTCAGTTTTCCAAATTCAAACACAGAACAATGGAGAGAGGCTCTTTAATTTCACACAGCGGTCAATAAGTTTCACATTAACATAGTAATAAATTAAAATTATTCTAATTATTTGATGGACACCCACAAGAATCTACTGCACACCAACTCCTCATTTATAAAGCCCTCGCTCTCCGACTCCCCTTCTCCCTCAACTTTGCCCTCACCTTTGTTTCTTTGCTGCACACATCTCTCACGTCTTCCCCGAGGTGCCTTGTACAGATTACAGCTCTAGCTGGGCCCATTCTCTCTCCCTCCTCGCTCCCTTTCTCCGCCGTGTTGGGCCTGTGATTAATGACTTTGAAACTGTACTGGACAGCTGACTGCATAGAGCTGGTTGTTGAACAACATATTGAGACAACACACAAGCGTGCACACACATACTCAAGACAAATCACACGCAGCCTAAGGAAAGGTGCGACTCCAAACACTACAGGGTGGTGCTCCAGTAAATCACTCTTTCAGGGTCAGATGCTCGTAATGTTTTTCAAAAACTCGCATTAGAAAGATTTCAAGATCAGATTGTGTCCACGGGTATCACTGCAAGGGCAACATTTCCTTCTGTCAGTGTATCAGTCCAACTGATCTGACTGTGTAATCATTAAAAACGATATGTGTGCAAACGCGTACAATTACAAAACTCGCCATTTCAGTGGCTATTCAACAATCTTTGTTGCACAAGCCTCTGACACTGAGACCATTTATGCTCTTCTATTGTCTGTAACTCTTCCTCTCTTCCTTCCAGCTGGAATTTATAGTATGACTCCGCTGTAACAATGACTTGGCTAAGACCCAGTCCAGATGCATGAGATAGATTTTCAAATACTCTGTTTTATTTTCTTCTTTCCCCTTGAGCACTGCCAATCAAGGCTTTGGAAAATGTTAACTCAAGGACACGCACCGAGTGCGCGTGTTTGTGTAACTGCCTGCGCTTTAAATTTTGTTTATTAGTTCTAATGTCCAGCCCTCAATCGGTCACCGTCACACAAACAGCGGGACGCCACACGAGCAATCGTACCTCGGGAAACAGGCGTGATGAGTTCAGCTTGTATTCTACTTCCTCACATCAGAAAACTAAGCCGGGCCTGCTCTCAGTGTGTGGGCTGATCCACACCACCCAACTACAATTCACACAGAAGCCTTTAATTGTAACTAATCTATTAAAGCTCAACGAGTCATTCATCAAATTACAACAAACTAGCACAGGTGGATTTTGAAGCGCTTACAGCTGAAAACCCAAATCCATCGTCTTAAAGTTATCATCGATTAAGCCCTCCAAATGTTCCAACGCTCACTCACCGCTCTGGTAGCTAAACTTTGTTCTCAACCACCTGACCTGCCAAGTTAGCTCATATTAAATATAGCCCCACCAACGCCTACTAACTATTTTTACTACCAAGGCAGAAATGGTTAGTCTGACAGCTTATTTTGCTCGTGTGTCTACTTGGATTCAGCAAATTGACATTTCGAAGGTTGATAACTTGATTTTCACAGAACACGGTCTTTAAATCTTTGAGCAAGGAAAGATCCTGTGCACAAATAGATTTACGGTGTAGTTTGTCTGTTTGCCAGCAGGATTACACAAACAGTACCAAGACAAATGTCGTTAAACTTTGTGAAAAGGTGCAGGAAAGGCAGATCTTCTGCCACATTAACACTGAATATTAACGAATAATCATGTGACTAGAGTCAGATGATATTTAACCTGACAAGTAAAGACTTATTTGCAAATTAGAATTTATTATTTCAGAACATGTAAAGTACTGAGAAAGTACCACATCAGGTCGAAGATGAAATACACCCAACCATAAATCTGACATTAATCAGCTGATTCTAATTATATACACAAACTCATTCCAGTGGTTCCTGAAGAGACTGAAATGACTTGCGCAGTAAGTAATAGTAGTAGTAATAGGTAAAATTGTTTCCTGGTCACATGATGACACGCACCATGCCGTCTTTCTCCAAGTTACATTGTTACATATTCAGTGGATCAGAACCTTTTTAAATCCAACTGATTGTTCACGAAACTAATCGGCAGACTAATCACTACAAAAAGTGGGAAACACGTACACCCTGTAACCTGGAAACACAACGAGACACGCACAGTGAAAACAGCCTCGTTCCTTCGGCGACCTGCTGCTGCTATGAGGACATCAACGCCTGTTTGGGTTTCTCTGTTACAGTAGGCAATCCGTACGGCTGTACCGACGAGAGACGAAGATTCTGAGAGATAAGCCGTGAGCACACTCGTCTAATCTGATAAAGTGTCAGTGTAACAGAGTTAATAATACATATGAAAAACATGCACTTACCTGTTCTTAATTATCATTTTAAGTGTGAATTTTATCTTCTTTTTTTTTTAATTGTATTTTATTTTGAAAACCCAGAAACCGGATCTCACGCTAACGTTTAGAAGCTGCTAAGGCTTCCGCTCCTCACAGCGCGCGCTTGCACTGTGAGGGTAAGTCCGGAGCTACAATTGCCGGTACCACCAGAAGACACCTGTTGAATGTGTTTTATGTCTTCTGCAGAAGTAAACTGTGAAAAGCCAACCCTTCTGAGCGTCTGTGATTCTTGAAGAGCTGGAAGTGTTACATCAGCACCAAATCCTGTCCCTCCAACTCTAGTGGTTTCTAAACCCGGAGAGACTCGCAGATATAAGTTTAAAGATAAGAGTTGTAAACACGCCGATCAAATCCAAAAATCAGGGGGATTAGCACTTAATGCAGTGTTTTGCCTGAGTCTATTTCAGATAATCTTGGGTAATTTGGGATATTTGATTCTCGTGACGTGATGTGGAAATGATTAATAGGTTGGAGTAAATTCCCTCCTGAGTGAAAACACTCTGTACCATCGCTCCCACTCTTATCTCTGAACAGTACGCCTTTTTAGTCTGCTGCTTAACAAACAAGTTTGGTATGCACGCTGCTCTCAAACTGAAGGTCGTGCAAATGAGTGGACCTCGATAAACCACAGAGGTGTGATTGAAGAGTCACGCAGTGCGACATCCACACCACAGCTTCAGCTGAATACTCGCCCACGTTTAGATCCTTATCCAGAACAGAGAGGTCTGAAATCATCAGACGTCAAGCAGGAAATGTATGTGTGTATTATATCATTTTATTATCGATAATTCTGTAAAGGCAGTGACTAATATCCTGAAATTAATTCTGAAAAAGCAAAACAATCTAAACTGAATCACCCCCCGACCTGCCTTGTGACCCTGCAACATCCCACACTTAAGATGGGCACAAGCTCACTTTTCAATCATCCAATTAAGCAAAGATACATTTATTGTCACGTTGTAACAAAAAATTCATGGTTTGCTTACACCGACTCGAACAGTTTGTTCAAACAAACCTTTCCGAGTCCGTTCTAAACAGTCAGGCTCAATAAACACATTCCTGTGGTTTGTCTACAGAGGAGGAGGCGCGTGTCTCCTCCCGGCCTCTCCCTCGCCCTCAGAAATAATTGCCTGTGCCGTGGCATGGGGCCAGAATGTTTGGACGATTTTATCAGCTTGTTTGGCCACGCCTCATCAGCATTCCTGTCCCGACTAATGAAACTACACTGTACACCCACACTGACGAGAACCCTTCCATACACATCCACCTGGAAATCCATATGCACAAGTGTATACACAGGTATAGTGTAAAAACACCACCTGCCCACAAACCTGACTGATTTCATTTTTAAAGCATAACATATGTATCATCTGGCTTCATCTATACCTTAGATTTCTTATCTTAGTCCAAATATGTGCAGTCACGTGGTTTTATTTATTGATGTTTTATACATTTGGACAAGCAAGTAACGGTTCATGTATTATTTTAGTTTCAGCGTGTCAGCCTGAAACTGGTTTTAAAAGCACAGGAGCGTTTGTTGCTCCTACACGTTTATTTGCAACCTATAAGTCGTTTTTATTTCTGACACACACCCGGTGCAGGTCCAGTTTTTGAAAATGATGTTTGCTTTTACATCCAACCGCTATGACACCAACAGCTGCAAAGTTTCCTGCAGATCCAGATCTCCTTTTTTGGAGACTCATGTCTGCTTTGAGTGCTCAGAGACGTCCGTATGCTGTTTGCAGCTAACAGTGAATTTGCTAGACCATCATGTACAAAGTGTCCCTTCAGTTAAAGTTGTTCAAGTAATTTGAAAATCCTTTTGAATGCTTTCCCAGACCCATATCCTTAGAACTTTTACTTTGTAGAACTAGTTTACCACATTACTGTATTACTGTATACAGTCAGCCAATAAAGTTGTTCTGTATATTAGAAGACTTTGTTCCCCTTCCTTGTCCTCCGTGCCCCCCTGGTAGTGAGCCAGGTTGTGCTAGAAACCTTTACATTGCTGACTCACAGCCATCTGCAGTCTTAACTTGGAAGACCTTAGAAAACCATTCAGATCTTGGCAGGACAGTACAGGCTTTAAAAGCAAAGAGAGAACACCAGGACCTCAGTGTTATAGGCTTAACCTTTTAACCTTTTTTTTTCTTTTTCCCCATTACTACACATGCTCGCTTTGGTTAGATTATTTATAATTCAACTGTTTACTTCATTTTACATGACGTGAAGATTCCAGCAACACTTAATAAAGCTGTTCCCTATTACTTTAAGTGAAGCTGGTGAAGTTGTGCCAGAAGAATTTGTTGCTATCAATCTACGATGAGCAGGGTATATAAAAGACAAAAAAACCCAGTGACAGCGCTGAACCTTTGAAGTGTCCAATCATGTTTTATTATCCACACACCGCACAGGGGTCCACAGATAAAAGGAACAGTTATTAATATTTTTGTTTGTTTTATTCTTTGTAAATTATACCAAGGTTCAAATAATACTGATTAAATTTCATTGTTCGCCGTTTGCTCACTTTGTTCAGAAAATAAAAAGAAAACTTCTCTCGATATGAAAAGCCGGTCAGTGTTGTCCATTATATTTGTTTGGCCTCCAAAATGCGAGTGTCCCAACACCGTCTCTATTTTAGTAGGACAAGGACAGCCTGCTCTCGCCCATTGGTCAGAGGGCCCGGTGGCGCCTGTGTCCGGCAGCCTCGCCTCTGTCAGTGCGCCCCAGGGCAGCTGTGGCTACAATGTAGCTTGCTATCGCCTGTGTGTGAATGGGTGGATGACTGAATGTAGTGTAAAGCGCTTTGGGGTCCTATGGACTAGAAAAGCGCTATACAAATGCAGGCCATTTACCATTTACCATTATTGCCCTGGTATAATTAGCAGAAAGAGAAGCACGGCATCAGTGTTTGGACTAATGGTGAAAGGATTTAGAGGACTCAAAATGTTTCATTATGTTTCCCAATGTCACAGACATTATTTAAACCAATTCGCATAATTCGGCCATTGCAATGGAGATATTATAGAGGGTTTAGAGAGACAAAATAAAGCCGCCGTCTCCAGTAAAGTTTACCCTAAAGGTCATATCAGTGTTTTCTAGATAAAGTCCCATTCATACATTCAGGCTGTTCAGTTAAAGAAAACTGGTCTCTCCTGAGCAGGATGTGCGTATTGGCATCAAACGTGGAACCTATGTTTCTAATAAACGAAACAATAAACGTACTTTTCCCATGGCGGGGATCTGCTTTTTATTTTGAAACTCTGACATGATTACAGAATGCTGAGTGTCATTTTTCTGGATTATACAGGCAACACCACCTGCATTTCACTTGTACTGGGACTCATAAACACACAGTCGCACACGTGTCTGTTTGGCCAAAGGCAATTAGGCTGATAACTTTCTGGCAACTCCCCACAAAAAACAACCTCCGCCTTCATCCCTCCCTCTTCTATCTTCAAATGCTTTTGTTCTGATTTCTTCAGATGGTTTATTAATCTCCTCACAGCCAACGCTCTACAAAAACCCTGCATATCACTATTTTTTTCACTTGATACAGTCATGCTCGGTGCTTCCCTTCCATAATTTGTGCTAGCCCTCTATGATCATCCATCAACAGTGATAGCTCTATATTATGCTGCAGCTGTCAGCAGGCTTGTTTGCTCTGATAAATAACTAAAGATCACAGCGCTCTCAGATCACTGATATATCGAGTGAAGTGGATAACAGTTAATCTAATGATATCTGCTCAATAAAAACTTACAGACTAATTGACTAATCTGTGCTTTTCTCTTAAAAGCTAAATGAGATACACTTTATCTACATGAGCGTCCTAAAGGCGTGCTACAGCTAACCAGTACTGCCAGGATCAGACACATCACACTGCGCTAAGCCTATGAAAAGTGCTTTAACTATAATAAATGGTTACTATTTTAATGGTAAAAATACTTACTAGGCATACACTGGCACTTTTAAAAAAAGACATAATCAAACCTCACTTGATTTTACAGAAGAGACTCCATCATGAGAATGGGTACGGTTCCCCCTCCTGATTCCTTTCTTTCTTTCTTTTTGCGTATTTGTCACACTTAAATGTTTCAGCTCAAACTATTTTTAATATTACACAAAGATAATCAGAGTAAATACAAAACACCTTTTTTTAAATGCTGATTTCACTTCCTAAGGGAATAAAGTTATCCAAACCTCCCTGCCCTGTGCGGGAAATAATTTCTCCCAAATCAACTGTGATTAACCACAGTTCAATTTCAGCACCCGTGCCCGATTACTGCCACAAATGACTTAAATAGATCTCAAAAATCAACACATCGTGACACAATCTAAAGAAACGCCTGATAAACTAAGTCAGCGTCATCGCTGTGATCAGTCCGAGGCTTCACAGGAGTGGCTGGCCTGCCAACATTATTCAAAGAGCGCATCAACGACTCACCCAGAATCAGAATCAGAAACTTTATTGTCATTGTCATGAGAACAACGAAATTAAGAATGGTCCCCGATCATTGCATCATCCCTAGCAATATCAAAATATAAATAAAACAATAAAATTCAATAAATAAAATAGATAGAATACTTAAAATACTAATAAGATATAACAGTAAAACATTCACATACATTCCCACACACATGCTTCAGACCGTGCATAGATTAACACAAGAGTGGCGTGATGGACATTTTTTTGTAGTATTCAGATGTGTTATTGCAGTTGGATAACAGCTGTGTTTGAGTCTATTAGTCCTTGCTCTGATTGCCCTGTACCGTCTGCCTGAGGGCAACAGTTCGAACAGGGAGTGGCCAGGATGTGAGGTGTCTTTTATGATGTTTTGGGCCTTTTTAAAACAGTGGGCGTTGTGTAGGACTTCCAGTGTGGGGAGAGGGCAGCCAGTGATCTTTTGGGCGGTGTTAATGATCCCTTGGAGTGCTTTCCTCTGAGCCCCTGTGCAGCTAGTGTACCAGATGCATATGCAGTAAGTTAGAACACTCTCAATGTGACCCAGTAGGTCACAGAAGAACCAGAACAAGAACTGCAGGCCTCGCTTGCCTCAGTCAAGGTCAGAGTTCATGACTCAACAATAAGAAAGAGACTGGGCAAAACTGGAGAGTTCAAAGAGAAAACCAATGCTGACCAAAAAGAGCACCAAGGCTCGTCTCACATCTGCCAAAAAAAACATCTGGATGATCCACAAGACTTCTGGGAAAATATTCTGCGGACTGACGAGAACAAAAGATGAACTTTCTGGAAGGTTTGAGTCCCATTACATACTGCATTTCATAAAAAGAACATCAGAGCAACAGTCAAAACATGGTGGTGGTGGTGGTGTGATGGTCAGGGGCTGTTCTGTAGTGGTTTCAATCAGACTCAGATATTTTGGCGTGACCTCAAACTGGTCATTCATGCTGGAAAACCCTCCAAAGTAGCAGAATTACAACAATTCTGTAAAGAACAGTGGACCAGAACTCCTCCAAAACAATGTGAAAGACTCATAAACACATAACTGTGTGTCCTCCTGCCAAGAGCGACACAACCAGTTATTAGGTTTAGGGGGGAAATTAGTTTTTCACACGGGGCAGGTGTGTTATTGTTTAAATACTGCATTTTGTATTTACTCAGATTGTTGTTGTCTATTATTAAAATTTATTTGAAGCTCAGAAACATTTAGGTGCAAAAAAAACTCAGAAATCAGGAAGTGGGCAACAAGCAGCAAACAGATCAGGCCAGAAAGAAAGGGGGGAAACTATTCACTAAACACATGATAAACAATGTATCTACACTATAGGGATAAAAGAACCAGTTCACACTTCTTAATATAAGATGTCTGTTGTTTTCAGTCCCGTTGCCACAGGTGTGTAATATCAGTCAAAAGCAGGCTCATTTAAAGAGCTCAGCAGTTCCAAGTCTGTTACTGTAACAAGTCAGTCTGTGAGTTTTCACCCCTTCCAAATATTCAACCATCAGCTGTGTTCAAACGTCATCTGGCATTATCATCAGCACCAAGTCTGTGCACCAGGAGCTTCATGAGATGGTTCACGATGACCGAGCAGCTCCTGTAATTATAACGTACGGGTTCCACACAGTGTTTTTTATCTAATGCCCTTCATTCTGTGCTTTTCTTTACTCATTTCGTGAAACTATGCATTTACAGGAAAGGTGAGAAGTGAGTCTACAATCTTAGTTTCACTGGAGACAAAGGGGAGGGATGTCCCTCCTACACTTATCTGTGTACAAGCGCCTATATTGTTTTTTCACGTATAACTCCAAGATGAGTGATATTACACACTCTCTACTGAATATAAAATTTGTAAAATGGTTATGTTTTACAAATTACGGTTACCACAACCACAAGACCAATCGCAGCAACCCAGGCTTGATTCTGACCCAATGCCGTTTGCAGCGTCTCTTCCACCACTCTCCTTCTCTTCACTAAAAAAAAAACTAATAAAAGCCCCCAAAATAATAATAAAAACAGAATTTATGGCTTAGCATCAGTGTGGTGAACGAGTTCTAAATCCACATCCTAAAACGTGTTAACCAAGCTAAATTATGTACTTAGTGATGCGAGACCTGCCTTATCTCTAAAAAGAGCTTTAAAGGAATTAGAAAAAGTTAGAAAAAGACCTTTAATGTGTTAGTAAATAACAGCAGTTTCATATAAAAAGCAGCCATATCGAAGCCTTTTGTTTCTTCCATCCTCTCTGTGGGTTAAACTAACACGAGTTTTAATTCAGAGATAAATGTGAAACTAAAATGATCACAAACAGGAATTAAATCCTCTCAGAAGCTCACCTTAAGACTACATTTCATGAAGCCCAACTCTTTTTGAGATCGCTCAAATGCAGCGCTAATGTCTGTGCTGTGCATTAGCTCCTCTTAAGCACCACTGTGGGAACACCTAACAAAGCAGCTGATAAATAGTACTGCCAGTATCAGTTAGCTACAGTGCATGCAGAAACACAAGATAATAAAACGCTTTTAATCCAAGCAGCATACTCTCTAAGTAGAGTGAAGCAGATAGGGAGGAAGGGGAAAGAGACAGACAGAAAGCTAGCGGTCTCTGTGACATAAAAATATGATTTGCCTGGCACTGGGAGGGAGGATTAGGGACTGGACCACTGTACAACACACACATATATCCTAGATTTTTAATCCCGAAACACGCTAACAGCCAAAATTATACGGCTACAAGAGATTAGTGTTGCAGAAAAATGACTGAGTGACAACAAGAAAGTCAGAAAAACACAGAGAGAGAAAATACTTAGGAAGAAGAAAAGGAGACTACAAATTCACCATCCCCCAAGAAGCAGAACTGGAGTCTGATGTCAAAAGTTCTGAAAGGGGGGGGGTTGAAAAATGAAGACAAGCAACAGGACAATTACTGTGAAAATGATTAAGAGGAAAAAGGGCTAAAACCATTTGAGAGCACAAAGTGCAGAGCGAAGGTGGAAAGAGGAGGAGAGACTGAGACTTGCTGACAAAGGTGTGGGAGACAGCGGGAAAAGGGAAAGAAAACAGAGGAAGAAGAGAAGAGCAGGCCAAAACACACAGAGCGAGCATGTTCTTAGCAAAGAATTTCATTGACACCAAACAAAGACTTTAAACACTAACAGACCAAAGCAGCAGAGCAGGGAGGCGCTCACATCGCAGCACACCTCAGATGTTCCTGCTCTAGCTTCATAGCACCGCGCTAGATCTATGCTGCAGCCTGCAGTCCACCTTCCCTGATATGTAACTGCAGCGAAGCAGACCTCAACTGCTGTGACAGGTCTGAGAAACACAGCATCCGTCCACAAGGATGATGCCTTTATAAAGCAAATAGCAGTTTTATTATTAAAACAAAGCTTCCTTTTAATAAGTCAGAGCTACTAAAAGGAGACTTGAGAGTCAGTTCTTCAGTGAACTGTTGTCTAAGATTTATTGACTCTAATTCCAGCATGATCGGCTCAATCAGACTCGTGATAGCAGAGCTAATGGAGACACAACAACACTCGCTGCAGCAGGGATTCAAGACAGTACCACACATCACGCTTAAAAGCAAACAAACTACAGTCAAAACAGTGTAAACTGACCTTTACTGTGAAAATGAAAATAGGCCCTTTCTTTGATTTATTCAAGGCATGTAGCCGCACCAATCTTTTCTTCAGACACATTTACTTCTAGAGGTAGTCATCATCATAGCTTCCATTTTCTGAGCTGAAGATGGTGACAGTTTCTCTATCCATACCCTTCTAGTTCTAGCTGGAATGGGGGTATCTTATAAAGAAGAGCTGCATGTGAGGGAGGACGTGTTCAATGAGGAAGAACAGTTTAAACAAAAGGGAGACGACGGCGCGAGCTACGTGCACAGCAATATACAAGGTGAACAGGAGATTTATTTGAGTAAAAGATAAGAATGATAAATATGATGAAGGGGGCAAAACACACAGGAGGGTTGTGTGGTGAGGGGTAATATACGGACAGGTGGAAGCGGATTAAAAAGGAAAAAAGGTCCAGGACGCAAGAAAAACAGGACGGCATCTCTAGCACTCTCTCATATAAACCCACACACACACCTTCGGCATCTCTCCCTCAATCGCAGCTGAGACGATCCATCCATATGACTGCTGTGCCTTTTGAATAATGGACCCAATATGAAGCAAGTCACTGAGAAGATTTGGCTGTGTGATGGGGGTCATGGGGTTCCTGCCCTGAGAGCAGCGCCGGGAATCAACAGCAGTCATAAAGGAATCACAAGACGGAGTCATTTGCATTTTACACTCACAACTAAATTGGAAATGACTCGCGCCTGCTCCTGTCTGGACCATCACAATTCATATCAGATATGCTTTTAATTTTTTATACAGCAATTATGGAAAACCGGACCTCCATGGCTTTGTCTAATTTCCCAAGACTTTTAGATGTGAAAATCATATGGTCCTTTCATGATATAAAAATGACTGAGCTCTCGATTATTCTTTCATGACTTCAGGGGGAAAACCTCAAATGTTATGAAAGTGCTGTTTCATAAAAACTTATCTGTCTCGGAGTTCATGAAAATCTTAACACATTATTACAGAACTACTTCTTACAATAAATAATGGAGCTAACTGACAGCTCAAGGGTGAGATGGACTCGGAGAGAGATAAGGCTGCATTTGTTCATGCTTTTTGTTCATTTTTCCCAAGCAGAGCGCTCGCTCTATGGGGTATCACTGACAAAAACATATTTTTCTGCAGCTGCGATTTTTGCCACAGTTACAGTATAAAGATGTGCTGCGTTTAATGTGTTGAATAAAAGAGTCACTTCTCGTGCCAAGACTGCTATCAGGCGTAATTGCAAAGACAGGTGCTTTGCAAACTTCTCTACAGTACCTGCTCCAGGAGTTTTCTGTATCTCTGCGTGGCTTGCTGGATGAGGTCCCTCACGGTCCATCCCTCCTTGCATGGCACCACCACACCTGTCTGCCCAAATGTTACTGTCACCTTCATGATGGCTGCTCTCCACCTTATCCCAGATCCGAGCCCTCTGGATGCAGATGATGAGCAATGTTCGTAACAATGCAGGAAGGCCTCCCGGAAAGACTTGACAAGAAGGCAAGGATGTCATCAAATACCAAAAATGTAAAAACACAGTACTGGCTGTAGGTGGCTTGAACACAGCTGCATCCAAATAAAAGTTAGATTTCTAAAACCCAAACTGCTTTCCAGAACTCTCCACGGGCATTAGAGTCATTTTGTGATCTCAGTACATCCAGCCGCCTTCACATGCAAAGGTAACCATGGCTGTCGCTCCTCTTCTCGTCTCCTCAAGCATAGCTAAGGATACCACTCAGCAGGTCTGAACACAGCTTCCTGAAGCGTTAAACTGCTGCACTGTTTGCGTGATGGAGCTGAGCGGTGTGTCCTGTCATGCCTCACGGCGGCTTAACTGTAGTTAACTTGTAATAAAGTTAGCTGTGTATCAGCTAGCTGCACTAGCCCCGGCTATGATAACAAACCCGGGGTGGACGCTTTCAGTCTGTCACAGCTCTCCGATCTCCACACGCTTCCTCCACTATCACAGATGCCGTGTTTCTACGTGTTTTACCAGTCAGACAAAAGTTTATCCAAACTTTCACATAACAGCTAGCCGAAGCTGGCTCCTTCGCTAGCTAACGTTAGCAACCTTAGCTGAACTTTGGAGGGAGGGATGCAGTCGGTCGGGCATCATTCCACAAGTTTTCCCTCTCCCAACTTTCCTTTTTTCCAAGCCGTCACTTGCATCCACTACATCCCGGACAGGCACGATAAGAAGAAGGGAACGCAGTTTTGATATTCGGCGGTAAACTGGGCGTGTACTGGAGCAGGTAACGGAGCAGTAAAACTATGTTTTGGAAAAGTTTTGAGATTCCTTCACTGCCGACCGCTCCTGACCAGTTCCTGACCAGCTCCTCCACCGCTTCACGCTGTTCACTTTCTTAAAGGGGAAGTGCTCCAATTAATGCTGCAGCTGGGAGTAACGCAGTAATGCAGATTCTCGGTTCTAGCCTGCAGTGTTAGGATGTTCAACTTATATTAACGAGTTAACCAGACCAGATGTTAGGGCAGCAGACTGCTGACCTGCAGGTTTCTGCTTTCTCTGATGCTGGCGTCACTCACATTACTGCTTTTTATATGAACCCAATAATGATAACAAGAGCACACGCCTCCTCTAAGGCAGCTCGCTCTCTGCAGTATTTACTTTTACTGGACAGATGTTTACTTTGATTACTCAAACATTATGTAGGAGCAGGTAATCGATAATAGTTATTGATTTGTAGTAACTGGACATGAAAAACTTGAGCTTATTATATGGTGTTATCCTACAGTTTATTTTTAACTAACTTCTCTTTCTCTTGACAATACTTTCTTTAAAGGTATAACACACCTTTGGAGTCAGCTGTGAAATGTAAAAGAAAGGTCAAATGTGCACTACAATGTGATATTGAGAATCCTCATATACCACTATCATTTCCTGAATGTTGGCAGTATAAACAAACACATTAGACTTTTAGCATCGCTTTAAAGATAAAAGAGAATTTATGAAAGTTTGACCTTATTTGACCTTAAAGGAGAGGTCAGAGGTTCAAGGTAACGTGATACTTAGAATCCACATATATACTGTATTATTCCCTATATGCCTATATGTTGTCAATACAAACAATAGCAGTAAGAAGTAAGTAAGTAAAATTCATTTATACAGAACTTTTTAAGACAAAGTGCTTTACAGGTAATATAAAAACATATCAGACAAAACAACATAATACACAAGAACTTTACCCAAATGCCCGTCTAAATATTTGAGTTTTCAACTGTTTTTTAAAAGAAGCCACAGAGTCCACGGTGCGTAGAGTGGTGAACTGTTTCACAGTATTGCTGCTAGGGTTTGGAAAGGGCGTCTGTGGAATAGCCAGAAGGCCACCATCAGTGGATCTAAGGATCCAGCTTGGAGAGCAAGGGTGAAGAAGCTCGATGATATGAGTGGGGGTCTCTCCTCATAAAGACATAAAAGTATGAGTGAGTGATTTTAAACTGATATCTGAAAAAGCATTGTTTTAAATAGCTCTATATACCATTATTATCACTTTGACCTTCAGTCTGCTGACTTTCAAGCATTCAGATCAATTCAATTTTATTTATACAGCGCCAAATCACAACATCAGTCAACTCAAGGCGCTTTATATTATAAGGTAGACCCTACAATAATACATACAGAGAAAAGCCCAACAATCACATGACCCCCTATGAGCAGCACTTTGGCGACAGTGGGAAGGAAAAACTCCTTTTTAACAGGAAGAAACCTCCGGCAGAACCAGGCTCAGGGAGGGGCGGGGCCATCTGCTGAGACCGGTTGGGGTGAGGTCAGAGGTCAGTTTTGACATTATGTAAATCTTTATACGTCACTTTATATGTGTTGATAAGAAACACCACACTTGTAAAAGTCATAGTTTCTAAGTACGTTGACCTTGGTGGACGTAAGTAAATTTTCATGGTTTGTTAATCTACAGCCCTACAAAGTTTTATCAGTATTCATTCATTTTGAGCTGTCACGTATGCAGATTATGACACACATAACCTCCTTGCCAGAGGTGATAAAGTTAACTAGACTGGATGTTTGAGTAGTAAGTAATAATCTAAAGATTTTTGGTTTGTCCTGCTGCAGATGCTAATCTGATCCGTTTTGCAGTGTTTTGGCTGAATCTGGGCAGAGAGTAGTCCTGCACACGTCAGAATTCATCCATCATTCTCATTCAAATGAACCATGGTTTCATCTGTCCAAAAACATTGTGCTTTTCAGAACACTTGAATCTTATCAGGCTCTTTTAGATGTTTCTGTTCTCGAGCGTAACCAGTGGTTTGTGGCTTGTTGTAATCCTTCTGTATTTACATTCATGAAGGCATATCTTGCTTGTAGACTTTGGCAACGATAAGTCGACCTCCTTGTGGCTGTTGACTTGGTTAGAGGTTGTGAATGTCAGAGACATTATTTAGGCTGGAGAGCGATAGAAAACAAAAGGCAGCAGGAAACTAACTAGACTACACTGGGAAAACTAAAACTAAACACTGGAACACATGACCCATGAAGCACAGACCACCCAAAAAATAAACAAGGGGGAAACTTACACAATAAATACACAGAGGTGTGACAAGGGAAGTGGAAACACATGGGGAACACAGCAGGAACAAATTAGGTGAGACGAGACAGGAGGAAGAAAACCTGAACACGGAGACGGGACTGTCAAAGTAAAAGAGGAAACACAATGACACAGATTAAGACACGCAGCTTGACACAGGAGCCAGGAGGAAGAAATGCACCTGGATACTATACGGACTGAAGAGACAAAGAAGGGAAAAGGTGGAAACGGTTCAGGGAGATGAGACCGGGAGGGAGGGGGAGAGAGTGAGGACTGAAACACAAGGGGAGGAACGTGAACAGAAAAAGGGAGACAAATGCTGTCAAATGACCCAGAACCATGACAGTGAAAGACTTGTTCCCCCCTTAACCATAGAAATAAGTCTGTCGTTGTGGATTTTAGCTGTCATCTGTGGAATGTCAGCTGGACTCTTGGGGTTGCTGAGCTGACCAGTGCATTGAAACTTTTTTTAAAAAGTACCAGATTGTTGATTGGCCACCCCGAAAGTTGTTGCTATTCTCTGTAGAGTTTATTTTGTTTGTCTTTTTTCTTTCATTTCTTCATTTCCTACACAGCTCAAGCCAAGTTTTTCTTGAAACCCCACGAAACTATAAAAATGTGTCGTTGTCCAACAAATGATGAATCTAACTCTACAGCGTGGCTACCTGTCCAGGATGTGATAGCTGGGATTCACTCCAGTATGGATGGAAATAGATTGTTGGAAATGCTGCTGAAATCAATGCAGTGTTCAGACAGATGTTGTTGTTTGAACAGTGCTCAATATTTGGCAAGAAAAAAAACACCATAGGAAAAGACAATGCTTAAGGTTGTCCTACATAAAACAGAAATACACTTAACCTTCAAGAGTTATTAAGAAAATGTCAACAAATAGTTTTTGCTTTGTTTCTAACAGCCCTCCTTACTACCACCGTCACATATAACTTCTTACCAGGCTTCAGTTGTGTTATGTGAGAACTCGAGTTATTCTCTCGTGAGCAGAAGAGAATAACGTGAATCTTGGAGTAAATAGTCGTGGAGGGATTTGCCACTGCGACTCAGAAGTTGTTAACTATTGAAGTCTTTTACTGATACAAGTATTGTCAAGTGCATTGATAAAATACTGCAATATGACAAGTATAACTACCTCCATTAAGCATATAATAAAATATGATACAGCCATACATGTTGCAGCAGAAGATGTAAATGAGAGAATCAGTGTAAATGCATCCTGGCCTATTGCTCTGCTGCCAAGCCTCGGACACTTGAAGGTGCATTAGAGTAGAGCCATCATTAACTCTGATGTGAAAATCTGCATCATCGCCTCCTCATTAGACCGCAGAGTTAATTAAACACAAAGCTTTACGTTGTATCTTTCATTTTAACTTCTTCAGCCTGCATTCAGTCTGGTGAGATGTTCAGTAATGTGTAACACAAGGATTTTGTCTGTTCCAAAGAAATATTACAAAGTTATATTCAATACAAAAATACAGTGAAATGACAATAAATACATTTTTCTTAAGATGAACATGGTTAGTGTCTGAATTATCATATAATAAAACCTGAAGTTATCATGCAATGAGAAAAATGAAGTATATGATATTAAGTACAGGAGGCTTTGACTTTCCATTTTACTATGGTTTGTTTCGGTTTGTGAAACCGAAACAAAGTCATGAACATCTTCTGGCACAAGTTCATCCTTATGATGTTGAAACCAATGAAAATACTGTATTTACAAAATATTTTGGCTTTTCACTGTTTGGCTCATCTTCAAAGAGGAAACCCCTCCCTGTGGGGAGGAGTTTGGCTTTGTAATTAGCAGTTCAAGTGTATGCTTGTGAACGTCTGCAAATTGATTAGGGCTAGGCTTAGTTTCTGGGTCACTGAATTCCATTGCTACTAATGAAACCCAGGGGAGGAGGAGCATTGTGCATGCATGCATTTCTTTCTTCTTTCTTTCTGTTATGCAAGTTTGAAAGTTGGGAGTATATTTGCAGCTAATCTTTCTGCATAATTTCAAAATGTTTACATTAACTAAGTACTGTAGATCAAGGGTTATTGGCAAAAGCCTTTTAAAAAAGTCCCTTACCATGTTTATCTTTACAGTGCATTATACATGATTATAGAATTAATTCATAGCTGTAGACAAAAACATTTGATGGTCATTTTATGTTGATTTTAAATGACTGAGAGTTCCAAGTAATTCAAGTTAATTCTTTTCATTATGTGAACTGACTGACAGCACTAATTTAAACATAATTTGCAGTTTTTGCAGTTACGTATTTTTCATTTAGTTATCTGTTTAATTTTATTTTGCACTTTTTTCCAACACTTCCAATAGATCTACTTTAAAGCAGCAACCTCTTTATTATTATTTAACAAATAAATACGTTTGACATAAAGTGCCAAAAACCGCAGTTCCCTGAAAGACCACGTGGAGCTCCAAAACCCAAAAGTACATGCATTGTCTCTTCGTTTTGGATTTTCCTTCTTGTGACCCTTCATATGTTGAATCTGAAGGTGCAGGATGAGTCTCTACCCACATACTTAATACACGATTAGACAGAACAGCGATGTCCGTCTCGGCCGCTGTGGCACAGATGGCAGAAGCATGGCGGTCTCCACAAACCGACCCCGCTGCTAAGATCTGTTATAAAAACACTGAAACTGTATCCATGATATTATAATTTCCTATTTAAAGGTGATGAGAAAACAAAATATAAAATATCAAAAACTGTGGCTAATTCACAGCAAATATATAAGTGACTCATATCAAAACTAAAATCATGGTCAAATCTAAAAATAATATAAAATAGTCCCAAATAATAAATTCTACAACCACAATGCAAACTATACAAAAGGTCTGGCAAATTAAAATCATGTTCATGGATAACTGTGCATAACTGCTAAAGAGAAAGAGGAAACAAGAGAATACTGTTACACTTTTGTAAGACTAAAGTAACAGCATTGACAGATTTTGGCTTTAAGCATAGAAAATAGTGTTAAAAAGGCTGGTTTAGTTTAACATTTTTTAAAAAGTAGCCAATCAAGAACATATGATGATGATATCACATGCAAACTATAATTGACTATTTTAGTCAGTCCTTACCCTCGAACAGCTGCCAGACTACATCCCCACTTTACTTTTCTATTCATAGACACATGCATGCTTCTATTCAAACCTTTCTCATTTGATCCATATGGCTGTTCATGCCCCCTCCTCACCCCTTATGGTAAAATCCTAACCTCAGCAGTGTTCTGTGTCATGCCTCCTCCATTATGAACCGTTAGCAACCACAGTGAACATGCTAGGATGTGAATGCTCCCCTGCTGCTGGCCCAGGTGCATCCAGTCACCGGCAAACAAATCAATGTGGTTGAACACGTTCTGTTTTAAGGAAAGAAGAAGAAGAAAATGAAAAGGCACAGTGGGGAAGAGTAGAGTATTAAAAGATGCCTGTGTAATGCTTGCAGCATGGAAAAACACGAGCACTCACAAACACACATACACAGGGTACAAATATCATGAATCATGAAAGCACATTATTGGATGGACATATAATTTGTTCTTATCCTAAAATAACCTTTATAATAACACTGAATATTAAGTGTTCACTCATATTCTTACTAAGCAGCTTGAGATCAAATGAACAGAAACCTTTCAGAGGAGAAGACAAGACAGCAGCACATGTGGCTGAAGACAGTGGGGTGACTTAAATAGAAATACTAATAAACACTAATTATTTATCCTGGCCAACCCTTAAACTTACTGCTGATGTAATAAACTCTTCTTGGCTTTGTACTTGCTTAAGGTTGCAAACAGTCTGAGATGCAAGTAATTATTATACACACATAACTATAAAGTGTTTAACAGATACATTTGCAGTCTTGTAAGTTGCGAGGTGAGGGCTCCTTGGATCAGACTTCCCACACATGCTTGATTGGATTGACATCTGGGGAATTTGGAAGCCAAGTCAACACCTCAAACAGGTTGTTGTGTTCCTCAAACTGCTCCTAAACAACTCCCATTCCTGAACTTCCCATAGTGTATCTTGGTGCCAGGTGCCCCCAGGTAAACGATGCACACACACTAGATCCCTAACCCGACGTAATGTAAAAGAAAATGTGATTCATCAGACTAAGACACCTTCATCCATTGGTCCAGTTCTGATGCTCACGCATCCATTGTTGGTGCTTTCGGCGGTGGACGTGGTCAGCATGGCCACCCTGATTGCTCGACCTTCAGTCATCACGTGCATCAGTGATCTTGGCCACCCACGACCCTGTCGCTGGTTCTTTAAAGACCCGATTCCTAGAAGTGCCCTTCTTCTGATTGGCTGCCCTTCATCTGGCTTCGACAAACAGTGCTCATTCCCTTGCATGTTCCAGAACTGAATTACTGTATTATATGCCTTTGAACTTGTTAAAAAAGCAAAGTGACTGACTCCTTTTATATCTAGCCGTACTTTTCCCCCTCATATGTTCAGCACTATAGTTTTGTCTATAATTAAAGGCCACCCGGCAGAGTTAATGTTGAGTTGCTTGTACTCAGATGAGTACAGTGGATCCTTCATGTGTGATTGATGTGAGTAACTTTGATTGGACAATATGTGTTTGAAAAACTTGTGCCAGGACTATTGCAGCCCAGCACAGCGCACAGCAGTGGAAAAGGAACAAACCTTTGGGCGTCAACCCGGGTGACATATTTCCATCACTGCCAGCTGGAGCCGGAGCCAATAAATACCAGACCACTGTAAGGTCATTTGACCCAGAAAGAAAGGCTGATCACACCGTTTTCCACTGAAGATAAAAGCCAGATGTAAGTGGGTGTTACTAGGTGTCTTTTGCCCTTTGTAAAAATGTTCTAATCCAAACCATATCTGAAATATAATCTGACATCAAAAAGAGGAAACATCAAGTGCTTTATTAGGTGATATTCCTCAGTGTTGTTTTTGCACATTGTTGTTTGGCCTCAAGTGGCCAAAAACAATGCAGATTAAACATCAGATTATTAGAACAAGCTGGATAACACAGACAGTTTCAGCTGCAAAGCACCCGAAAGTTTTTCTATTGAAGGTCTTTTGCTTTACATTTGCATTTGCAGAGTACAGTAGGGAAGGGATGGATTTTGATTTGATGCATTTGTGAACAACAAGGCTATCATCTGCCCTAACAGCACCGCATGAATATTGTATTTGGCTGCGCTGTAGGTGTTATCAGAACTTATTCATGTAATTCCACCTACCACCGTTTCTGAGCACATAACCCACATAAAGTCTCGTTGGTCTTAAAATGCATATGGAAATAGGACACGTTGAATAATGGGCTGACAAAAGAATGAAGTTATTTGTAAACCGCACTTTTTGCATGATAACGACTGCATCTCGAACGATGCTATATCAAGATTGGTGTCTTCAATAATGCCGTCTTTTTAATGTTGAACATTTTTCTCTGCTTAGATTACTCTGCCTGCGCGCTCCTTATTGCATCCTAAATCTCCAGATCTTATCAATAAATTATCTTAACTGAATAAATGTCCCGACTTGGTACTCAGTGTGGCAATGAAAGATTTTTCTTACATCCTGCGGTCTGGTGCTGTGTGCGTGTTTTTGTGTGTTGTGGGCACATGCAGACAGATCGATACTAGGACCTGTCAGCGGGGTGATTTTGATCAGCTGCACTCTTTCCTCACCCCTAAAGCCCCGGCTCCCACACACACACATATCCTCACAAATGGTCAAATCCCATATCTCGCTGCACAGTGGAAAAAAATAGCGTGCTGTCAATAGACCCTTCCGCTACATGCTCTGACACGCAACCTCACACACATACGCACTGAAGTAACAGCAGCCCCATCGATCATTCGTTGTTCCAGCAGAGATCTTCACTGTGACATGCACCACCCTTCCCTTTATAAAACACTAAAAATAAATAAACTACCACAGCTATGCAGATGACACACAAATATATATCACAATGTCACCAGGAGACCGAGGCCCTGTACAGGCTCTTGGTAAATGCATTGAGGAAATTAATGACTGGTTGTGCCACAATTTTCTCCAGCTAAACAAAAACAAAACTGAGGTAATAGTCTTTGGCGCCAAAGAAAAACGATTACAGGTCACCAGAGAACTTCAATCTATACACCTAAAAACCACAAACCAGGCGAGAAATTTGGGTGTAGTGATGGATGCAGACCTAAACTTAGAAAAACACATTAAGACAATAACAAAGTCAGCTTACTATCACCTCAAGGATAAAAGATCTGACGTCTCAACAGGACCTGGAAAAACTAGTCCATGCATTCATCTTTAGTAGGCTTGATTACTGTAACAGCATCTTTACAGGTCTACCTAAAAAATCAGTCAGACAACTACAGCTCATTCAGAACTCTGCTGCTCGAGTCCTCACTAAGACCAAAAAAGTGGACCACATCAGTCCAGCTCTGAGGTCTTTACACTGGCTGCCTGTCCGTCAGAGGATAGACTTTAAAGTTCTGATGCTGGCCTATAAAGCTCTGAATGGTTTAGGACCAAAATACATCAGTGACCTCCTGACCCAGTATGAACCTTCCAGATCCCTCAGGTCATCTGGATCCGGTCTTTTATCAGTTCCCAGAGTCAGAACCAGACACGGAGAAGCTGCATTCAGCTTTTATGCTCCTTATATCTGGAACAAACTCCCAGAAAGCCTCAGATCAGCTGAAACACTCAGTTTATTTAAATCCAGGTTGAAGACTCACCTGTTCTCAGCTGCATTTGAATAAAGCACCAAATCCACACTTTTAAGCTCAAATTTCAAAACTTACATTTAACTACTGATTTTATCTGCTGTTTTTTTAATCAATTTTAAATCATGCTTTTTATTTGTTTTTGTTCTTTAATGTCTCTGTAAAGCACTTTGAATCACCTTGTTGTTGAATTGTGCTATACAAATAAACTTGCCGTACATAGATGTCAGGAACAACCTACCAGCTGAGTTCCTTCAACCACTGTGGTCACACCAAATACTGATGTGATTTAGATTTCTCTTTTGTTCATTTGCTGCATTTTGTTGACTGATGAAAATAAATGATTAACATATTCTTTGTTTACAGCATTTTTTCTCACCTAGCTAAAACTTTTGCTCAGTACTGTATGTAATCTGTAATACTTGGATCCCTGCATGTGTAAGATGATATTTTATGTATAAAAGACAGAAAATGTTGCAGCATGCAAAGATTATAATCCAAGCATCTTGAAACCTGAGTACACATCTTTTCTCTTTTCTATAGAAACACTATAATCAAAATCATGCGTTAATGTTGTGTTTGTTGTGTTTGATTTATAAATGTACAGAAGAATCATAAAAGGCTTGGATTCCTGCAGTCGCTCAATACCAAAAAGGTGGAAAAGAGTCATTCTTTTTGCTGTTTGCCAAAAACAAGTGACAGAACTGAAAATAAATCAACGAATAAACCAAAATGAGAGAAATTCTGAATTTCACACCTCTCAGTTTGCTGTGCTAATTAGACAAGAAAGAAATAAAATATGACCAAGCACCTGTGAAGAAGCATGTGTTTCCATGAACCGAACTCGAACACACCTTGAGTTTGCATCTCTCTTTTTTCTGCTTCACACCGACGCACACACACACACACCTCTGGGTAATAGCTCAATTAACACGCTGTCACGTCAGGAAACGCGAGCCAACTAAATCCACCTGTCTCCAAGGAGGATAACGAAGTGAGAGGAAGTAATTGATACTATATTCATGGAAAGCTACTTTAAAAACTAATTATGTGTGTATAACAAGCAGAGAATTATTCCGACAGCTCCTGAAACCTATTAGCTGTGGGGATGGGACCGTGTGTGTGTGACAGCGTGACAAAGACACACTCTCTATTTGCCACTGATGCCACAGAAAAATGCTAAAATACATCAAAGCCGACTTTAACTTCACTAAGAAGAAGGAATACTTACTTCACGTCTGTGTAATTTATCCCCAAAATGTGCTTGCACGCTGTGTGTGTTGATCAGTCACGTCAAAACATATACAGACTTACAACTGTGGAAGAAAGAAAAAACCCAAGAAGCAACCAAACCTGTTTTTGTTGTCAACAGCAGATAAGCTGCGTTCAGAGAAAACTGTTTAATGCAAAGAAACACAGGATATGCTCAACATCCCAAAGCTTCCTGCAACATGTGGCTTGTCCTGTGAGGTGGGCTGGTTGTTTATTTTTATTTTTGTTTGTCCCTCCAGATCAGACAGGATAAAAATATGTTGGTGTGTCATAAACTATTGCATACACTATTATATATTGTACATATATTTATTAGTTTCAGGTTGGCCATTCTTGTATTTTGCTCGTTTGTGTTGTTGTGTTTGCACATCTCTGTTGCTTGTGGGGCTCGCACACAAGAATTTCACTCGCATGTGCTGTGCCAGTGTGCCTGCACATGTGATGTGACAATAAAAAGTGATTTGATTTGATTTGAAACAGCTGGGAATCATACAGCAAACATAACTCATGATTGTGCTTTGCTGTTCCCGATGGTTACAGGGTTGTGCGCTCCAAATTCGTCACCTAGGATTAAGCGTCAATGCCAAGCTCTGCTCTAACGTTATGAAGCATCTGATGGAGAACATCTGATGAAAACAACCTGTCACTGTAACTACGCTCCCTGTTCAGAGTGCGTTGCAAAGGCAGACGTTTTTGTTGCCGTTTAATCGTTTATGTCACGGTGAATTCAACTCAAGTTTGAAGGGCTGTCATTCTGACGCAGTGGAGGAGATCAATGAAGAGCAAAGGGCAGGAGTTTTGAGGTGCACGAGGTGAGGAATCACTTTTTATTTATTTATCTTTTTATGAACACAAACAACAAGCCCGGATTCAGGAGACAGACTTTTACTTTTATCTCTACTTTTAAGATTAGGCTTCAAACTTTCCTTTTTGCTAAAGCATATAATTAGGGCTGGATCAGGTGACCCTGAATCCTCCCTTAGTTATGCTGCAATAGGTGGAGGCTGCTGGGGGATTCCCATGATGCACTGGGTGTTTCTTCTTCACTCACTATGGGGGTGTCCAGATTCATGGGCTACATCCTCCTGAGGACCTGTCCTTCGTGGCCTACGTGGGCTGGGTCGTTAGAAGTCTATGAATTTGGACAGCCTCCGTCACTGTGATGTAATTGGCCTACAAATGTGACCTCAGTAGGATGCAGCCCATGATTTTGGACACTCCCGTAGACTCCTCCAAATGCAGCCGACAAATGCGTCCTCCTTTTCCCCGAATTTGAAGGATGGGTCAGGTTTATCCTTCGTGGCCCAGCCAAACTCCAGTTTCCAACAATGGCGGCCGCTACTAAGTTTTAAAATTACTCTTACTAATCTTTCTCGGTCACAAAATAAACTTTTAACATATTTTCAGGCGAGAAAGTAGCTGTGTAAACTTCAAATATCTGCTGGGTTTATCAAGGTATCGCATATTTGCAAAAGTGCGCTGAAGTTTTCGGAGACGTCCGTTACCCACCAGCTCGATAGCTAGCCGGGAGCTCGAGGGTCACTAGAGCCGGCGAGAACGGCACAACTCCCCTGCACATCATTTTCAGATCACCGCAGTCTTTTGCTACTCAGGTTAAACGTGATATATAAGTCACTTAGACAACCTAAAAATGTTATTGTTGGGCTTTTTTCAGTGTTTTATTTGTTCGTGAGTAAATCGGTTTGGCTGAGATTAAAGTTATTAGATTAGATTTGATAAAATAAAATTTTGTTTGAGGGTTCCTCCCTGGTTTTCACCGTCCAATTTCACAGCCGCTCACTTCCGGCCTACCCGACCTTCTGAGGACCCGGCCCACGTGTTAATCGACCTCTCTAAACTAAATCATACTAGTTATTAATCTCTGTCTCTCGTCCACAGCATGTCTTCCTTCTCTCACCCAATCCGGTCGCAGCAGATGGCCCCGCCCCTTCTTGAGCCTGGTCTGCCGGATGTTTCTTCCTGTTAAAAGGGAGTTTTTCCTTCCCCCTGTCGCCAAGTTCTTGCTCATAGGGGGTCGTCTCATTGTTGGGTTTTTCTGTGGGGTCTCTACCTTACAATATAAAACACCTTGGGGTGACTGTTGCTGTGATTAGATGCTGTAGAACTGAATTGAATGGAAGCCAGTCACCATATTGGCCGGTCAGCCTGTTCCTTCCCCATCTCAGTACACTCATGTTTCCACACACACACACCTGTCATGTGCAAAGGAGAAAAACATGCATATCTGCAACAAGTAAATATCATTGCAATTGCAGCGGTGGAATCAATTCTCTGTTGGTTTTGGTATTTTCATGGGATTTGTTGACAATGAGAAAAACTTAATATCACCAGCCCGGTGCTCTAAATCAATGCACTTCTCAGTGCAATCAGAATTTGAGGTGAGCCAATGAATAGGGCAATGGGATAGGAAGCAGTAACTCTGAATTGGATTCAGAGGAATTGCAGACCAAAAGACCAGTGGGTTCATGCCCTCTATCTCCTTTCTCACTCTTTTACAAAAAATATGACATTTTCAATGCATGAAGCAATTTAATCTCTCCCTCCTCTATGAAAACGCCTGTAAATGAGCGTCTGTGAAATTAAGGAGATTGCCCAGAGATTGGTCAGTCTGTCGATCTCTCTCCCTCGTTCTTTCTTTGGCTCTGTCCTGTCTCCATCTAATACAAAATATAAGATATTATCAATGCATGAAGCAATTTAATCTCTTTTCCTTTGCGCTCTCTCATATGAAAACGTCTCTAAATGAGTGTCTGTGAAATTAAGTGGGAGAATGGTCTGTTTTCTCTCAGGTCAGTCCCTCTCTCTCTTCCTCCTTCTCCTTCTCTCTCTGCTTCTGTGATCAATCCATTTGTCAGAGGTCAGACTTGTTCCCATCTAGGAGCAGCATTTTGCCTGCCAAACATTCCCTATTACCGTATGTAAATTCATTAATTGCAAACCCATAACCACATCATCCTTATTCTTTGACCTCTTATATCGAGCCCCCGCCCTTCCATTCCGATCCGCACACACACCCAAACACGTGCACCGTCAGACCCTCGGCCCTCATGCAAATAAGAAACAAATAAATAATTTAATATGCAAAAGTCTGGGTCAAATCCTCAGAGAGGAAAGAAAGCAAGAAAGAAAGAGAAATATTATGAAGGGTAAGAAAAAGATGGGGGCTTCACAGGGGCTTAAACAACAAGGCAATGAGAAAGAGAGATTATAGCAAACTGACTGACTGCCTGAATGAAATCAAGGTTTCTCAGAAAAGAGAATAAGATGCAGGGAAAAACATCCTTTTGTTATGTTAAACACACAATCTCAGTGGAAATGTCTTGGCCTGCTTTATTCATCTTAACACTGTCACTGCAAATAATAGCAGAGATTGACACAGACTCTTGCTTTGAATTAATCCCCAAGCAGTTCAAAGAATTTTACACAGAATGCAATGTGTTGATGCCCTTAAGCCGGAGAATAATATGTTTACCGGTGTGCACTTGTAGATATCCACCTACTGTAAGTGCGTAAACTCTTAAGCTGTCTTAGAAATGGCAGCAATTGCAAAGAAGCATTCATTGTATGCTTCCTGTGTGCAAACGGTACGCTCCTTTTCAAGTGTATACAATATGTGCATTCCTGAAGATCAATACAATAAAAGAGGCAAGTCACCGATTCTGTTCGAGGCTTCCTCGTGTCCCAGAAATTCAGTTTCTGTACAACTGCAAAAGCAAATATGTGTGTGCAGAAAAGAAACATTTGTTGATAATTATAAAGTATTTCACAAGCTACGAATACGATGATATGATACGTCACTGCAATGCTCTTTCTCTCCCAGCACATGGTTAATGATTTAATCAGCCCATTTTCATTCCCAGGGCATCAAACACCGCAGCTTGTGTCTCACACTATGTTAACAAGGTGACCTTTGGCGTCTGTGCCGTGGCGTCTCTGGTTTACAGCAATGCAGAGACAGTTCTCAGTCCCAGCTCGTCCCGTATGGTTTCTCGTCACTTTTAATCTGTATGTTTTGAATAAAAGTGAGAGAAAACTGAATTTGTGTGCAAATGAAAACACGGTGCAGCACTGTGGAGGGTGGAAAAGGTGCCTGTTTGCAAACAAACTCGTGACTTTATCACCAGCCTCTCAACCACCAAATCTGCATCTGTAAACTGGTCCATCGTCTCTCTCTCTCTGTATCATATTGGCATGGCTGGTGTGTCAGTTCACCAAACAATGGCATTGATATCAGGAACCGATCTGCAGATCTGCACTGCTGCATGAAGTTATTTTATTTATTATTTATTGGCTCAGTCCCTTTTGTAAGCACAGAGAAACACAATGCAGTTTGCTGGTGCACTTGGGTTTTACTGGTAATGATGAGCTAGTGAGCAAGAACCAGCAACACCTACAAAGTATATTCCTGTCTCGGACTCTAAACTGGACTCTGTCTAACAGCTTCACACGTGTTTGAGTTTGCTCTTAACCAGAAGTAAAAACTACTAAAACTTCACAACAGCCAACAGATTTTGGTTGTTGTCAACACCTCTGTGTTTTTTTTTTTTATGTGGATCATCTTAATTGACGAGCATATTTACAGAAAGAGAGGAAACAGTCAGACAAAAGGATGTCTTTCATGCCCCTAAAAGAACAGAGACGTCTGTGGCAGCATGCATGTGCAAAGTGACAGACAGCAGGTTATTTAACATCTTGGTTAATTAGAGTCAGATCAGTGACTGATCTGACTCTAATTAACCAACATCTCTGTGCTTTTAAATTCAGATTACTCGTTTCAACTCTCCTCAAAGAAGAACACCGCTTTCTTTTATAACAGTGTCTATAACGTACACTCAGTGGGCCAGAGAAGATTTTGTGTGTGTAAATTTGCTTGTTCTTCTGTCTGTGTGGAAGCAAAGGACGAGGACAACAAACAGGAATCAAACTGAAAGCTGTTTTTTCTTTCTTGATTTTGGAATTGATGAAGCAGACGTCCTCTGATGGACTGATGGCCTGCTCACGGGGTACCCCACATCCCACTCAGTGATGGCTGGGATAAGCACCACCATCCACGTGGGCCTCAGAGGATAAATGGTTAAGAAAAAGGATGGAGGGATGGATGGATACGATATTAAACGTGGTTTCCTTTTTGTGAAGTGACGAGATTTTTATTACAGTCATTTTCGATTTTCACATTCTGGAGATGTTGTTCGGCTTTAATGACAGTCTATTAAATGTTCTCTTTACTTTTTATTTATCTCAAACAAATGTTTTGAAAACAAAAAAGCAAACAGGGACAAAGAAAGATACGAGGCTAGTTTGTGTGCGTACAGAGAGGTGCCACAAAGAGGAAAGAGGCAGACGGAGATAGCATTTGAAGTGGGAACGGAAAAAAGTACATAGAAAAAATAATAAGGGAGACATCACAGCAGTCATAAACTGAATTTTTAACAGGTCATGGTTTGAACAGGTCACAGGGCCAAAGGAGGGAGCGAGAAGAGAAATTTTGAGAAAGAAGTTGACACGTGTGTGAAAAGGTGTGGATTTAAGTCTCCAGCGCAGAGAATGAAAAAGTCTTTTTCATTTGGCATTCATGTGTAATTGTTGCCTGAACAATACACACAAAAACACACAGACCAGCGCGCGCACACACACTGACCTTTAAAAGCTTTCCATGTTTTTGAAAACTTGTTCTTTTCCTCTCCTTTCCTTTCATTATAGCTGAGTTTTTTTCTTCAAACAGCACCTGAAAGTACAGTAATGAAAAAAAAAAAGCATGCAAGAAAGACTGAAGTGGTCTCCACACTGATTGAGCACCGAGTAGAAGTACAGAAAGTTATGATATTTACTGAGGAAAATGTTCTCTTTATCTTTGGTAATTCTGCGCCCGTACCTGTCACGGTCTGCGGAGGCAGACCGTGCGGAAAGGTGTGTGGTGGACCCAGGTGCGAACACAAACGAGGATGCAGGAGTGGATTCCAACAAAACGAGCCTTTTATTATGGCTGATGAAAAGAACAAAAACAGAATGAGGGCAGCATACGTGTAGTACTCAACAGAAAACCTAAACTGGACAAAACTAAGGAAAGACTATGGCTGGAGGTACAGAACACAGGAGGTGGTAACACAGACGACGCGAGACAGACTGTATGAAACACAGAGACTAAATACACATGAGGGATGATCAGGGGAAGTGGCCACACATGGGAACACAGCTGACACACATGAACTTAACGACAGGACAGAAGGAGTGAAACTGAATACACTGACCGTGAATACAGACTTTCAAAGTAAAACAGGAAACATGGAGATTAGACAAGACACATGAACCGGGGAGACGTAGTACAGGGGAGATGACATAACCGACAGCATGGACTTGACAATATAAGACACGCAGACATAAACACACGAAGGGCAAGGGAGACTTAATACACGGGTAATATGTACAAATGGCTGGACTGCCTTAGTGACCCTAAACAAAGAATAAACATCAAAATAGGCTAAAACACAAAACACTGGGTCGCACGACCCAGGACCATGACAGTACCTGTTCTGCTCCGGCCTTGTGGCCTATGCTATACTTCACTGACAGGCGCTGCATTTTAAAGATGCCAGCATGAATGTTAATGCTGCTTTGGATCAATAGCATTTCTGGGAATCTGACCCTTTAACCTTCAAGAAGGACTAGAGCTACTGTGTTTTTTGTAAAGCAAATCAAATTGGCATTTTCCCTTCAACTTTTACCGCACACTGGTTCATAACCCGTAGATCTGCACATGTTTAGTTCAAGTTTGATGTGTTTCAAAGCTGAACGGTTGTGCTCTCCCTTAGTCTCAGTCACATTTACGTTGTTATAGTGGTAGATTCAGCAGTATATACGGTGTGTATGTCCCATCAGAGCTCTCTTTTGGATCTGTATGCTTTCATAGAGAGGGAACAGCTCTGGCTTTGAGCACAACAGCACCACCTACCTGTGGTGCATGGGTTTGCAAGCTGCAGCTGATCAGAAGTAAAGGAAGGCTGATCTCAAAGAGAGGGGGACTAAGAGAGCTCCTTTGAAGTGAAGAGTTGCACCGAGGTCAAGTTAGAGATTATTCTGAAGTGCTAAAATTCTTCAGAAAAGGTCAAGGACAGAATTATCGACCTGTAAATGACCACACTAGCTCTACAAAAGGTTTCAAAAAAGATGTCTAATTGTCTTTTTGATAGTCAAGACAAATTAGATGAATTTTTATCCAGGGGTACAAAAAAAATATAGCATGCGAGTAGGGAGCATGTGGAAGAGAACCTGGAGAGGTGGAGGTATGCTCTGGAGAGAAGAGCATGAAAGTCGGGTGAAGAAAGACAGAATGCATGTGAGTGAATGAGAGGGAGACAGATGGTGAACGTGCAAGGAGTTGAGGTAGTGGAGGTAGCTGAGCTTAAATACCATCCAAACCAACAGAAAGAGCAGTGAAGAAGAGAGTGCAGGCAGGGTGGAGTGGGTGGAGATGAGTGTCAGGGGTGATTTGTGGCTGAAAGATATCAGCAAGAGTTAAAAGGAAGGTTCATAAGATGATAATGAGACCTGCTGTGACGTGTGGTTTGGAGACGGTGGCGCTGACAAGAAGGTTGAGCAGTTTAGAAGCGAGGCTGAGATGGTTTGGACGTGTGCAGAGGGGAGCGGATATACGGGACAAAGGATGACAAAGATGGAGCTGCAGGAGGAAAGGAGCAAGATCTCAGATGAGTTCATGGATGAAGGAGGACATGCAGAGGCTTGGCGTGACAGAGGAGGATGCTGGGATAGGAGGAGGTAATCAGCTGTGGTGCCCTCTAAAGGCAGCAGCTGCTGCTGGTAGCTTCATGCTTTCCCCTGCAGACTTGACAGCTGTCGGTATCTTGTCATCTGACTCAGTAAGAACCCAGAAAATCAAAGTTTCCTAAATTTCTAAACTAACTTTTAATGAATTACTTTACGCTTGTGTTCAGAAAAACTCAAATCCTATGTAAGTATGCTTTGTTTTGAAGGTTTAATGCCCAGTGTGACTCTTAGCTTAGTGTGTTTTACATGTATACATAAGCATGATCACATGACGGATGCATGTTTGTTACTACAGAGAAAAAAAGGAGCTTTTTGCTTTGAAATCTCCGTCACTCCCGCCCCGCCGCTCCCTCACTTTATAGCTTTTTACCTTTTATCTTCATGCTAAACTCTGTTTGCCCGGTTAATCTGAGTTCATTACTTTTTAAATATCATCCTTTCTGAGGTGGATTTCCTCTCTCTGTGTCATGCTTATATATAACAATCGGTTCATCCCTGCTAAAATAAATCTTTACTCTCGGTGCAAAGTGGGACATTAGGAAATAAATAAATAAGAGAAGCTGAGATAAGATAGAAACAGCATGTTCGTTAGCTTCCTTGAAAAGAAAACTGATAGCTCGCCTTAAACCTGATGGAGACCCGAGCTTTGAAGAAGAAAAAACGACTGTTATTCTTCTATCAGATCTTTGTCTTTGAAGAGGTTTGTTCCCATTTGTCTTTGGCGAGACCAGGCCTCACTGTGACCTTTAAACGGTTTTCATCTTCTTTTCCACCTCCTACTTCTTTTTTTCACCCGATCAGCATCTGTCGCACTCATCCATCCCTCTCTTCCTTCTCGTCGTATCCTGTCACTTTGAGCATGTCCTCTTTTAATAATAGCACCTCGTCCTTTGTTGCTTTCTTATCCCTCAAGTTTGAAATGTCTGCAATAAATTCTCCCAGTGAAAGCTACACCCTTCACTGCTGTGCACACACTCAGCAAAGCACTGTATGATGATTCAGTGCTGTTTTCACCCCATGAAGCCATGACAGTATTCCCCTTATGGTTTGCTTGCAAAATAAAGAACAAAAAAATATATTTGCATCTTCAGCAGTACAATGGATTGTAACTGAGGTGGTACCACCTAAGGTTCGGGGTACTTATCAACTTCTATTTTTCATTCACAGGGTTGGAAATTGAGAACAAGGCAGGTGCTATGTGATGTTAACACTGTGGAGCTTTTCCACATTAATACTTTACATGAAGCATATTAGAAACAATAAAACATTAAAATATAAGATATAAATATTGCATGGGATAAGTCTCCTATTAAAGATGCTTAAAAATCTGAAGAAATGGTGCAAATATGCAGCTTTTACTGCTTTGCAGTCTATATGTACTTTTTTGGCCTTTGGAAAAACACACAGTTCCTTTAGGATCCAGTATTTAGCCTTGGGGGGTGCGTTTATGTCGATTGTCCCTGTCGGGGCAGAAATACGTGCGCAGAGAGGCTATAATGTACATGTGGATGCTTTACTGCGTACAAAAATTGAGAAGTGCAATGTTGTAAGTATGTCAAGCAGTATTGGAAGTGCCTATTTTGTTCTCCTGTGATTCGTATTTAAAAAGGATCGGCTGCAACTGTTGCTGTGTGACCATTAGAGAACAAAGGGACTCCTACCATGCTCAGTTTATGGTTTGTTACCATGGCGATGCAATGACATCTACCGTACATGTGGCTGAGGTGCTAACAGGGAACAGACCTGCACAAAGTCAGTGTCTGTGTGTGTGCGTGCAGTAAAACACAGTAGGCAGCAATGTTAGCATAATGGAAAGGATGACATTTATCCCACAAATTGCCTTGAAGTCAGCAAAATAAAATCCAGTCTTGGCAAGATGGCTGTCTGGTGAAAAAAAAGGATCCCGGGGAAGGAGAGGAAGCACGCCCAGTGCTGCAAAGAGAAGAGCAAGTCATTAGAAAAACAACTGAAACCAACATAATGTAATATAATTTGATCCTGGGCAATCACAGACTATAACACAATAAAAAAAGAAGAAATATTTTTGTTTTGGTCTTGTTGGCTTTGTTTTGTATCCACCCTCCTTTAAAGGGAGAGCTGCTAACATATGCTGTGTGTTATAGATGCAGACAGCAGAGGCCCAGCTCAGTGACACCCACCCCTGGCTGCATTTGTCCAGGTATGACCCAAAATTTACACCTTGTTTGAACCACCAGTGCATTTCTTTTTTTTTTTTTTTTTTTGTGTGTCCTGTTTGGATCTTTAGCATCAGAATTGTTGTCTTAAGGCCAAGAAAGATGCCAAGCGGATTTATTTTACCAAGTGGATCATCATGGCCTTGCCATATTGGTCCATTTGATTGACCTTTATTATAATTATGAATTTATTTTATTTTCAGTTGCTACAAACGGGACAGACATGACTGGGGGATAGGACAGGGAGAAAGAATGAAAGAAAGAGAGGGAGAGAAAGAAAACCAAAGGGGAGAAGAGACGGTGAGAAAGGGGGGGAAGAAAGAAAGAAAAACAAACAAAAAAAACAAAACACCTGGGTCACCTGTATGGAGAAAAAAAACAGAAGAGAAAGCAAACAACAAAGAGCAACATAATAAAAAAAACGGCACCATCACAATAAACTAGCTAGCAGTAGATATCAGTAGATACTAAATAATAAACGATATTGTGCAGCACGCAAGATAGACAGCGCACAATGTGCTTTGAGGCAGCAGCCAAGAAAGCTGTAGTCCGCGTCTGTGAACACCCGTGTGTACACCTGTGTGCATACCTGTGTGGATCAGCATGCTTGCATTCCAAAGGTTTCTCCATGTAACGATCTGCTAGGGAGTGTGGGGGAGCCACAGCCCCGTCCTCCAGGGCATGAAGCAGGTATGGAGGAGGTCAAAACTCCAGACATCCAGAGGCCCCCAGAACACAAGAGACCATGGAAGACCAACAGAGGGGCAGCCGCGCCACTGTTCCAGTAAGAGCTGAGGAGAGTCCCAGATGAGGGCTCACTCAGCAGCCGCGGAGCAGAAGCCAGGGGGAGTTGCAGTGACGCGCCCGTGAGCTCCGCCGGCAGCCAGCCGTGCCTGAGTGACCGAGCCCCAGGCCGAGAGGCCGGGGGCACCCCACCTCCGAAGTGGCCCGAGCGAGCCCCAGGCTCCAGGCCCCGATAAGCGGCCGCCAAGGAGTGAGCCGGTGTGTACCCGGACGCCCACCCCCACACACAAAGAACCACCAACGCACCGACACCTGAGGGAGTCCGCCACTGGCAGGGGAAGTGGTGGTAGGGGGAGATAGGCCTCCAAACCTTGGAGGGCCTGAGATGTCCCCAGAGAGGTGGCGTCTGATACCCAACCTGACATATAGACACAGACATACAGGCACACACAGACACAAACATCCATTCCCACCCTCATGCTCTCATATGCACTTACTCCACACGCAACCAACATGGAGACAGACATAAAGAGACGCTGTACACACAATCACACTCCCCAAGCGTACTCTACGAACCGGGTCTAGGTACCCTTGCCCCTGGAGGGGGGAACTGCACCCAGACCCAGGTGGTGTTACCCTTTTCCCTGCGGTGGGGAGAGGCAGACCGCCCGACTCCGCAGCAGCAGGGAGGCCCCACACTCCAGACCGCAGCTGGACGGCCACCAGTGCATTTCTAAAAGATCATGAGGTGCGTGCTCTCAGCTCGTTTCCAACTCAAGAAAGACAGAACAGCCACAGGAAGACGCGCTGTGGATTGAATTAAATGAGTCAAATAAGAAAACATGCAGACAACGACAGAGCTAACATCTTAGCTTAGCATGCAAACCTCATATAGTTAAGGCTAAGGGAAATGCCATAAATCTAAAAATGAATTTAAAAATTATGATTTTCACCCTTTTTTAAGGTGAAATTTTATTCATGGCGATCCATTTCAGCCTTTAGTTCAGCCTGGATTGAAGTGGTTGCTAATTTGGCTAAAACTGTGCAAAATCAAATTTATCCGAGTGTTGTGCTGATTATCATGATGGCATTTATTTATTCTGATTAAGTTGTGATCCCTACTGATTTTTGTGTGCAAATGTCAAAAGACAAAAACAAACAAAACAAAAAAGGAGGCATCCTGTTGGTGCAGCAGAAAAAATGTTTTTGTGCTGATGAGAGGAGACAGAATCACAGATCTGGCTCTGTCTGCCTGTGGCTGTGTTCAGAAGTCAGTGTGAACCTTAATAATGACTCTTTTTACAATTTTCTTCATCACAGTAATCTTCTACAGTGTGCTCGCACTCTGACGTTTATTTGAGGGTATTTTTTATTTCCATGCTGGACCCAACATGAGATAGAATAGAATAGAATAGAATTCAACTTTATTGTCATTGCACATGCACAGGTACAGGGCAACGAAATGCAGTTTGCATCCATCCAGAAGTGCTTTAGTGATATAGATATATTACAATATATATTAGCAATAATATAGATATGTGAGTATATTACAGAAATGGGTCTATTATGGTATGTTATAATGTACACGGTATGAAGTATGTTGTGAATATTCTATAACTATAAGTATGTACAGGCTGTAGTGAGTACAAGCTATGTACAGGATATGAACAGGATATAAATATGAAAAACTATACAGAATATGAAATAAATAACTTTACAGAATCTGGGATATACAGCTATACAGAAATGGGAACTATGCAAGTTGTAAACAGTTGTAGGATTAAAGATTATCGAATGTACAGAATGATTATTTACACAGAGCTATACAGTAGTGCAGTTAAGATAAGTGAGGGTGTAGATAGTTTCTACAGAGGCTATATAAAGTGCTAGTGGTTGTGAGTGGTGGTTCAGTCCATGTTATTATTGTGTTTGAGGGTACAGTTGTCCATTGTGGGTGTGTGTATGTTCAGTCCATGAGTTTAACGTGGGTCAGATGTCAGGAGGCAGAGTTCAGGAGTCTGACAGCTGTGGGGAAGAAGCTGTTCCGGTACCTGGTGGTCTTAGTCCGGAGGCTCCTGTAGCGCCTCCCAGAGGGCAGGAGGGTGAAGAGTCCATGTGATGGGTGACTGGGGTCTTTGATGATTTTCCCAGCCCTTTTCAGACACCGCTTCCTGTAGATGTCTTTTATGGCAGGAAGTGGTGCTCCGGCGATGCGCTGGGCAGTTTTCACGACCCTCTGCAACGCCTTCCGGTCCGAGGCAGAGCAGTTCCCGTACCAGACTGTTATACAGTTGGTCAGGATGCTCTCGATGGTGCAGCGATAGAAGTTCACCAGGATGTCTGAGGACAGGTGGTTCTTCCTCAGAGTCCTCAAGAAGAAGAGGCGCTGGTGAGCCTTCTTGACCAGCTTGGAGCAGTTGGTCGTCCAGGTGAGATCCTCGGAGATGTGGACTCCCAGGAACTTGAAGCTGCTCACACGCTCCACAGCCGTCCCCTTAATGTGGATGGGTGGATGTGGGTCAGCATTCCTCCTGTAGTCCACGATGAGCTCCTTGGTCTTCTCGGTAGGTAGATAGGAATGCATTTAAAAGGCACCACTATGTGAACTGGGGCAATTTAGCTTGAAATCAGAAGCTATTGTTCATTTTCACATACTCTTTGCAGTTGAGGCATGACAGACTCTGCAGCAGTAACAGGTGCAATTAGCTGCATTATGCAGGAGTTAGATGGATTCAAAAAGAACCTGATTTGCCACCAAGCTCTAATTGGTGCAAAGACACAACTAATGATCGTTAAGTGGGGAATGATAGCCCCGAGCTAACTTTTCTCACTCCATAAGGATATAATACATAATTCATAGCTAACAGCTGAGCAAATGAGGACAAAGAGAGAGAAAGAGAGAACAAGGAGAAGAGATGAAAAAGACAGAGCGGAAGAGGGCCAAGGAGAATGCAAAATGTACACAGACAAACTAAGTGTGTTGGATGTGATGGATGTGGGTGTCATGTGCATTCATGTGTGGATGTGCATATATATGTGAATTTGGATGCTAAACTTTGCCTGTGCACCAACAGGCACAGTGTTTACGTGCGTGCATATACGTATACGTGTGTGTGTTTATGCTGTTTGGCATGCTGCTCGGTGTGTGAAACTGTGATTGAGGTGACAGTGAGCCTGTGAGAATAGTTAGCATCCACCAGACACACACAGACTTGCTCACATAAGCACACTCATGAACACACAAGAACAGCAGCTGTTGCTAATTAAAGATTCATGCTCAAATTCCTGTGAAAACTCAATGTGGCAATGAACACTGGGGACAGGAAGAGAAGGAGAGCAGGGAGAGAGAGGAAGCAAAAGAATGACAGACAAACTGGAAGAGAGAGAGGACGAAGAAGATGATGATGATGATGGAGACAGTCAGGGATGCTGCGTTCAACATGGTGTTTAGCCTGCACGAGAACATTGCTTTAAAACTGTATTTCATACTTTTCATCTCATTACGACCGTGCAAAACCACGTCACGTGAAATGGTGATATCTGTGATGATGCTCCGAGAGCACACTATGACTGTTAGCATATGTATGCGCTAATGGTTGCCAGAGATATATCAGTCATGCTAATGCCTGTTTAAGAGCCCTTGTCATCACAGTTTAATGCAGGAGGTACCACCTTCGGTGTTCTTTTCTTAGATGCTGGGCGGTGCTAAAGGACAGCACTCCATGAGGGATGCTAGTGGCAGAAGTCTGGCTTTCACCCAGAGTACACGAGTTCATGCCCTGCGTGGAACTTGTATTTTTAGCCTTTTCATTTCCTTTGTTGCAACAAAACTACTGTGTTGTTACAGCCTTTCATTACAGTAACCGCATATAAAACATATTTTGCCACGTGCAACAGGCTTCTCCTCTGCAGTGACGAGTCCCAGGACACTAGAAGACAACATGTGCCCGGCGGGTCTCAGACTGTGAGGCTGGAAGCAGACAATGAGAGAAAAATAGGAATGTATTATGAATATTTAAAAAGAAGAGAAAAACCGGTTCAATTCAAGGATAGATCACCCAACACACAAGCTAAACACCTCAACGGGACAAGTGTCAGGTGTATGCATGCACGTAAAGGTCAAAGGTCAGTTTTCTGAGGATGCCGACGTTCACATTTTGGACTGACGTTTCAGAGAGTAAAGGAGGCCATCTATGACCTGAGGTTACAACTGCAGTCCTTAGATCCATTCACAGGAGTTTAAACCACCACTCACACCTTGCGTCAGGTGACGTTGCCTCAGCTGGGGCAACATCATACAGAGGTTTCATAGTTTGGCTCTGGCGATGGTCACACCCACTGCTTTTTTTCACGCCCTGTCTCATTTCATAACTCACGTGATTATTTTTGGGCTTTCAGGCCTGCCTTCAGTTGGACGGCCCTTACTAGGTTAAATACCTTGGATCCTCTGAAGTGAAGGAGCCTCATGGATAAGAGACAAAATCTCTCCACGAACCAAGTACTCAGAACTTCAGCTTTACTGTTATCGATGGATAAAAGCTGTCAGGGTTCTCAGCATCTAAAGGGGGGCATCCCTGACAAGGCCCGAGAAGGACCGGACTGCAGTTTCATGGCATCCACTTCACATGTTGAAGGCTTTCTAACTACCCTGTGTGCTAAAACATGCTAAGGATGCAGGGTTAAAATGTGATGACAGGCTTTTAGTGCTTTTGTACTGGTTTTAGACATATGCTAACTTTTCATTTATGTAAGACGCACGAGCCAGCCGAGCTTTTAAAGAACAGTTTTATGTTTCATGAAGCTGGAAGATGAAAGCAGTCAGACAGTCCAGTGTGGCTCCGCTGTGTTTGGAGTCAGTGTCTTTGGAAATGATAACATTTATTATGTTATGGACCTCAGCACTGTTGATCCTCATTATGACAGCAATGAAGATTTTAGTGCAGAGAAAGAGCAATAAGGCCTTTTTAAAATGTTCTCCTGGGCCACGGGCACTTTGCATTTTGGTGAGAGATCGGATGTAATCGTAACAGCCTTTTCTTGGCATTTCCTGGTAATCGATAATTATGTGTGCTTGGAATTTTGTGATCAGCTGCAGGAAGCACTCGGGGTGTTTACCCCGATTCAAAGACGGGACACTAATATTACAAATATATGGTGACATTTAAGAGTGCAGTCAAAGGTATTTTTACACAATTACATACATCTGCACACAGAGTTATATTCTCACTGCTGGGAAATAAGAAAAGATTCACAGTAATAGAAAATGTCACTCTATATTTAGATTAGGTGACGACTACAGGTGAAACACACACACAGACTCACACTGATGCAACAGGTAACATAATTTTATTCACACAATTACAACCATTTCCTAGTGAATGCTTTTTATGCTCCGTCTTCTCTTTCCCCCCCGATAATTTCAAAGCAATCGCTCCTTTAAAAAGTAGAAGTGTTTACCGACGCCGAGCTTTAAACGTGAACCAGCTGTAAAAGGTGTTGAGGTTGATTTAACAGTACATTAGCACTTATCTTTTGTGTAATTGTAAACACAACAACAACAACAAAAAGCATCTCTCATCCCCGGGATGCTGCTCACAGACACACACGGTGTCGGGCTTAAGCAGAACCGAGTGTTTCGCCGTTTCGTGTTCGTGCTGTGGACGGACACGACGCTGCCCGCTGTAATATGTTTGAATTAAGAATAGAAAGTCAGTAACTGATGATGAAAGCATTTCATGTACATGTTCCTTATTGTACAAAGGCCAGTCCACTGTGCAATTAACCGTTGAGCTTGGTTTTCAAAGACAAGCACACAACAAGGGCCAGAAGAAATTCACAATTAATAACTTTTTTCATTATAATTAACCAGCAATTTACATCCAACATGACTTTTAAATGGCCTTTAGCATCCAAAGTAATTTTCAAATTATTGGTCTTTTTTTCTCCGTAATTTAGGGATCGCGCTCGTGATTTTTTCTTCTTTGAATGTGAAGAGGTTACAGATTTGCACTGAATATTAAAACTTTGATATAGCGCTGATGGCTGAGCAATAAAGGGGACAAAGGAAAAACAAAAAGTGACATTTTAGGAGACGGAGGAGAGAGCAAGATACAAACAGATTAGATAGTGAGGAAAAAGAAAGAGGGATCACGGAGCGTCATCGACAGCAAACTAACACTGTGATGAAATAAATAAGACACAATGAATGACATCAAAACTGGAAATAAGAACATACAGTTGATGTCATTACTGATGTTAAAAACAAGAACTGCATTCTGCATATTTAACCACTTTTGTTCTTGGTGGGATTGGTGGAGTTTATTTAAACTGGTTGGTTTCATGGCATGGTTTCAGCTTTAACCTCCTAGGACCTGGCGTCCACATGTGTGGACATCACATTTTGGGTTATTTAGACCAAAATACTGAATTATGCTCTACAAGGGCCTGATATCCACTTACGAGGACATTATGCTGCTACTGTTCTATCAAAATTTTAAACGAATATCCTCATATGTGGCTCTTATTTTTCTTAAAAACAAAAATAAAGTTAAAAAAAAAAAAAATCTGGTAATTCTTTGTTTTTACATTCATCAGGCCCCAATGTGACCAAATATCAAAGAGAAATTAAAAATGCTACTGTGGAAGAGTTCGGGTCTTAGGAGGTTAAAGCATAGTCCACATGTTTTCAGTAGGTGGAGGTCAAGTCTTTTGGAAGGCCAAGGCTTCATCTCTTCCAAAACCAGTTTTGGTTTGAGTTTGGATCATTCTCCTCGTAGAGAACTCAATTACACCCACGTTTAAACAGTCTGGCTGTTAATTTGAGGGAGAAATGATGAATTTAAGGTAGTCATCCCCCTCCTCTATTATTTTATCCACTTTGTGTGATGTACCAGTACTACTGGCAGCTAAACAGCCCCAACATGATGCAACCACCACCATGCTTGAGAGCTAGTACAGTGTTCTGAGGTCTGAAAGCTTCACCTTTCCTCCTCCAAACACTGTTTTCATTGTGACCAAACAGCTTTATCTTTGTCTCATCTGACCAACAAACTTTTCTCCAGAAGCCTTAAAAAGTTGCTTTGGTTCATCTGGATGTCTCATTTTCAGTGGCTGAAATATGTTGACACTCATCAGTTTCTGTGTTGAGACTGAAACGTCGGTTGGATGAGTAACGAACAAAATTAAATTACTGGGATTTCCTTACCTGGATGATTGAACCTGCATTAAGGCGTTCGGCTTGTCCGTGTGGCCAAATTTCAGTTGAGCTTGAAGATGCTGATTTTGAAGCGGGAGCTTCTTCCTTGGACGCCAGCCTCTCAGTCCATGGCGATGCAAAGCAAGTTTTACAACACCGTAGACTTGTCACGGGCAGCTTGAGCCTCGGTGGTTCCTGGGTTGCTCCTGAACATCCTAATCGATTTCCTCTCATCTGAAGGTAACAGTTTGGATCTTCTTTTGGACAAAGTGGTGGAATCTGTGGTTGTTTAGAAACGGTCTGGAATGGACTTTGCAAAGCTCAACCCTATTAAAAGATTGTAGCCTGTGCCTAAAAGCCAGGCCCATGCTGGGAAACCAACCAATATAAATGAATTCAGCCAGATTTATTCCAGAAGCTTTCTGATGACTGCCAATAGTCTGGTTGAAGTGGAGTTGGCTAAGGGGCAATATTAGCCAAATATTAGTGGGAATGTATGTATATACCCAAGACTCTGTGTGGATGAGAGAAAAGCCAAAATATTCTGGTTTCTAACATCTTCCGTGACAGTAACAGATGAAAACAACAAAACAAACAAAATCAGATTTATTGTTCAAAGAAATTTAATTTTTCAGGATGATTTTTAAAGCTTATGGATGAATAATCATTTATTAAGGAGGTAAACTTAAACACAGCTTTCACTAAGCTGTAGACAGTGTGTCTACCTACACACTCAGCTGTTTCCTGTTGTGTATAAGTGTTGTTAGTATTAGTTTCCAACAGTGAAATAAATGTGCATTTCTGGTGGGAGGTCGGCTTTCTCCTGGTTAGTTTGCGTGCACTCTCTCTGTCTGTATTCCTGTTTGCTTACTTTTGCTGACATGTGTAATTATCAGGTCTGCAAATGCACAGCCTGTGAAAATTACCGTTGGAACTCCATCCACATTAAAGCCATTTCTGAGGCCGGTATAGTTACTTTTTAAATGTTCCCTCACCGATTTCATCGAGACATTACTAAACCCTGTTTGGAGACTTGACTACTATAATCTGGAGTCCTTCCTGCTCCAGCTCTGCACTTTTGTTTGATTTGTGATTTGGTTTATGAACCTGCAGGGGCTTTAATGGAAGAGACACACACTCTCTGATCCCCATTATCTACCTTCTGCTGCAAAGAGAGGCAGATAAGAGGAGGAGGAGGAGGAGGAGGAAGAGAGGAAAGAGGCTAAAAATGACAACCAAGTCGCGGCCCTCATTATCAAATCCCATCAATGGGGGAAGAGACAGAGCGGGGGGCAGAAGAGGGTATATTTATAAACCGAATGAGAGAAAATAGTGGGACGTTAATGATAAACTAAAAAAACAGAGAACCAATGATTTACCAACAAAAGAAAAGTGATGCTGACCCACGGAGCGAGAGATAATAGAAAGAACAGGCCGAGCCTCAGATGTGTGCGTGTGCGAGGGGGATGAAGGAGCCCAGTCTGCCTTCATAAGCCATTGATTTACACAATCCCAGTCACCACCTAATATTTCATCTGTGCTACATTTGCAATCTCCCATCCACTGAGGCCATGAGCCATTACTGATGGCCAGGATCGCAGCATGGTGGCCCCCTTGGAGTAATGAGATAGAGAGAGGTGGGAAGTGAGAGACGGGGCATGCGGGAAGGAGGCGGTGGAGGAGGAAAAAGTAGAGGACAAAAAGGGGGATAATGGAAGAGTATAGTGGGACGGGGATGAGGGTGGATAGAGGTTTCTCAATGTGCCATTATGGAGCACGAAAAGAGAAAATCAAATAGACAAAAACATTTCAGAGATGGGCAGAGAGAGACGGAGATTGAGAGATGTGGGCTGAGTGTGAGCAAAGGTAGGGAAAGACAGAAAGAGCTGCGGAGGGGAGATTGCTTTCCTCTAATTATGTGTCTTTTCGCTGTCGCAGAGGTGGATACGAAGCTAATTCCACCTGCCCTCCTTCCTCTGCCCTTTTTTCCCTAAAAGCTCATGTACTCTTTTTTTCTTTACCCACTTTCAGATGAGGCGTATTAGAGGCTGCTCATGACACTGAAATGAACAGATGGCAACATCGGTCCAAACAAAAGAGACATTTTGTGGTTCCCATCACCGTGACAACAACCCTCTACCCACCTGCACAACTTTGCTTCTGTGCCGTTAAAGGCGAGGCTCCATTTCCTGCCTCTGTGTTTTTATCTGTGTGCTCACAAACCACATTTACTTACTATACTTAAGTACGTATCTGATGTGGTGTATTGTACTTGAATTAAGAGGAATATTAATAGGACTTTTTGGGGTTTGCATAGATTTTAATGCTACAGTAACGATGCCTGTAGCCATCAGGTGAGCTGCAGTCACAATTCTGCTGATGTTGTACGTGAAGAAATAACTAAAGATATAAGTTTGCGTGTGGCTAAGGCTAGCTGCCCACTCACCTAATAACACAGACAATTTCTGCTCTCTGGACTTTTGGCTAAACAGCTGCAAAAAATATACATTTCACAGAGTAAGCATTTTTCTTCTTGAAGAAGCCACGGGTGGAGCCACTGCATCAAGTGACTTTTATAAATGATTTTTTATAGGTTCCAGATGAACTTTTGCGAAATCTCGCAAAACCTTTCCGTGATCCCGAGTTACTTTTGCGAGATCTTGCAAAATAGACTGCATCCTTCGCAGGTCGCATTTGCAGGCCGAGTCGGTGTATCCTTCGTGACCCGACCTATCCCAGAATTCATAGCGAGGCCCAGCCGATTCGTTTCTAACAATGGCGGCAGCTACTTCGTTTTAATTTTACTCTTATTACAAAATAAACTTTTAAGATATTTTCAGGAATGTAGCTGTGTAAACTTCAAATATCTGCTCGGTTTATCAAGACATCACATATTTGCAGAAGTGCTCCGACGTTTTCTGAGACGTCTGTTACCCACCGGCTCGAAGCTAACCGGAGGCCGAGGCCCACTACAGCCGGGGGAACGCCGCACTCCCAGCACATCGTGCCTCGACCTCCTGGTCGGTTTCGAGCTGGCGGCCTCCGAAGGATGCGCCCAAGTTTTGCGAGCGCTCGAAAAAGTTCATCTTCATTTTTTTTCTCCCATGTCCCTTGCGGGGCTCCGTACTCTAAGTGTCAGGGATGTTACAGTGAGACAAACAACTTTATAGCATCGAGGTTTGAAACGAGCAACAGTCACTGCTGACCACCAAAGATGCTTTTTAAACACGCAGGGAATCAGGATGTGTTAGCAGAATGCTAACGTTTTATTAGGGGTTTGGCTTAAGTGTAAATCATTGTTTTATTGCAGGTCAGGTGTATCACTGATGCCATTTTTGAAACAAAACAAAAAGTAGAGGTAAAATAAAAAAGCTGTATTCACTCATGCTTATGTCATGCAAGCACCAACCTCTGCTTAACTGCAGCTTATTTCTGTACATCGGGATTAACAGGAAGTGACATAACACCTCACATCAACTTGAATATGACATAACCTCCACATTCCCAGGAATACTGTCTTAATTTTTTTATCCTTACACAGAGTTTGTGTGGGAATCGGTTGAGACTGGATAACAGCTTTGGGTCACTAACTAACCACTGTTAGCTAGTGTTGCTCACTGTTGATTAAGAGAGTGTAAGAGAGGCATTTATGCTGCTTCTAGTGTCACTTGAGTAAAAGCTGTTGATGGACCTCCTTGATCCACGACTTGAAGTCCATCATCCCGGGCCTGCAGCTTTTAGCCGGTCGAAAACATCCTGCCCGAGTAAAAAGGTGATTAAAGTTGGATAAACGTGAGATATCCATCGCATTCGATTTATTATCTTGAAAAAAGTGCAAAGAACAATCTTGTCACCATACGTCGGCGTTTCTTATTCAAAAGCATTTAATAATGTGACTTCATGCTAAAGATAACAGGCCTAATTACTCTTTTCTGATTATATTTGATTAAGTCTTTCTCTTCACACCCTCAGAAATCACACGATCTCATTGAAGGGGTAATTTCCTACTTCAAAAGCTAATTAAGCCAATCAGAGCACAAAGGACTGGCTGTGGCCGTGACCCAGCATGCACTACATTTAACAACCCAAAATTGCTAACAAAGTTTGTCATTCTCTTTTCTGCAAGGTGATTCGTGCTTTGCTCTCAGTAACTGCACATTCAGGGCAAGCTTTGCATTTTACAGTTTTTAGTGTTTCTGTAAATATCCGTCCATCTCATGAGGCTTGGTCTACTGCGTAGCGTATAAGGTATAAGGCGGCTGTCAGTAGCAACAAAAAAAGAAAAGGTAAGTCAAAATTGAGATGTGCGATCTTGACTGGACACCAGCATCGTGCACTTCTCACAGCAGCGTGGTGCACTGCAGAGAGCTCCATAAATGAACCAGCCAGGGAAAGCCCCTTTGAACATGCCCAGAATGAGTGGCAGGACACTCTGAACACGACTCCATCTTCACCGCTGCGGCGGGAACAGTGGAACCTGTACGAAGGGCTCTGATAGGCCCAGTGGGGAGGAGATTTCTCTGCCCCTGATTGGATGATTAGGGGCTGCGGGGGCTCAAATCAGCCGTTTTCAGGAAGAGAGTGGTTTGGTTAAGTGGATTGGCACTGTGTGTGCTCTGTGTGTGCTCTTTGTGATTGTGTGTGCGCCCTTTGTGCTCTGCTTAGGGTTTGGTGCCTATTCCTGTGTTTATATGTGGGAGTCTGTGTGCCTGTATGCGTGTGGGTGTGCGCAGAAGTCAGGGGAAGCTGGGAAGATTAGAAAGGGAAAAGAACAAAGCCGGAGGAGAGGCGTGGTAAGAATAGGTGTGTGTTTGAGAGTTTACCTAATGATAGATGGACGGATAAGACGGGAGGCAGAGGGAACGGTAAATAAGCGTAAGGAGATGGCAATTATATGAAAAGAAAAACAAAAGGAATGAAAGGAGTGTGGTAAGAGTGGTACAGGTGGTTGAACAAAGAACCGTGGTTATTTTAGTCAGCTGGGTACCCATGACAACTGAGGGACTGAGTGTGTGTGTGTTCGCCTCCATTACTAGCTGGGAGGATGCGAACCAGCGTGCAGAGACTTGCTTGTATTTTGCGTGTCGCTCCTGCAGCCTGTGTGTGTCGACTGTTTGCTCTGTTGCGCCTTTTCTTATTTTCTGCATGTGGATTTTTAATATCAAGAGAATCTCTCTACAAAAAAAACTGCCACTGTGCTCAGCACCAAAACAGGTACGAGACGGGTTACATCACATCAACCGAGGGGATCCTTTTATGCATCCACAAGCACAACCATAAGCTGCTGTTTCTCATTGTAAAGAGTATTCCATTGTATCGTTACGCTGTAGATAAGTCCTAATTATTCTATTCTGATTATATTTGATTAAGCCATTCTCCTCACACTCTAAGAAATTACACAATCTCGCTGAAGGAGTAATTTCCTACTTCAAAAGCTGATTAAGCCAATCAGAGCACAAAGGACCGGCTCTTGTCATGACCCAGCATGCGTGATGTTTAATTATCTAAAATTGCTAACAAAGTTTTAATTTTCTTGTCTTCTCTTTGTGGTGTGCTTCAGAGTTACGTGACCTGATAACACGTTTAATGAAGTCCGGAATGAGCTTTTTAGCAAGCCTTGAAACCTTAATTACAGTTCAGTGATATTTTCTATTGCGCATCACTGTAAGAGATGAAGTCAGCTATAGAATAAATAAAGAAATCAAAAAGAACAATAGAAAAACCAAAAATAAGTAAAATGAGAAGGTTTTTCTATTTCACAGTAACATTCGCCTCCACTCGGTGTCAACCTGTCGTTTATGTCTATAAAGTTCCTTCTTTAGAAGGAAAAAAAATATCTGGACATTTCTTTTTTTTCTTTGAGTTCATGTTGTGGTGATTTGCACTGTTGCCTCACGAGACGCAGGTCCTGGGTTCGAACTCAGGCTGTCAGCTCCAGGTACATCGGCTTCCTCTCGCAGTCCAGAGACTTGCATTAGGTTAATTAGGTCAGGTTAACTGGTGACTGTGTGAGAGTGAGCGGTTGTCTGTCTCCCTGTGTTAGCGCTGACACAGATCGGTGACCCGTCCACAGTGTGTCCTCACTCCAGCTGGGATAGGCTCCAGCCTCCTGCAACCTTGCAAGTGTAAGAAAATGGATGGCTGGACATATACAATAAAAATTTTCATAATAAAAGATAAAAACAAGTGAGATGAACGTAAACCCTCGACAGCAGTATTATTTTTTATTTGTCATGCAGAACACAACCGTCCCGTCCCTTTGTGTGGCGTTCACACTGGGAGGAACTCCATAAAACAGGGATCACCGACCACCGCACAGAGCCCAGGCTCCTCTTTCCACAACAAGCTCCACCTGCTGGGAATTGCTTTGTGTCCCACTCGATCCATGCTGGCGCTCACCACAGCCGGATGCTTGCTGAAACACCTTCTTGTCCATGACCTCCCAACCATGTCGGCCCTGTTACACCTTTTATATTTCCATCCGTTTGCTCCGGTCTCAGGTTCTCTTCTTTCTTCCTCTGCTGTTGTTTTCCTCCTTTTTTAAACTCCTGTAGCTAAAAGAATTAATTAAGGTTTGGGTCCATTTTACCAAAAACTAAATAAGGTGGGATTCTCCAATATTTGATTTTTATATATGGAAGGAAACAACAAGAAAGAGCGGCCAAAAAATTAAGGTAACACCTAAAAATCTGTGTGAAAACAATTTTTCACTTTGGTCTGATTTTGAACCGAGTTTTGTTTCCACTGACCACAGTTACGTGATTTGGTCCCTAACACATTACACTTAACAGCTTCTCCAGACCCGTCCGCGTCTTTCACACATGCTCAGGTGAATCTGCTCTCATCTGTGAAAAGCACAGGGTGCCAATGGTGGACCTGCTAATTCTGGTAAATGCCGGTCGAGCTGAATGGTGCCGGGCAGTGAGCACAGTACCTCACCTGTGGCTTGCTGGAGGTCGTTTTGTATCTCTGGCTGTGCCCATCCTGTTCCCCCTTGAACAAAGGAGGAGACACCGGTCCCGCTGACGGGTTTAGGGTCTTCTATGGCCCTGTCCAGCTCTCCCAGAGTGACCACCTGTCTCCTGAGATTGTGCTGGGAGACACAGCAAACCTTCTGGCAAACCCTCCTTAGTAGTGACACTGACACAAGCCAGCAGCCAAAAAGACGACTGATCTTATTTACTGACATATTCTGTATTTTTACTTTTACTACCATTTGGGAATCATACTCAGCTCCTTCTGCTTTCCAAGGAATGTTTTGACAGTAACTAATCTAGACTGTACCAAATTATATTTCCATCTTTACCCAAACTTTTCCCTTGTTTGTGCATATTCTTAATTTCTCGACAGTTCAGTTTTGTACAGCACAGTCTATTGGAGCGGGCATGCTCTGTTTTGTGTAACTATTTTTAAATCCCAGTAGAAGTGCAACCACATAAGCTGGCGCAATAAAGCTTTTGCACGTGAAACCAGAGGAGTTAAACTTACTTAAGATGCAATCAAACAAATTTCCCAAGTGTGGGACTAATAAAGGTTATCTTATCTTATCTTATCAACTTGTCCCAGGTCGCATTCAACTTGTCGTGGCAGTTTCCTTCCACATATGCGCTTGGCAACAGCAAAAACATTATAATCCACAAACACCCTTTGCTGATACGATCGGCTGTTAGCACCTCCCATGTTCCTACAAATAAATGTGCAAACTCACGTGTCCGCCATTACCTGCGAAAACCGGAAGTGACGTCATTTTCGTGGGAAACGTAGTTTTTTTCCCCTACGGTGCCTTTCAAAGGTTTACTGGTGTTTTTAAAAGTTCTGTTTGACGTTATTCCTTCTGTATAGTTTCCAGAATGCTTAGAACTCACACTGAACTGTTGGAAACCGTTTATTTTGATGCACGTGCTGTTTGTTTCTCTTCTTTTGCACAAAATATTTATTTTTGTTTTTCCTGCAGTTTATAAAAATTGCTCCTTCTCAAAAATGTAACTTTGAAGACACTGTTGGAAATTTGTTTTGTGCAATTTTTTTTGCATTTACAGTTCTGAGGGATAAACCTCTGAAATATGTGTAAACAAAACAAAACAAAAACAAATTTTAATTTCTTTGTAGTCTATTGCACTTTTATTGCAATTTATGTAGTTACTCTGGGCTTAATGCAAACATACTATTAAAATTTGAGATATAACAGCTGTATTGATATTTAGCAACTTGAAATGCTCCCAGAAATGGGACTACAGTATGTGAAAATATGAAGATAAACTCTGGCGGACTTGGTTCTATGATGGGCTTTAAAGGGTTAATGTGTCTCTCAGTCTATAATTGTCTTCACAAATGTGTTGGAGATACACAACCATGACAGTAACCAGTTATATGTGACGAGGCATTCATCCATTCACTCTACATCTTTTCACTTCTCACTCGTGACCTGATGCTTTAGCAAAATGTTAAAATGTGGATGGTAACGATCGCAGGCTACATCATGTTTGTGTGTTTGTGATGGTTTCCTCTCTGCTTTTCTTGTCATTACACATTTCTGTTTAAATGTTTTTCTGCTGTGTGTGTTTTCAGCTGTTTGTCCTGTCCTGTTTTATTGCACAGTTTCTTCACAGTAAACATCTGTTCAGTCGTTCTCTCCAGAGGGACAGTGGACCCTCTCTGTATACCTACAACTGTGAATCCACCAGCTAATGAGCCTTTCTGACAGACACACACAAACTCGAGTACAGTCTCGCAGTGCTGTGCGCACATAAATGAGCGTTTACACACAAAAACATCGACTCAAACAGCATGTTTCACACAGAGGCACGCATTTTAAAATAATTGTGTCTAATCCTCTTGAAGATTCAGGAAAAAAACAAACAATTTATGTGGAAAGAAAATATATGTGTATCAGTTTGTGTAAGTTCTGCATCATCAGCACCGTCAAACCAAAACTGCAGCACACTGTGTGTCTTATTAATCACGTGTTTAACAAAGCAGTCGACGCTCTCGAGGGAAGAATGTGTCACTTAATCTGTTCAGCTCTGACGAGTACAGAAAGAAAAGCAGCTATTGGCCCTAATGATGGAAGCTTTTAAGCAGTGTTATTTAACATCAAAATTAGTGCTGATTTGACTGTGAGAAAGACTTTGTTTACTGTTTTCTTGCTGCCTATCACACAGACTCAGCAATCAAAGACGCGGTAACTGCAGACTAAAAGTCACGTCTTGGTTAAAACAAGCCGGCAAAGAGTCTGGGCACTAGGTTTGAATGCCTCGCAGGCACCTCCCCGTGGAGCTTTCACCAGATGTCTAACTGGGAAGAGTTCCCAGAACAGACCCAGAACACACTCGGGGGATTTGATGTCCCACTTGGCCTTTAAATTTCTCCACGCAGATGCCGTGGATAGCAAATCTACTGCACTTGCTGCAATTAAGAGCCCGTCCTGAGGAAAAATGGACTGATAAGATAAAGAGGACTGAGACGCGTGCGTAATACTGATGCATTCTTTGAATTAATGCGGTACAAGATGTAAAATCGAGCTGACAATAGCTGGTGGGATCTGTAAATGATGAACGCAGCAACATTTTACTGATGCTTTTCAAGCGGAAAGTAAATGTTGACTCAATATCAAGGATGGAAAACATTCGAATTTGGACACGAATAGCAGAAAAAGGCAAATGGACCGCATTTGTAGAGCATTTTTCAAATCTTATTGACCACTCAAAGCACTTTACACTACCAGCCGCATCCACACACATACCCACAGGGCACTTTGATTGTATACATAAAGCACTCTCGCTGTCTACACGTACACATCAGGTAGTTTTTTAAAACCTTTTCAGTGTCTTGCCCAAGGACTCGTCTTCATGTGAGGAGTTGGAAATTGAATCATCGACCTTCATATTAGTGGACAACCCACTCGAATTCTTCACTTGGTGGATTTATAGTTAACAGTTTACTGTAAAAAAACACTTTGAATTGTCGCACAACTCAAACCGTACATGAGTGCTGAGTACTGTATACTGCACCTATAAGACTAAGAGCAGTGGTCCCGTGTAGTAGGGCATGGGTCAATTACAGCAGAACCGCTCAGGCTGAAAATATAGGGCACTCGGACTATTGTAATGCACTTCTATGTGCAGTCATGAAATCTTTATCTAAACTGAAGAATGGGGGAGTTCTGTGGAGAGAAAGCACTGACCCTGTGATGCTTTGCTTTGTGCTTTTAAAACATTTATCTTTCCTGTGTCTTTGTGCAAAGGGAAGCAAATGTTTCAGAGTGCAATCTGGAAATCAGTGCGCTCGGTGCTCCTTAAATATCACGGGACTCAGAAATAGCAAGATATTCTACTAAGACATATACTGCTGCAAGTCCGTGCACTCAGAATTAATCTGGCTGACCTTAAATGTAGAGAAAAAAGTGGGAAAATAAAAGTTTGGTTTCTTTGTTTAATGGCGGAAGAAAAACTAACACGGCTGATTTCGCAACTGCAGATAAGGAATCAAATCAATCCGGCCTTAAAGTGAGAAGTGCTTCCATACGTACTCTCCTCTTTTTGAGTGTACACCTGCTGGCACATTGTCAAGTAAAGCTATATGGAGGGCACTGCGAACACATACACTTCTCCAAGCCCTCCAAACGTTTTCAGCCAGCAGGAGGAGAGTGTGTGCTTAGTGCAGCAGATGGTGCTACAATCATAGTTTGATGTGCATGTCCAATTTGAGACAACAGGAAGCGGTCAAAGCTCACTCATTCCTACTTGGAAGTGTGTTAAATGAATTAAATGGCTTCAGACTCATAACAGGAAGTAAACGCAGAGTTAATGATGTAACTTCTACTGAAGCTGAGTGTGTTTCCTGTTGTCACAGTAACACTGGTGTAACACAGGAAATGAGCCAAACTTTAAACAATCCAGAGAATTCGAACATGGAAAATGGGGCTACAGGTGGAGCACATCCCACCTGTTGACACAAAACCTACAGCTAATTTAGAATAATCAGCGAACATTAGGCTCAAACCCAGAACAGTGACAGCACAGTGCTGATGACAGCGCCACTGTGCTTCATGGTCAAATACATTTATCTAAACAGTACACTGCTCTTTAACTGCGAGGTCACTGATGTCAATATTGAAATCGCTGGTGTAGCAGTAAAGTTATCCTGCCATCAGAAGATGGTACACCGTGGTTGTAATGGGATGAAGTCAGCAGCAGTTCTCAGGAGCGCTGTGATAGGATGCTGGGCTCTCAGGCCACCATCATGAAGTCTGTGTCTTATTGTGTGGCCAGGGTCAGTCATGGTAGTTTCCTGCTGGTGGTCATTTTGCAGCTCTGGCGCTGCTCATCCTGTTCCTCCTTGAACAAAGGAGCAGATACCAGTGCTGCTGATGGGTTTAGGATCTTCTACAGCAGGGGTGGGCAACTCCAGGCCTCGAGGGCCGGTGTCCCTGCAGGTTTTAGATGTGTCCTTGAACCAACACAGCTGATTTAAATGGCTAAATTAGCTCCTGCAGTTCTCCAGAGGCCTGGTAACGAACTAATCATGTGATTCTCATGTGTTGACCCAGGGTGAGATCTAAAACCTGCAGGACACCAGCCCTCGGAGCCTGGAATTGCCCACCCCTGTTCTACGGCCCGGTAGAGTAACAGCCTGGCTCCTGACACACAGCAAACCTTCTGGCTGCGGTACACATTGATGCGCCACCCTGGAGGAGCTGAACTACCTGTGCAACCTCTGTAGGGTCCAGTTATCCTGTCTTCCTTCTCTCACTCCAACCAATCACAGCAGATGGCCCCGCCCCTCCCTGAGCCTGGTTCTGTTGGAGGTTTCTTCCTGTTAAAAGGGAGTTTTTCCTTCCCACTGTCGCCAAAGTGCTTGTTCATAGGGGGTCATATGATTGTTGGGTTTTTCTCTGTATGTATTATTGTAGGGTCTACCTTACAATATAAAGCACCTTGAGGTGACTATTGTTTGGCGCTGTATAAATAATATTGAATTCAATTGAATAGAATGGAGTTTATTCCCCACATTTTTACACCCAAACCACTAACCTCCATGCTTTCATGGTATTTACACCAAATTCTGACGTAATTAGCAGCTGATCTGCTGTATATAATAAACAGGCTGCAGTGGGCAAAGTGGACAACTGCCCAGCCTTTCCTTGTGTGGCTTGTGGAGATCTGACTGAGACAGAAACTTTTGGCTTTTATCTCCTTAAATCATTCATTTCATCTTTATCACACGTTGGATTTGTTTGTGACCTGATTTCCGGTCTACTATCTCGTCTGTCAAACATTAACTACACATGCAAGCTGAATGAATTGGTCTAATGAATCGTCATCACTCTGATCAGTCCATAGTACATTAACAGTTTCCTTTTATGTTTTAAGAACTGCAGTTTGCTTCTTTTTAGTTCCAACCTGTTGTAGTAAATCCTCCAGCCTTATGCTGTGTTAATCACAGACAGGTAAACATGCACGCCTCCACACTGCAGAGGCGTCGAACGCTGCTGTGCAGCCATGAAGGGTTAAATCAAAATGCCAACTTTTGACTCTCATCAGCTCTGAGCTATCAGCAAACCCACGAAATCTGGGAACTAAAGGGTTACGTCTCCCACACATTTATATTAATATTGATATAAATCTATTCAAGTTAAAGCTGCGCACTTTAATTTAGCATTCATATTTCATTTCCAGCTGAAATAGTGTTTAACAGCTATGAGTCGTCCGAAAAGACGACCCAAATGAAGAACACACGTATGATAATAATAAAAATAAATTTCATTTTAGATGCTTTTCAAAACACTTAAGGTCATCTTTAACAAAACAATAACAACAGACAAGACGTTCTTACAGTGTTTGAAATCACAGAGGCTTCATCTCTACACAGCAGGAGGTAACAGCGCTCTGGTGCTGGACCTCCCGTCGCCGGGGTCTTAAACTCTCTGGACAAACAGAGAAGAACAGGAAAATAAACAGAGAAACATACGAGTGTGGACCGCATGCATTAGCACATACCTGTCTGTCTACCTGCATACAAACATTTGAGGCTGTGTGTAAGATTATTTGGGAAGATCAGCCTTTAACTCCATCGAGTACCTTTGATGGAGTTTAGGTGGAAAACTGTGTCTGCTCCTATATAATATCAGGATCTATTGAAGCAGATTTTTAATCCCCATGCTGTTCGTATTAAATTATGGGTTTTTATATATTTTTGGAAATTTAAAACACCTTGACACTTTCAGGGGCTTGACAAGACGTGCAATGCTCAGCTAAAAGGTTTGCAGGGAACTTGTTGCATGTTTCCTCAAATCCTTTGTGCTTCTTTTGGCCCTAAGAGAACAAAATTAGACAAACACTAACATGTGGTAGTGCTTGTTGTGCTGCCACAAAAACAGATCCCACAAAATACACACAGACTGCTGCTACCAGTACAATAAATCCTAATCCTTATACTCACAGTCGTTACACACTTACAGTATGGTCTGTGCACAACTCGCAAAAGAATGTACACAAAATCTGCACAGTGGCTTATATATAATACAGCTCTGGATCCCCACGGACCAGACGGACAAAGCCACAGCACGCCCGTCTGAGCTGTAAGCTGTAATAGAGTGGTTAGGCAGCAAAAGTCAGAAACCCTGCTAAACTGCACAGATTCTGCAAAAACACTCTTCATAATTCTTCGATGCAACACTTCAAATTGTAACTGTTAGACTCTGGGATTCTTCTAAACAGGCTGGTTAGATGTACTGTGCTTACTAAAAACACGAGTGTAAGATTACTTACACTGACCAGCAGTGCATTCCTGTCCTGTTCATGCTACTCGTGAATAAACACATTAACTGCAGGTGTGTGAAACTAAATGAGAAGACGGGAATGATGGAAGAACAGAAAGTAGATTAAATCAGAGAGGAAGAAGTGAAACGTCACTGGGAGAGCTGCAGATTGACGCAGACTATTCAACAGTGCCATCTAGTGTTGCAGCTGGGAATAGCCTCGAACTCGGCCTCATTAAATGTACTGGGGCAGAGCAGGGAGCACACAGGAGGAAAAGCACATAACCCCATTTTAGGCACCTTAATAATAGTTGAGGAGACATTGATGGAAATGTACTTTGTAATATAAAGTAATTCTGAAAATTTTCTTTGCTGTTTTTTTCCTCCTCCAGTGTTATTCCATTAGCCGAAATGTGCTCTCTCTACATCCATCACTGATCATTATGGCATCTTAGCGTAATTGCCCTCCCCCTGTTGTGTGTGCGCACACTCGCCGGTCCTGAATGCCAGCAGTAATATCTCAGAGAGAGGAGAGAGAGCGAGAGAGAGAGACATATGCATACCCAGCTCATTTCCACCGCCAATCAAATTACCTGACCCAGCCGCAATACATCACTGCCAAACTGTTTATTAAACAAAAAGCCATGATTAAATTATTAATGACAGAGATTAATTAAGACCCCGCGCAGCACACGTGCACACGCACACAAACGCGGCCTGAAAATACACGCAGGCAGAAAGGCGTGCACGCAAAAATCCATGCACCAGAATGCCCAGGCAGGAGCGCGCACGCACACCAACGCACACACTAATGCACACACACGCGTAGACAAAAACGCCATCACTCTATTTCGCACATTTCAAGCACACGATCGCCTGCACAAATACACATTAATGTCCACGGCTGCTTGTGGAAAGAGCGAGTGGGGAAGGGAATAATTTGACGTATAACTTCTTTTTAATGTGCGCAGCAGATACAGTGGACAGTAAACAACATCAACACGAAGTCAACAAACAACATTAACGAGCTCCTTGTCAGCAAACTTTTCTTGATGTTACCACCAGGGTTCGTTTATGGCGGTGCTTATGCTGCTCTAATGGTTTGTTAGGGGGAGCATTTGTTGCTGTTGGGGGGCCCGCTGTGCTTTGCGAGTGTGTGCTTACGTGTGAAGAAGAGGGTTTTGTGTGAGATTGGAGTTCTTACAACGTATTATTTCACAGTCAACATGGCAGCTTTTGTTTATACTTACTGATTCAAGTTTAGAGTCATGCAAATAAAAGATCATTCATGATGCTTGCAGTGATTTTATGTTATTTTTCAGTTGTTGTCCCTTCATTTGCCTTTAAATGCTCACAAAAATGAACAACCTTTAATTTCAGAGGTCAGCGTGATAACATTTACCTGCAGGATGTAGATGTTTCTGCCACCTCACAGGTGAAACTGCTGTAAACCTTATTGCAGCAGCAGCTATAACCGAGTGTTATAATAAATAAAAAAATCACATACAGAAATAAAACTGTCATGAAATATTTTTACTTGATCTCATTATGCATCTATTTGTCAAACTGTTCTGGAAGTTTATTATTCCACCAGTTAGACACCCTGTATGCTGTTACCAAGGAGACAGCTATCCTTTGTGTTTCGGTTGTGTTAACAAACCTCCAAATGACACGATTGATATAAAACGCAAGAACAAAATATTCCTATTTAAGCAGCAGATCCACACTTCCTTTTCATTTTAATGTTTTTTTACGTCGCTGGATGCAGATGTTTTGCCTTTCTTGGCAGATTATTCTGCTCCTCGTTGCTGGAGGGAGGTTTTTTTGCACGGTGCGCACCACTTTACAATCCTCCAAAGGTGTTGAATTGGATTCAAGTCAGAGCGCATACTTGGCCGGGTCAGAGATTTCACATTTTGTTCTTTAGCCCATGAGAGCTACGCAGGTTTTTTGCTATGTTGGGTTCTGGCTTCCTTGTGAAAACATGCTCGTACAATCTTAACAGAGTCGGCCAATCATAATGCACAATTTAGTCATTTCAGTTATAAACATAAAATTGTAACCTGTAATTGTAGTGACATTATAAGAGATGTTTTTGGTTATTAAACTTCCTCCCCAGGGTTATGATACTTCTATGATCATGCTGCAGTTTTCAATAGTTGCAGTATATTGTAAACAATACATCAGGTCACAAGTTATCATCATGACCAATACTAACCTGCATGTTTCTGCACTCATGCAAACCCCCATCGCCGTGCTCCATGTCTCATGGTCGGCACCTTGCTCTGGTGGTCCTCGCCAAACCCACAACAAACACGGGGTAAGCCCTTTGATCCGAACTGATTCATTTTAGTTGAGTCTGACAGAAGAATGTGTTTATCAGGCTTTTGGTGGTCTTTGCTAAAGTTTTTTATGTGAGGAATTGGAGACATTGTCTGACTTCATGCAGAGTCCTGTCAGAAGCATCGGGTTTCTGCAGATAAGCCCTGCGCTAAATCCAAGCCATGAGCACTTATCTGTCTGGTTTTCTGTGCAAGATTGCTTAAATAACATAATGTGCATGGCATTTGTGCACTTTGGGTTCTTGTTAGTATGGCTGCCGCAGCTGCAGCACGTCCCTTTTCATTTTCAGTAAAACTAAAGGAAACAACAAAGGAAATGACTCGGAGAACGTCCTTGACACGGCCAAACTTTGGTCCCTGTTATGTTGTTCCTGCCATCCTTTGACAGAGTGAGTTGTAGAGGTTTGTTGTATCTGCAGAGGAGATTGAGGATTTCCAGCAAGGCCAACGCAGTCTTACTCCACACCACACTCATTTTATGATAAGGGAGATCTACGGCTTGAGATTGGTCCCGGGGCAGACCAGTAGACACTGGCCATAAAAAAGACAGAAGCCATAAAAGAAATGTGATGTGTGTATATGTGTGTGTGAGAGTAAAGGATAGAGAGAGGGAATTTGCATTGTGTGTGTGTGCGTGTATAAAAAAGAGCTAGCCTGGAGAGGCCAAAACAATCACCCAGTATCAGCACTTTATGGTTGAGAATACTATATCACCCTGACAACAAAGGCAGTAAAGCGCTGTATGGCGCTGTAAAACATTGTGTGATTCTGCAGTGAGCTGGTTAATTGCCTGACCACACCCCTTCTGACACACAAACGCGTGCACTCACCGACCCACTGCCCCGCACATGTGTACGCACAGAGAGACTCACAGATACACACAAGCACGTCGCCACACAGAAACGATTCCCCAAAGAAACCATAAAGACGTATGATGGATGAAAGGGAAGGTTGTTGAGGATAATCAGTCAAGGAGACAAGGCGGCATTCAGATGCTGCTTGTTGTTCCAAGACAAATTCATCACAGTGTAATTAGTTTGCGAGACTTCAAACCCACAGTCTCTTTATTGTTTTACTCGTACAACCTCAGAATAACTATAGTAGTAATGTTTGCGAGCACGCCCTCCGTCCCATTAAAGGTACATCAGGATGTTTCTTTAGTCGTCTTGTCAGATTAAAGAATTATGAAAGAAGAAGCAGTGTTTTCCATCTATAAGTCAAAATTTCAGCCCATTATCACAAATTTTTGACTTAATAACTTGAAAGTTATTTTCTCAATATTTTCTCTGTTAATATTTTGACATAATAACTTGAAATTCTGACTTATAAATGGCAAAAACTGCTTATTTCCTCAGTGGAGAAAACAAGCTTCCGTGCAGACTGAATATTTCAGTTTGGATCGTTCTGTCCTGAACTTTTGGGAGAAGTGCTCGTTTACTGAGCTTTTAGTTTGCTTTAGTTTGTTAGATTCATGCCAGCATTAGTTTTCTTTGGCATGTAACCAAACAATAACACAACACGGACAAGCAGTCGCCTCTGTGCGTACGTGTGTGAGGTCTGCATAAAACTAATGCATCTGCAAACAGGAGGACGAGTGCTGGAGTCACAAAAGGCATCTGTCATATAACTTTACACACTGTGCATGACTTTCTCACATGAGGCAAATGGACGTTTCTGCAGGATAAACAGCACGACCTATAAATCAGAGCCCGTCCTGTGTTAACAGTAACGGCTGAGTGAAGAGTGTGTGTGAAGGGTCATTAAGATTAAACACAGTAAAAAAGGAAGAAAATATCCCCCTGCAAGCCTCCCTTTCATCCATGAAATTCCTTTAGGTTAATATCGCGTTAACCAAAAACCGAGGAGAGCGGCACATCTCCCAGAAACTCCACGGCTGCAGCAGCGCCCCAGATTTTTGTGTACAACAGTTTACTGTACATGCACACTGTACATGTGCCAGCCAGTTTATAGGCAGTCAGCATTAATACAGGCACTCAAGGATAATGAGTAATGAAGGGACATCAATAAGGGCTATGAGCGACATATCTGACGGGGCAGCTTTTAATAATGGCCACCGTCAGCACAGACACACAGACAGATGGAGGGGGGGGGGGGAGAAAGTGAGCAGAGTAGAGAGGAGTGATGATGGAGATGGATGGAAGAGCAGGGAAAGGAAAGAGAGACAGAGCGGTAGATGCCAAAGAGAGATGGAGTGATAGAGGCATGGAGGAATAAAGGATTCGTCCACTCAGTTATTGCCCTAACAGGGTCCTGGAGGACTGAAGCGTATCACCGTTTGCTGTTGGGCAAGAAGTATTTTACATTTTACACCCTGGACACATCAGCAGATGAACAGGTTCAGATAACCCCATCACCATGCTACTCCTGCGTACACCACACCTGGCTGTAGGTGTGTTTTTATCTTTGCATTATCCCTGCAACGGTGCACCTTTTACCCTCTGACAGCTGGGACAGGCTCCAGCCCCCTCCCTGCAACCCTGAACTGGAAAAGCAGAAGAAAATGGATTGATGGAAATGCACAATCGATACCACTGAAACTGGCTCCAACCCTGGGGATTCCATTAAGATGGACAATATGAATTTAGGAAAGACTTGAAACTTGGCTGCAGCATTATTAGCATTATTAGAGCACGACTGGCCTGCCATTGGTGGGGTCTTCACGCTTGAAACGGGGTCACTGATCGCCGTGCAGATCCACGCTTCGTCTTGCCATAACAGCTGCCAGGAATTTCTTTGTGTCCCCGTTGACCCACGCTGGGCCTGCTGCCGCTGGCACCCACCACAGCTGGATGCTTGCTGAATCGCCTTCTCCTCCAGGGCTTCCCATTCACCAATCATATCTTCCCAGTGACTGTTCTTCACTGCCGTGGATGCACTTTGCTGCAGTGTCATCCTGCTCTTCTGCCATTTTTCCTCCTCTTAAAGGGGCTGGACTCTGTCGGCGTAGCTCATTAAGCTAGTTGAGGGCAAAGTTAGGAAGTAAAGCATTAAAAACAGCATTTTCCACAATAAACACACACAGTACCAAAATATATAAAACAGAACCATCGACTAAAACCACAATAAATAACACAGAAAGCACAAAAAGCCACAGCAGAAGTACTTAGGCTCAGTTCAATAAGCTAAGTTCTCTCTTTTCTGTTTTCTTGAATGCGTGGTCAAAAACATTGGCGAAGCATACGAGAGCATGTAATCATATTCAGAGAAATGAAGCGATCTATTAGAAAACCAACCAGCACGTTGATAATTACGCTGTACATTTGAAAGGAGGGAAAGTGCTTCTATCTCCCTCATAGTCTTTAGAACATGACTCAGCTTCATAGAAAACAAAAGCAAAAGCAATTAAGACCTTTCGCCGTTCATCACTGAAATTGAATCGTGTGAAATACAACCCAGCATTATTAGCTGGAGCTGCTAGGCCACTGCCTGGCGCTCAGATATATACATATATATTACAAATAATGGAGGAAAGCAGCTGAAAAATGAATAGAGCAATTTTAATTAGGTGAGAGCTGTGTACTGTGCTATCATGTGTGCCATAATAATAATGAATATGCACGGCCAAGCAGGGATAAAGTGTGTAATGAATGGTATGTCTGTTATTACCTTAATTAAACTGATTTCAAGCAATTCTGTTTGACCGAGCAAGAATCCAGCGGGAAAATAATTTTCTGTCTTTATGAGCGTTTCTCTGAAAGTTTCTCTGCTGCAGTTTGTCGCTGCTGGCAGCACCGCAGACACTCTTTGGATATATGCGTTTTATATTTCAGGAGACTGCGCAGTGCTAAAAGATGGACTGAGAAAGACGCAGACAGACAGACAGACACGAGCGCCGTCTTCCATCTTACTTAAAATGTAAATGGTTGCGTTGGGATTGGTTAAGGCTTCACTGCTAACGAGGCACGCTGGGGTGATAGATGGAGCTTTAATTCTGAGAAGGAATTGAACTACAGGCCTGGGAGACATTAGTTAAGCAACATGGCACCCTTCCCATCCATCTGTGCCTCAGCCTCCTCCCTTTCAGCTCTTTCCGTCCATTCTGCCACCTTGGTTTACCATTACTCAGGGACACGTCACGGCTGGGCCATCCATCAATCCATTGTTTCCCCTTTCTTTCCTTCCATTCACCTCTCTTTACACCCCAGCACACATTTTAAAAAGTCTTCTTTCTTCTGCTCAGGTTCACCCTTCTTCATCTTCTTCATTTAAAACTTTCAACATACTCATCCCAAACACTGCTCATGAAACTGTGCTGATGAGTAAAGGTCGCTTTTGCTGTGATGCAGGGAAGAGAGGAGAGCTCAGACTTTATACTTCAGCAGGACTTTGAAGACGGGGCGTGGCACATTAGCAGATTGCTGGCTGTTGGTTTAGTGTTGTGAGCCGGCCACATGCAGTGGTGCTCCTTCACATATTACACTTTGCTTTCCATAAACATCAGATTTGCATTAATCAATGCACTCTGTTTACATGGCATATTAGTATGAAGCAATCCAATCACAGCTGCGGCGGTCTTTATCGCCGCAAACTACATTTGTTATTTGTGGGGAGGTGCACCTCGGGCAGTGTGTATGCAGTCGCAGAGTACTTAGGGGTGCAGTTTAAGAAACAAATAAATCAAAGTGATTATTTTAAGGCTCTATTAAGTTAGTGTTAATGAACATTTCACACATCTGCTGCTTTTATTGTGAAAGAGTCACAGGAAACATTTTTCTGTCCCCATGGTTAACACTGACGCTCTTCGTTCATTGCAGATTAAAATAGATACTGATCATTGGTGGTGTCTGTCATTAAGATCCATCCATCCATCCATCCATCCATGCCTCCATCATGAGCTCCATCCATCCATCCATCCATCCATCCATGCCTCCATCATGAGCTCCATCCATCCATCCATCCATCCATTCATCCATCATGAGCTCCATCCATCCATCCATCCATCCATCCATCCATCCATCCATCATGAGCTCCATCCATCCATCATGAGCTCCATCCATCCATCCATCCATCCATGCCTCCATCATGAGCTCCATCCATCCATCCATCACGAGCTCCATCCATCCATCCATCACGAGCTCCATCCATCCATCCATGCCTCCATCCATCCATCATGAGCTCCATCCATCCATCCATCCATCCATCCATCCATCATGAGCTCCATCCATCCATCATGAGCTCCATCCATCCATCCATCCATCCATCCATCCATCATGAGCTCCATCCATCCACCCATCCATCACGAGCTCCATCCATCCATCCATCCATCCATCCATCCATCCATCCATCACGAGCTCCATCCATCCATGCCTCCATCCATCCATCATGAGCTCCATCCATCCATCCATCCATCATGAGCTCCATCCATCCATCATGAGCTCCATCCATCCATCCATCCATCCATCCATCCATCCATCCATGCCTCCATCATGAGCTCCATCCATCCATCCATGCCTCCATCATGAGCTCCATCCATCCATCCATCCATCCATCCATCCATCCATCCATCCATCACGAGCTCCATCCATCCATCCATGCCTCCATCCATCCACCATGAGCTCCATCCATCCATCCATCCATCCATCCATGCCTCCACCATGAGCTCCATCCATCCATCCATCCATCCATCCATGCCTCCACCATGAGCTCCATCCATCCATCCATCCATCACGAGCTCCATCCATCCATCCATCCATCCATCACGAGCTCCATCCATCCATCCATCCATCCATCCATGCCTCCATCCATCCATCCATCCATCCATCATGAGCTCCATCCATCCATCCATCCATCCATCCATCCATCCATCCATGCCTCCATCCATCCATCCATCCATCCATCCATGCCTCCATCCATCCATCCATCCATCCATCATGAGCTCCATCCATCCATCCATCCACCCATGCCTCCATCCATCCATCCATCCATCCATCCATCCATCAATCCATCCATCCATCCATCATGAGCTCCATCCATCCATCCATCCATGCCTCCATCCATCCATCCATCCATCCATCCATACATGCCTCCATCCATCCATCCATCCATCATGAGCTCCATCCATCCATCCATCCATCCATGCCTCCATCCATCCATCCATCCATCCATCCATCCATCATGAGCTCCATCCATCCATCCATCCATCCATCATGAGCTCCATCCATCCATCCATCAGCTCGTTCTCTGGTTCTTTAAGAAGTTTGTAGTGCAGTAAAAAAAATAAATAGAAAAGAGAGATGACAGATGTTTACTTTGATTACACAAACATTACGTAGGCGTATGTAATGAATAGTAGGTTTGTTTTATAATTATAACATGAAGAACGTCAGCGTATAATAATAGTGTCCAACAGTATATTTCTACCTAACTCAGCAGCTCATTCTCTTTAAAGATGTCACACATTTTAGGGTCACTTTGAACAACAGGGTAGATGTGAAACGTAAGAGTGAGGTCAGAGGTCAAATGTGAAATGATATTTGGATACAAACTGTAATGTGATATTTAGAATCCCCATGCACCAGCATCATTACTAAATATTACTGATACAAACTAGGGCAGCAGAATTTTAGGCAGTTTTAAAGACGAGACATTTTGTGAAAGTTTGACCTTTTTTGACCTTGAAGAAAAGGTCAGAGGTCAAATGTGACACATTTTACATCTTCATGCAGCACTTTCTATATGTTGACAATAAACACCACAGTTGTAAGAGTCATAGTTTCAAAGTTATAAGGCGTTCTGTCAATTTTTGACCAATAAATCATAACAATGTCCATGAAGAGTGGATGAAAGCCAGATTTTAATGGATCGTTAACATGACCTCACTCTACACTCTACAACATTTTACCAGAATTCATTCAAAACGTTTCATGTTTGCAGACAAAATGATGTGCAAACGCTACCACAAACATAAACTCCTTGGTGGAGGTGAAAACGTTTCCTGTGACCTTTATTTGTATTTTACATTTACATTTATCATTTCTGGCCAGCTGTTGAAAGAGCAGCCTGAAATTAGAGTAAAATAAAATATGTCACCCATGGTAACCCATGTCATGAAGCCGTACACACCTGCCAATCAAACGGTGTCACATGCTCACCGACAGACTGAGCAAAAGAAGAGCGGATCATGGACAAAGCAGCCTAGAAGCTGGATCTCATTGATTATACAGTTCAATATTAGACTGAAGGATGCAAACGCGTCGGAAAAAATGTGAAAAATGCAGCATTTTAGAGTGATTTAATTTAAGTGTGAAGGCATCGCCGTTCCTTCCTTCATTACTTTCCTTGTCTCACTCCTCCTTCCTTTCATCGAGCCTTCCCCGCCACGCTCCCGCCTCCAGCGTCCATCATTTATCACCCTGAATCCAACATCGCTTCAGCCTTACTGTGTACCTTCCCTCTCTTTCTCCTCCCTTACAACATATTAATCCTTCGTGCCAGTGTGAGCCCTCCCATTCTTGCACTTTTTCATCACTCTTTATCTCCGCCTTATCTCTCTCTCTCCCTCTCCCTGCAGCACCACACCCTGCCATTGTTGTCTCTGTGACACATATTCTTCCCATTTGTCACTTCTCCTCCTTTAAATGAAAACATTCATCCCTTCACCTGTCCCCCTTTACATCCCGCTCTCACTGTTTATTTACTCATCCCTTTCTTTTCCCGGGAAAACTGTCGTCCTGTTATGGAAGGTAAATCCATCCTTCTTCTACTGTCCCCCTCACTTCCCCTTTGTCTCATCCTTGATCTCCTCAAACTGTCCTTCCAGTCATACAAAGTGCATGGGCTCTTTTTGATAGCGGGTATCTATTAAACACAGGTTCAGGCCAGATTTAGCAATAACACAGGACTCTGGCTACAGCCATCTTCTCCTCTTTGCCTTTCTCCACTGACCCCTCCCTATCTGCCTCAGTCCATCCATCCATCACGCTCTTCTTCTCTTTAGTGTTACACATGAGCTGGTGGCAAGGTAATGATTGGTTTAAACAGGTAGTCTGTATGCATGGAGGCTCGCTAAACGATATTAATGGTGTGTGTTTGTGTGTGTTTGTGTGTGCTTTCCTGTATATTGCATGAGACTTAATGCCCTCTAACATTATCAAGCCCTGGTGCGATAAGCACGTGCAGACAAGAATTCACATAATTACTTTATGTAATAACTATCAGTTCAGTCACAACCTGCAGGACAAGGTCACCGCAGAGTTAACGTTTGCATCCCGCGTTTATCGTGAAAACACGCATTACTTTTTCATGAGGCTGTACACAAATGTGCTGAAAGGATTTCCTTCTGCATAAATTACTTGCTCTCATTCTTCTTCTGCCTCGACTTTTATTCACGTTAGTGCAGCAGTGGACGAGTACGACTTGCTGCTAGTAGCAGCTTGGTTGTTAATGAGTGGACAAAAAAGTTTTTGTCCAAAATGCTGACTTTAATTAGTTTGATTAAATGTTCATTTTACATGTAATTTTGTTACATAATTACAGCATAAAATGCTAAATTTAATGAAATTCAGTTTATGCCAACTGCAAAATGATTAAATAATTGGATAAACAATCCTTCGATTTCACATATTTCTGTTGCATTTTACTAAAAATTATTGCTTTACATTTATTGAGGGTTTATGAGTCCAGCTTCTGGAGGCAGAACCATAAACCATCCAACTCCAAATCTGAGACGCAGCAAACATTTTTACTCTGGTTTTCAAATGCTGTTTGTTTAACTTTCAGAAGTAATGATCTCATTCTGGGTTCAAATTCACCCCTTCACAAACTAAGAGACGTGTTACACACCTGCATTTTCTACTGCACAGCATCACACTCTGCCAGAGCTGTTACAGTGTTACCCTTGATTAGAAAGGATGTGCTGGTGAGGAGATGAGGAGGCCTACAGATGATATGTATGGGACTGATAACAGCAGACTTTTGCCATTCAGTAGACTGATAACATCCAGACGTGGCGACCAGCTCAATCAGAACCTGAATGTCCACCAGAGACCAGCTGCCAGCTATAAGAGATAAGAGACAAACTTCAGGTCCATAATTTGTTGGACAGCTGAATCATTTTTTCCATTTTTGTCTCAGTACACCAGCACGGGGGATTTTAAGTCAAAGACTAAAGATGTGACAGAATAAAAAAAGGATTTCTGTGGTTGAGAAAAACAGCTTCATAACATTTAACCAAGTATACACTCGACTGAAGGTTTACACCAAGGTGCAAACCACTGGTTACACTCATCATCAGGGAGGGCAGATCGGACTTTACCAGAAAACATCTCAAAGAGCACTTTTCTCACAAACTAACCAAGTTTATTTGCACCAGAATGAGGGAAGGAGCAAAAAAAGCTCATGATCTGAAGCACACCACATCACCCACGTCTCCAGTTTTTATCAGTTATGTGAAACTGCCAAAGTGAAATCTTTTCTTTCTCCAAAAAACGCATTCATGCCTTCATCACCTCGTGATTGGATTACCGCAGTTCTCCGTTTTTGGGTGGAGAACACTCAGATCTCCATCACTTGCAGTTTGTCCAAAATACTGCTGCACATTTTTTAACAGGTCAGGTCACTCAATTTATTTTATTTAAAGTTAGTTAAAGTTTCTGGGCTGCCTCTCCTCAAAGTAGCCATCCATCAAGACTTTCTCCATTTGAAGCAATGCATCATCAGGGATTGTAACATTGTAACAGCCGGTCCTTTTATCGAATTAAATTATTGATCTGTGGTTTAATGTTGTTTTTTTTAACACATGTGTTGCTTAAAATGTGCTACAGAAATAAAACTGACATTGACATCAACTGCTAAACATAGTGGAGGTGGTGTTATGACATATATAAAGAGATTGTATATATTTCAGGCTTACAGGATTCAATTTAAGAGTTTGAAGTCAATAAAAATTATGACAGGACAAAATGCAGTTTTCTCCAGATATTAAACGTAAGGCTCTACAACAAAGTGACCTGGTTTGCTAAAACACATACACACTGTTTTATCACTGGAGAACAGACCCAGGACTGCAACGCTTCACAGTCAATGGTCTTTTTGAGCCTGTGAACATGGGGGACCATGTCTATAACAACTACACGGTGCAATTCTTATTTATATGCCATGAATTAAAGTTAAAAGTTGACACTTTAGTCACATCTCGATTGGATGTGCTAACATCCATGATGTAGAGAGGCAACATGATAAAAGTTTAATCCTTGTCCAAATACTCCCAGAGATAACTGTGTATGTGAGATCTGAGGCAGGGATGGGAAGTACTCAGATTCCACGTCGTGTTTCTTGAGCAGACACTAAAGTTATTACTTGTCAAAAGTCTGGCACATAACAGCTTAGCAGCATAAGAAATGATGACACCCAGACAGAAGGTGGGGTATTATAGGCTAAAGGACACATTCTCCTGGGGAAGAGGCCGGCAGCATGCAGGCTATCACTTCTAAGCTGTGTTTGTTTACTAGTGAGTCACACATGTTGACACTGAAGACCACCAAATGACAGAAAAACATAAGACACATAAAGGGACTGACTTTCGACCCCGTTTTACATTAAAAAGTGAGAAGAAGCTGTCTTTGAATGAAACTGCTGGAAACAAAAACCAAAACAAAACAGAAAATAAAGCTCGCTAGCTCAAGTTCATAGTGTCATGCTCATTTGCGTGCACTGCCGCCCACACACGCCTACGCACGTGTGTGCAAACAGTTGCAAAGAGTGGGTGAGAAAGAGTCAGACTAAGAAAAGACCTTTGATATTCAGCTTTCATTATTTGGGCAACATCTTCTGCACGCATCTAAATCTGCAGAAACGCAGAGTTTCAGCCAGAAAGCTGCGAGCTCGCTTTATGTTACGTTGGCTGTACTGAGGTCACTCTTGGATTAATTTAGACCTTAAACAGAAGGTCAGTTCATCTGTGCAAACTCTGAAAGTTAATGTATGCGCGAGTCTTGCTTTAATATAACAGGATCATTTAACACTTTCTTCTCTGTTTCTATTAATCGTTTCCTTTAGGTGCAAGGAGTGAACTTGAACTAAAGATTTCCACATATGCCTCAAACTATATTCACAACATGCTACCCCACATCAGTGTATCTGTGCAATTCAACAGTGCCACCTAGAGCTCAAGGAAAGCATAGCAGCAGTGAATTATGAGTGGGTGCAGATCTGCTCATCAACATACTGTCATGATCTGTTTTCTACTTTGACTCAGTGTGTGTTTGCGTGTGTGTGTGTGCACATCTTGTCAGTCACCTCCGGTGTGATCTCTACAGCTATAATTATTCATGGTCGGTCAGCTGTCAAGTCATGACGTTTACATTCATGCATGAGTCGGACAAAGATGCAGAGCAGCACATTCTCAAACACACGTTTGTTATGAGCTGCAGTGGCATCATATATCACCATCGTGGGAATAAAGGCATCGCTTTGCTTCATGAATGTGGCCAAAATGGCACAGAGTGTGTCCGGGTTACATTAAGAACCACCTGCACTAATTATTTAAAGACACAGCAATCAACCGATCGCACACAAACATCGCATCACGCCACCTTTCAAGCATCCTCGTGTGGAAACATCCTGGTTGTTCAGGCGAGCACAAAATCAAGTCTGAATGGAAATGCCTCACACAGCTTTCTGTGTGTTCCCCTCAGGGTATTAGTGTGATATTGGCTATTTCCTGTTTTGAAGGCGAGTTACTTTACAGTCAGGCAGAGACGCAGATGGCCTAGTCACCTCTCGGTGATGGTCTGTGACTGGCATGATTGCTGTGCGGTCTCTGTTTGTCTGTCTGCCTCTTTCTATTCCACCGCGACGTCCCTCATTCCCTCTCTATCAGCCTGCTTCCCGACTCTTGTTTTCTAGTCTCTTTGTTGCTTTATCTGCTGGTGCATGAACACTAAAGTGAGTTATTTTCATAGTTATCTCATGTGGAGACGGCAGGGTCAACTGTGAGAGTGGGTGTAACAAGCAGGAAGTTGAGGCAATAAGTCTTTCTTTGTTTCGAGGCTCAAGAAGACGTAATTGTTCACGGATGAAAAATAGCTGTCAGTTAGAAAGGTTAAAATAACAGCTGTAAGAAGCAAGTAGGCTGCACATATTTCATGTTTAACCAGCACCACACCCACTACATGTCTTCCTCTAAAATAATACCATGTAGCTGCAAAGGAAATGTTATCACTTCCAAGTCATGGGAGACGCAGTGGCATGAATGCATAGACAGAAAAAATAAAGTCTGCTCAAGGTACCTGATTTTTATATGAGTTTGAATGTTTACCACAATTACATCAAGAGCTCTCTACATTTATGAAGTGAGAAAGACGACTCCGAGTGAAAGCTTTTCTGCTTTACTTCCACAGCATTGTCCCGGACTCAAACGTTGTCCTTAGTGCTTCCCAGCGTGTTCAAATGTGAGAACAACAGTTCCTGAACCACATATGTGATGAACAACACCCCTGACACGCCAAAACAGCCACATTTGACATCCTGAGAAGGAGAACATCAGAGGCTGAGTACCTACAGGTCGTATTTGTGCATGCAAACAGACTGTCTGTACAAAAACATAAATTCAGGTAGATTTAAATAGATAAGATCCTCCAAGTGTCCTCACACCTGATTCTGATTATTCCTACCAGAGCACAGCAGTAAATAACTTCACCTTCTGACAGTCATGAACATCTCATTTAGAAAAGGAAGGAAGAGTGGCGGTGTTGTGTCTGCTGCACTGTTTTATTAGCCGTGCCAGAACGATGGTTTGAAATATGACCACTTCCTGATCTCCGTGTCAGCTTCTCCTTCGTCTGTGTTTTTCCGTCTGTGGCTGTCAGTCTGTGGCACAGCTCTCTCTCGCACACATACACATTATCAACCTATCATCATGGACTGCTGGTCTATGATAATCGCGTGTCATCCTGAGCCAGTTTTATTATTGATCACCGGCTGTAATGATCAGAAGATGCAGATGATGGCACCACCCTCATTGATTACCGGTGACAGCTACAAAGCATGGCATAATTCTCATTGATCAGCAGTGACGGTGTGTAAAAAAAAAAGGTGTCATCTCCATCGATTAGCAGTAAAAATGTGCGGCAAAGATGCCCCGTCGGTCCCCACTGAGTGGAGCCCTTTTACACGCACTTGTATTCATCATGTGAATGTGTGTGGTACACGTGTGTTAGGAAGAAGATGAAAAGCGACAGGAAATAGACTGAAAAGAAGATGCTAAACTTTGCTGCAGATCTTTAACACCTCTATAGCCACGGCACGCCCCCATAGAAGAGACCATTTCATTAGCAGGACAAGCTGCAGAGAATCGGCACCGAGCACCTGAGGCACCGAGCGAGCACCGAGCATCGCCGTTACCCCAAGAGGAGATTTGTGGCACGGCGGGTTTAAGCTGTTTCAGAGGCAGGTGGTTTAGATGCTGTGGCTCATTGGCGGCACATTAATAAACTTAAATAATAAACTACACAAAAGCTCCACCTGACAGTCACTGTGCGTAACTACACATCTATTAACCTCCTCTTTATAAGAAGAGCCTGTGTGGTGCAGGTTTGGTGTGAGCACTTACCTCAGATTCATCGCAACTTTCAAACAGGTAGGTAATCTAAGACATGGGTTATTTCCATGAGCTGTGATAGCTGTAACATTTGTTCGTGAGTGTAAGTTACTGCTGCTTACTATCACTTTTGGTGAAGAGCTTATTATTTTTGCACTCTCCTTCTCATCGTCTCCTTTACTCCCCGCACTCCTCTCTGTTCCCGTTTCTTCTTTCACCTCGTTCTTCTCAGTTAGTCTTGATTTCTTCTTCCTCACTGTCTCACTCCCCCCATCTCTGTGATTTATATGTTTCCTGGTGGTGTTTTTCCCCCTGCTACCTTGATGAGTGCTCAACCACACATGCACACACACACACACACATTAGATGGATGAGCTGGAGATAACTAAAGCAGCCAGACTTCACTGTGAATTATAATCACCTTCAATCTGTGTCTCTGAATCCCTGCCCAGTTCTTCTGTTCATGGGTGTGTGTGTGTGTGTGTGTGTGTGTGTGTGTGTGTGTCAGGAAGCTCTACTCTCCTCACCAAGTCATGTGTGAGCGCCTCTTTCATGAATGTAAGTGATGGAGCAGCGAGGAGTTTGTTCCCTGAAGGGTTGCGTACGAGTGTGTGTATATGTCATTGCTCCTACTTATTATTCTCTGCGTCCCCTGGTGTTTGACCTGTTGTGTCGAGTTGGAATATAATGCTATTTCCACTGCTGCTCACATACAGTGCGCACACTCAGACACACATACCTTGAGGCAACAGCCATCAGGGTCCATCACTCACCCTCACATAAGGTATTCAACTGCACTATGTCAATGTCACATTGCCATTGGCCCAGTGTGTGTCTGTGTGTATAAAAAAGGAAGAAAGAAAGCTGGTGGTCCAGCAGTCAGTGAGGTAGGAGGAGAGAATGCACACTGGAAATATAAATCTCAGACAGCGAGAGGAGAGGGAGGCGATGTTTGAGGGAAAATCCATATACCTGAACTCGCCAGCGGTAACCTGCACACATGTGAGAGAGTAAATTTTACAATAAACAAATCGTTTATTTTTTTTTTCACTTCAGTCTTCTTCGAGTCGATGCCAAAATGAGTTTGCATGGTAGAAAAGGTTCAGCTACACGAGGAGTGCTCCACATGCTCCACATAGACACTCTGATCAGAGCAAAACTGGCCCAAATTTCATAAACCGTGTAACCACACGTGTCTGAGTTCTTCCTGCACACTCCGGCCTCTGAGATGTAAATGTGTAGAGATGTAAACTTGTGTCCTCTCCAAAGTCATCCGCGTCCAGGCTGAAACGCTCCTCCCAGGACACTTTTCTTTTTAATGCAAACTCGTTCAGAACTACGAGCAACATAACAACAGCAACCACGGCAGATGGTAAATATCCGTCTTCAGAGAGCTGCTCAAACGCGCCGGATAAGACAGCAACTTGAAGAAGACAAATGCGAGAACCATTCATCACTTTTACATGTCACACTAGTCTAATTAGAAGTGTGGGTGCAGTACAGCATGCAAACAGCACACTGTATGAAATCATATCCCATGTAAACAAGGAGTTCAATGAGAGTATGTATCCACGTCACAGCAGGCAAGGCGCAGCGTGATCTTCCCAACACCAGAGGCCGTGAACTGAGTAACGTTTGGACTGTTTAAGAAAGAAATACATAAACCCCTCAGATCCTCACGCTCACTGGCTCGTGCAGATGTTTTCCATCGTGTCTGCAGTTTTCTAAATAATTCCATTATTGTCCTATTTTCTATAGCCCACTTTAAATACTGCAGCAACCCACAAGAGAGAGTCTTAGATCGCTTTGATGTTTGAAATGTAAATTTTCATGTAAATGTGCCAGAAATTTATGAAGAAAATAAATAATTTAGTCGCTGTGATAATGTGCAGGAACTATGCACAAAAGCAAACACAGCCAAAACATGTTTTTCACTTTCTTCTTGATGACTAATCAAACCTGATGGTGGAAGTGAAGAGAAACAGATGTGATAGCAAGGTTTTCATGGCTGAGGAGGTAACGATGCTGTATGACGAATCCTCAAGCTTCATCGACAGCTCATAATAAAAATAAACACAACCAGCGTGTCTGAGTGAGAGGGGCCCACATGGGCGAGAAAGAGTAAAATGGGGTGATGCTGCCATCTACTGTGGAAGACAGGAACTTCTCATTTTGAAAAATCTATAATTTCCTTCTTTTTTGTACCTGCCCAGATGTTTGTTAACTCTGACTTATGACTCACTGAAGCATTAAAAGAAGGGATGGACCAGTCTTGTGTCTTCACATAGCAGATATCTTAGTATCTTTATCTTAATCTGTCCAAAATATCTTCAACACACGAACATCTGAAAGTCATGTCCTCAACAAACAGGAAAAATAAGCCTGACACAAGACCTGAGAGAAGCTTCTGGACCTTCAGCTGATCCGTCTTGAGCCACAGGTCTCCTTCAAAAAGACTGTAAAGAAGTGCATTAAATATTTATCTGAAAACGTAACATCTGACTTCTTATGCAATCTTTTGAAATCATCCATAAACTAGTCATCACATTGTCTCAGGTGATGACTCCTGTGGTGAGAAACAAACTGCTCCTAACTGTGGATCACGCTCACTCCAGACTGTGTTTTAATGTCCCAGGGACAGCTTTAATCTTCCAGACTGCAGCGCTGTGCTCCAGAACGATCACACAGGACTTTCAAACAGAAGACTCGAGTATTAGAGGGAAGCATCGGTATAAAAGGCCTCTTTCTGCTTCATGTAATGAGACACATGTTTAAGTATAACAAAAACCACACTTCCAGTTTCAGAGCAGTAAACTCAAGAAGTGTGAGTTTTGAAGTGTTGCTGCCTTCGCCACTGCAATCTGGACCATCAGGACTTACTGAGTGTGCCATTCATCCCTGGAGTATCCTGTGTGTGTGTGTTGTTGTTTTCCCCTGTTTCTTTTTCACGTGGATAATGTAATTGACCGAGGGAGGGAATTCAGCCTCGGACAGAAGGAAGCATGTAACAGGATCGGCTCGTGCTTGGAGTTTGTGCCCTTTTTGTTTTGGTTTTTTGGGGATTTTTAAAGAAATCTTTGACTAAAGGCTGTTTTGGGATTTTATTGTGAAGGATCAATATCCATTATTTTTTTTAAAAAAACTTTTGGAAAGAGCCAATGGGAGCTAAGTTTACCATCTGCTGCTGTCACTATCTGAAACACAACCAAGAAGAGAGGAATGCTATTTTGCGGTTAGAAAAACTCTGTTACAATCCCAACTCGTCACCCTTTATTCCTCTTCTTATTTTAATACACCAAAGTACACATTTATAGTATCCTAGTTTTATTTCTTTCTCTCTAGGATGCACAGCACTCCCAGGCCACTTGAGCAGCTATCCAGTGGGTCTAGTGACAGTGAGACAGAAGAGAAGAACATATTTGGACCACCACCTTCAAAAACGAGTCAGTGGAAAAACCAGCAAAGCCAGAGGAGCACCGCTGATCAGCGGGCCATCGCAGACAGAGCCGAAAACACTCCCATCAGTCAGGGACTGGATCGAGAGTTACAGGCTTTCATCAGCATGAGAGACCAGACTGACGAGGCTACGGAGGTGACAGAAAACATGCTGTACACTACAGACGCTGAAATAAGCGTAATGAAACAGCAGCGTTTATCGCAAAACTGGGAAAAAACATATTTATAAAACAATCTGTTCTCATCTGGGTGTGTAACATATAGGAGTCAATCTGCTCACAGGACATGCCACTTAAGCTTGTAAACTTATATAACTTATAAGCATTTGGCTGATTAAACTAAAACTATATAATAGGGTATTTTTTATTAATATTAGTGTGTATTCTCCAGCAGTTTAAAAGACGTCGAGGTATGTCTAAATTCCAGTGAATGCAGCTTAAATTAAGAATTTAAGGAATCTTTCAAAAAACACAAACAAAACTCAACATTTACCGGCCAAACTGGAGTTCCTCGTGACTGGATGCTGTCAGAAAATTCCCATCTGCTCTCCACTGGATCTCTAATGTAATAATCTAAAAAGGGCAGACACACAGGTGACTTTCATAGAAGCCTGATTTATGTCAATAAATAATATGAAATAGTGCCACAGATAGTGTTTCAGTGACAAACAAGCCATAATAATTATGAATATGCATAAAAGCCTTGGTTAGATTAGATTAGTGCGAGGCCAGAGGAAAATCTGTTGCTCTCACTCAGAAAATGAGAAAGAATGCAGCTGTCTAAAAACAGCTATTCAGCAAATGTGACCACGGGTCAATTAGTGATTGAGCACCGACACACAAACGCACAAACGACACACAGACCACGTGCTCCTTACTTACTCAGTCACCCAGCGCCTATCACTGCTGTTTATTCGTTAGTTAGACTCCATCATTGTCAGTGTGCTTGTGTTTGGAGGTGGTGGATGTACAAACCCCAGCACGTCTCGACTTTTGGTTTTGAATCCTTATTTTTTCAGGGTTTTTTGGTGACATTAGCAAGCAAAAAGTTTATTGGTTTGTTTTTTCTCAACTTTTCTCGTGCTTCATTTCTGCGCAGAGGGAACACATCAGGACAGAGGCTGTTTTCTCAGAATTTCAGGACCGCAGCTCAGTGAGCATTTGAGTTTAGTGCACACGTCAGGCTGCAGGACACAGTGGGCACATTGTGTAAATAAATGAACTCCTTGATGGAGATGTAGGTCATTAGCTTGGCAGGCCGGTCAAAGAGAATATTCACTGCACAATTCTCAGCATGCTGCGGGACTGCTTTTAATATTAGGACAAAAACAAAAAACTCAGCAGGCCTGAAACATTAAAGAGCCCTCACAGTGGTGGGGGCCGAAGGGGTGGGGGGTTATCTAGAAGATGAAGTAGGACATACCACTCTGTCAACTTTGTGTTTTTTATACTTTACAGTTAAAATCTGTTTTTTCTGTATAATTTAAAGACAACTTTCAATTTTTAAGAGTGGACTTTTAACAATATTTTAACTCCCAGACAAACACAGTGGCTGTGTGGATCGTGTGAGGAGCCAAAGTGCAAAACATGGGAGACAGAGTTAATAAAAGTCAACTTTAATAGCTAAACCCTTTTTATTTCTTTAACTCAGTCACCTACTGCTTATCACAAAGAAAAAAACCACGTAATCCAACATACAGCAGCAAAAGTCCCATAAGGCAGAAACTTACACTGAGAGCACAGACGATGTTGCAACAAGAAGGCGGGACTATTTATACACATGTGTATAAATAGTCCCGCCCAATCTACAAATTTGGGATCGGCACACTAGATAATGAGGAACAGGTGAAGACAATCAAGACAAAGAGACAGAGGGGGGATTGAAATAAGACATAACTAACCTCCAAAGTAAAACAGGAACAAGAGATGAATGAACTGTGAGGGTGTAGCACCCCACCACTCTATACTGTGTCCAAAACCTGGGACCCCCGTTTTGATCAAACTAGGTGGGCTGGTGTGTTTGAAGCAAACTAAATACCACAATGATTCTACAGTTTCCAGTCCTCTGATAGCAACTCCAACATTAAACACACTTACCTGCAGGTTAAAAATCACACACGATTTTAAATTTACACAGACAACCCTTTAACACAAGAAGCTCCTAATAACACGTCCAAAAAGCAAACTGCTAAATATTAAACCCATAAAATAAAATATACCTTTCAACGAGGACATTGGGTCACTAAAGAATAATAAGTAAACGTCTGACGAAACAAAAAGTAAAAATGGCTCTGTGGTCATGAAAATACTAAACAGGATTCAGCCATCATTCATTTTGTTATTCGTACATGTGCGATTCATAAAGCCTGAGGACAACTGACGGCTCTTAAGTGGAAGGTGTGGGTGGATTGGTAAATAACTTTCTGCTGATTCATGAGGCTGACATTTGTGCTTTTTTAAATTGAATACACTGCAGAAATATAATTTCCCTCAGTTGTAAGTTGCATCATCATTAGTATATTTTAATTAGGAAGTGTTTGTGTTTGTCTACAGGAATGGGAGAAGTTGAATTATGACATACACACCTTGCGCTATGCCAAACGAGAGGTCAGAGCTCGGTGGAAGAAAATCCTGCTTCAGCTCGGTGAGTTCTCGGTTGTTTCCGCTCTTTTCTGCTGCCTGTGTAATTCCCCGTTCTTCCCGCTGCTCATCTCTTTGGATCCCTGCAGGTTACCAGTGTGAGGTGGACGCCTTGCTGTGTGTGAACAAACAGCGCCGATTCAGTCGAGATGAAGAACATCTTAACAAAGCGACTGAACTGTTGACGCAGCTGCTGGACCACACCTCTCTGTTCCCTCCTGGAACAGGACACCAGAACCTATACCTCTGTATCATGGTACACGCAAACACGCATCCATAACATTGTCAACCACGGGTCCCTGGACATTATTCCTACTTTTTCAAAGGAAATATTGGACACTGCAGTATCTTTTACCTGTTTTAAAAACAAAAAGTCTGGTGAATGGATCTAAGCTCCCATTCGTGTAAAAATGGACTGTAAACCTGTTCACGGCGTACCCAGAAAATGGGTGTATGGATTTTCAGGCTTCATTGATTGTCATAACACAGAGTTTGCTCTTCTGTAAGTTTCATATGGCTGGAATTTAGACCTAGTTAGCTTGTCTTCTTCACCCGTGGAGTACCTCAAGGCTCCATTTAGGGCCTGTTTTCATTTACTGGTATAAACCCCCTCGAGACCCTATTTGCTGTACACATCTCCACACTTCTCTAAATATAAATATATCTGCTTTTGAATTTCAGTGACTGCTGGTAATGGGTCCATCCTCTTTCTTCAGTTGCAGGATTATAAGACAGAGGATCCTGTCTGGTCCTCTGAGAACCATAATGTAGCCATTTAAGATCAGTATCATCCAACCTTGATGCTCATTTAGGGAATCGTGGAGTGACACTGATTCAAGATTCAATTCTGCTACTTTTTTCAGCTTTTTTCTGAACATTGTTAAATTGAAGTCCATCACTTTTCTCAACTCCAGAATATTGCTCAGTTCACACTGCGTTGTTTGCAGCTGCTGCAGTAAACATTTCACTGGCTTCCTGTCAAATGCAGAACTGATTTTAAGGCCCTTTTATTGCTTTTTCAAAGCCAAGTGTGGGTTGGCAGCTGGGAAATGAACTTTTGCTTTATTCCTGTCACGGTTCTGGGTCATTTTCGACCCAGCTTTTCCTGTTTCTGTTTTGGTGTTTTTCTTAACTATGATTTGTTCGGGTTTTTAAGTTGTGCTGGTTTGATTTTGTAATAAGGGTTATTCTTCTTCTCTGTTTTATGTGTTATATTCTTTCTGTCCACCACTCAGTGTCAAGTTTGTGTTTTTGTGAATTGTTTCTGGTTTCCTGTTTTACTTTGAAAGTTCATGTCTCATGTCAGTGTGTTCAGTTTTACTTCCCCCCTGCCTCCATCCATCCATCCATCCATCTTCATCCGCTTTGTCCGGGGCCGGGTCGCGGGGGCAGCAGCCTAAGCAAAGAGGCCCAGACCTCCCTCTCCCCAGCCACCTCCTCCAGCTTATCCGGGGGAATACCAAGGCGTTCCCAGGCCAGCCGAGAGATATAATCTCTCCAGCGTGTCCTGGGTCTGCCCCGGGGCCTCCTCCCGGTGGGACATGCCTGGAACACCTCACCCAGGAGGCGCCCAGGAGGCATCCTTGTCAGATGCCCGAACCACCTCAGCTGGCTCCTTTCGATGTGGAGCAGCAGCTGCTCTACTCTGAGCCCCTCCCGGATGGCCGAACTTCTCACCCTATCTCTAAGGGAGAGGCCAGCCACCCTTCGGAGGAAGCTCATTTCTGCCGCTTGTATCCGCGATCTCGTTCTTTCGGTCACTACCCACAGCTCGTGGCCATAGGTGAGGGTAGGGACGTAGATCGACCGGTAAATTGAGAGCTTCGCTTTTACACTCAGCTCCCTCTTCACCACGACGGACCGGTGCAGCGTCCGCATTACTGCAGCTGCAGCCCCAATCCGTCTGTCGATCTCCGGCTCCCTTCTCCCATCACTCGCGAACAAGACCCCGAGATACTTGAACTCCTCCACTTGTGGCAGGAACTCATCCCCGACCCGGAGTGGGCACTCCACCCTTTTCCGGCTGAGAACCATGGCCTCAGATTTGGAGGTGCTGATCCTCATTCCCGCTGCTTCACACTCGGCTGCGAACCGTTCCAGTGCGAGCTGGAGGCCTTCACCCGATGAAGCCAACAGAACCACATCATCTGCAAAAATCAGAGATGAGATTCTGAGGCCACCAAAGCGAAAGCCCTCCGCCACTTGGCTGCGCCTAGAAATCCTGTCCATAAAAATTATGAACAGAACCTGTCTCGTTAGCCTAATTTCTCTCAGCTGTGTCTCCCTTCTGTTGCCCATTCCCTGATTACTCCCCTGTGTATATAAGCCCTGTGTTTTCCTGTGCACTTTGTCGTGTTGTGCTCTCTCCAAGCTGTGTGATTGTCGTGTTCCTACTTTGTTTTGTTTCTGTTAGAGTTATTTTTATGGGATGTTTTTCTAGCATTAAAGCTGTGTTTTGAGTTCAAGTCCTGTCTCCCAGAGTCCTGCATTTCGGGTCCTTTTCCTGCTTGCCTGCCTGCCACACAGCCCACCATGACAATTCCACTCTCGCTCTTAGATACTCAAACCGTCTGCTTTTAACTCCTTGATCAAGAATAGAAAGAAAGGATGCTTCACAGTAGAATGTTGTCTTGATAAGGTTAATCTTGTTAGGCTGCATTTTTGCTGTTATGTTCAGAGATTCTTACAAAGAAGCTCCTGTTTATAAACTACAGTTCCTCTCACTTTCTACCCTCCCCGTTCTTCACTCTTCTTTCACCTCTTCTCTCATATCTCTACTGTTTTGTTGTTGTGCCTCTTCCTCCAACTACATCTGTCTACTAAACAGTCTTTAACTACTTTTGTGTTTCTTGATGTTTCTCTCAGGACCGCCTGGTGTTGCTGGACAGCGCTGAGGACTTTGTCAGACTGGCCAAGGAAAAATATCCCAAGAAAGAAGGCTGAGAAAATGTGCCAAAGACCGAAGGAGTCCTTTAAAGAAAGTGGACTCATGCTGTTTTAACACATTTGACCACATTTCCGTTTTAATTTAAATCCTGAAGTTTAATTCTAACCGAAAACCCCTTTTTGTCCCAGCTCAGTCTGTTAACTTGTGCTTGTGTTGTTTGGCTTATACAATTTGTAAAATACAAAAGTAAATACTAGAGATGGCACGATACCACTTTTTTTATGTCCGATACCGATACCGATATCATAAATTTGGATATCTGCCGATACCGATATGAATCCGATATAGTGTTTTTTAATCAACAAAACTGTTTTTTAAAATATCTTGCTGCATTTTGCAAGTCTTCAAGTTCATACTCAAGTTTAAAACAACAACTACACTAAAGCTATTCTGTTATACCTGTATACAAAAAAAATATTTCATAGTTCAGCAATACTGATCAATCTAATAAACTTAGACCTACACCATCCTCCCTATTCTGGTATTTTAAAGAGTACTTAGCGTAAATATTAAGCAACCTAACTAATAGGGTTCCAACTCCCAGCAACAACAAAAATAAATAAATAAAAAATAGGGAACCACCCCTCACGCGCCACCTCATGATGCTTAATCGACGTAATCAACCTTAATTTGATGCAGTGTGAAAAAAAATGCACAGAAATCAATTATTTTTCAAGAAATATTAAATAGATTCAACATCTTTCTTCAACAAAATTGCAGACTGCACAGATGGTACCTTCCCAAAGGAAAAAGTACTATAGCTTACTAGGGTATATATATTAGACTTAATAGTCACTATATACAGTAATTGACTTCTATTCATTTTACATCAAATTAAAACTTTGTGTGTCAGATAATTATTTATTAAAAGCTCGACATTTTAAATGAGAATAAGAAAGAAAAGTATGTCTTTGTGCCCCCTTTTCCCAGTTAATGCCCTATCGGCCCCCCTGGCTAAACTTTGCTAGATCCGCCCCTGCACAGTTACCAGCGTCAGCTACGTAGAAAAAGATCCTCGAGTAGAAAGTAATATTAAATACATTCTAACAACAGCTTATCAAGCTTAAACGTGCTGCTGTTGTTCAGCCGCTGGTTTCCTCTTTCTGGTGCAAAGTGGGCCAAACACAAAGACGGACTCGCGACAGAAAAGCCGATCAGCTGATCATTTAAGCAGTTTCACGATTGAAGTAGCAGCAGGAGAGCGAGAGGCAGTCGCTCGTTAAGCTTAAACGCAGGAATGCTTTACAAACATTCAGAGATGGACTTACACACTTGCTTTACTTCTCTCGGGGATAACTTTGTCGGAGATGAAATGCCGGGTTGCTAGCGAAGCTCCAAATGCTATCCAGACCACCGACAGGTCCCGCATGCCACAGCCGCTCTATCACGTGATGCATACTGCTCCGACGTGCTAACGTTCTGAGGTGAGTTACGGCGTGTTGCAAGTTTTGTGAGGTGCTTTCGTGATATTTAATGGATCGGATTACATTTTTTATTTTTCTCCGATATCCGATCCAGTCATTTAGGTCAGTATCGGACCGATACCGATACGTAATATCGGATCGGTCCATCTCTAGTAAATACTATTTTTAATATTTATTTTTTATGTCTACATCGTCACATCATTTTTAACTAAATCCATATTTTTCAAAGATAATAAAAATTATTCAGTAAAAACTAAAATAACCTTTGAAACTATATTATTTATCTCTATATGTACAGTATTTTACACATAAACCATTTAAATGTATTTAAAAATCCTCTTTAACACTCGTTTGTTAACACTTGTAGGAGTAAACTGTTTATTTTCTGTCATATTGGGTTGTTTCCTGTCCACGTTGTGACCATTAAAATATATTCACTCATTACGGGTTCAATCTTTTTTTTTACTGTAATAGTAGTTTTGTCCATAAGGTGGCAGCATATATACACATTGTGGAAGAGACACACACACTTTAACCATAATCGCCACAATCACCAGTTAACCTAATAAACATGGCTTCAGACCTACAAACTGCTGTCAGACCAACCAGGAGGTCTGAACTGGAAACCGTGTTGATGTGACGTGACAGTGCTGACCATCCCACACTGAGACTCTGCTCACTCCTTAAAGTTATCGCTTCACAGAAGTGAGAAAAGGATGAATCCTCATGATTTGCTGCTCAAACTGTGATCGTGGAGAATGAGGATTAAGTTATCAGGTTAAATTTAAGACGTCCCAAATCTGGATTTAGCTTTCAGTTCAAAGGAGAAGTGCTCGAAACACTTATTCTTTATTCTTCTATAAGAATAAAATGGAGAAAAATGGAAAACTATGCACACAGTGAGTTATGCAGGCTGTCTACCGGAAATTAAACTTTCTTCCCGCTTTTAACCCCCCTTTCTCTAAGATTTGTACAGGATGCCGATGACATCTTTGCTTTTTATCCAAGCCATTTTAGAATAACTGTTAACCTGCACACACACACACACACACACACACACCTGAGACTCTCCACATGTTCAGGTTCAAAGGGTGTGTGACAACGTTTTGTGTGTGGTGCACTCCTTATTGCACACTTGCACACATGCATATGCACAAAGAAGCAGTTTACTCTGACCCAGATATTGTGCTCTTCAAGGCCCCTTCCAAAGTTTGGGAAACAGATGTGGAACTAAAAGAGGGGAGACGCTGGGGGAGGGGAGAGTATGAGATACGGACCAGTGGTCTGGCAGCATTGAACGCCATTGTGCTGCTTGCACCTTTTTCTCATTAAACCGCTGTGTGTCTGTGTGTGTGCAATTTTTACATCGAGTACTGCTTGCATCATTCTCCACACACACACACACACACACACACACACACACACACACACACACAGAGTGATCAGTTTGTATTTATTGGACTGAAATATGACAGAAGAGAGAGAGTCATTGATTGAGAGGGTGCTTTTGTATGATGTCAGACTAGAATATTTAGACAAAAAGACGTGTTCTGATTACAGGGTTAAAAGCTCACTATATAACCTTTGGAAAACACACTTCTCATCTGCTGGGTGTGTGTGTGTGTGTGAGTGAGACAAAAGCAACCAAAGGCCAGTCAGCGAACAGCTCGCTGTGGTCAGTCACGATCACAGACACAGCGGTCATTCAGACAGTGACTCCAGCTGATGGTCATTTTACGAGATGCTGAAGTGGATTGTTGTCCCCAGACGCACAAACACAGATGCGTAATGTTAAACGGTTTGGTTTCTCGGGGTATTCATCGCAAAGTCACGCCTGAACCGTCTGACCGGCATGCCCTGATTCCTTTGTCCCAGTTTTTGAATCTTATTAACAGATTTTTTCTCTTTTTTCTTCTCCTTCCTGCAGCAACTACTAAACTGTTAAATTACCGCAAAAGCAAATAAGAGAAAAACACCATTGTGTTTCTCTTTTTGTCTTCTGTCTGTGCATTTTCCCCTTACTGTTCCCATTTATTAAAGATAAACCAACACAAAGGTCGGTACCTGTTAGGTGAAGCAGAGCGACAGATGGTGCGTTTCATGTCTTTCAGTAGCTGCATTTGTTATGAGATAATAAAGTGAGGACCCACATGCAGCCACAGTAAGCTTTAATACTAGGCTGATTAAAAAAACAAAACTTACAAAAAGTCCTGGAAAGAACAAAAATCTGGTACAAATGAAACGGGAATCCAGGAAGGTAAATATGAGGGACACACAGAGAGCTGGAGGGTAAACAGGACGACGGACGAGCTGATTGGGTGCAGGTGAAACCGATGAGGGCGGAACAGACAGCTACAAAAGACAACAAAAAGAACGCAAAACAGCCAAAAACAAAGTTACAACAGAGAGTTCATACGAATAAGCCAACATGTAGCAGAGATGTGCACAAGAATAAACACGAAGAGACACGACAACTGCTCACAGTAGTTTAAAAAGAGAGCCCACTGCCAGCATGGAGTGTGAGGTAAGCAGACCCAGCTAACAGCAGCAGATTTTTATCAGGCGCTGGCTTTTAGTTTTGTGCTCATACGTCTTGTCTTCAGTATAAAAGTCTTTGGTTTAAGCTGTGATGAGAGGCTCTGTAAGTCATATTTACAAAATGCATCATTTTGCATGTAATTTTGTCATTTACCTGTTCAAAATTCATGCACTTTGCATGAAATTTGTAGCACACTTGTAACAGCCACTATGGTGTGGTGTCCCTTTAAGACACCCAAGTCGAGGGTTGATGGTGTCATCAGTGTGTGCCACTGGTCTCTCTGCTCTCTCTCTCTGTGATGGTGTGGACATGTGCTTGCACGCTAGTACATGAGGAGGGACGGATTTTATGTTTTACCTCTCCAGACACCTTTGTTTGCAACGTTATGGGTTGTACGAACACTGTGCGCTATGTTTGTTAAGCTGCAGCCGTTCAACCGGGCTTATATGGTTGATGAAGAGAAGGTATATTAAAGAACACACTGTGGAATCCCCAACGCCAGCGTGAGTGTGTATTCTTTTGGCTACCCTGCTAGGTGTTTTGCTGCCTCCTCTCAACCACTAAACGCAACCCGACGTTACACACTGCACATGTGCCACCCTTTAAAGGCTGGAAGGGTTAGGGTTAGCTATGTTATCTGATGACTCTCCTGTCTTTGCCTCAAAGCAGAGGACCAATAAACACAGACCTGGAGTCTGCACGATGAAATAAGCTCAATGCTAACAGGATGTCTTTGTCGTCGATGACTTCACTTATGGAAATATTGACAGTCTTGCAAATCAGCTCAATATGTTTCACATCAAGCTAAGAGTGAGTGAGTGAGTGAAACTGCTAATTTTACAACCTACAGTATGAAGATAGTCCAAAGGTCCTCGAGATTTTCTGGGACTAGTTAAACTATTTTCCAGAGATTTTCTGGTCAGTATATCGTTTTGCATGCCTGGTCTTCAGAAAGATTAGAGCACAAGTTATCATGGTGAGCTGAGCGAGGAGTAACCCTTCATAACCCGAGGCTAAACCTGACGTTATCTCACTAAACCCCTAATCCTGCTTTTCTGAGTGCACGCTTTGCTTCATTAAGACGTGACATTGAACAAAGCTTGCTTTGCTGACCCCCACAGGGTCAGGACCTTCATGTTGATGTGCAGATAAAGAGCAGTGTGCTGTGGTGACTAAGGGTGTACTAATAAACTGTCATATGTGTTTGGAGGTTATGCAGCTGACGCAAAAGCACGAGTCCACCAAGCGTTTACTTAAAACCAAATATACACGGATCATTAAGTGAATAATTATTACGTATTTATTTACACGTGCGTTACTGGAGACTAAACACGTTTAAGATCAGTCATGTTTGCAGCTGTTTCACGGGTGATGCGCTCATGTTCACATCATCATCTGATTCACTGAACCACAGCTAACTGAAGTAATGCAAACATTTCTTAGACCTCTGTTGCTGTTGTGGTCAAAGGTTTTACTCAGCTGCACTTAGATTTTAGTGTCGATGAAAAAATGCATGCTTACAGACCTAAATATGATGTTTTACGGTGTTTGGACCAAAGCTGTAACAGAACGTTTGGTTTCAGGTAAGAATATTCATGACCAGAGATGGGCAGTAACGCGTTACTGTAATTTGATTACTTTTTTCAAGTAACGAGTAAAGTAAGGGATTACTATTGCAAAAACGGTAATTAGATTACCGTTACTTTCCCGTAGGAACGCTGCGTTACTAAAACCGTGATTTTTTTTTTGCCAGAGTGTCTCATGACAGTGACGTAAGCGAGTGCGACGTTCGTGACAACAGCTGTGTGCAGATCAACAGTGGATCATATATCGAGCGCGGGAGAGAGTATGAGCGTGCAGCGTTTAAAGCGTGGAAGTACTGACCTTACTTTGAGTTTGATTCCATAAAAAGTGACAAAAACATTAGTGTCCGCTGTGCGTGGGAAGAAAACTTCTTTTTACAGCGAAAAAACCCCTAAACTTCCAACAAGCACCGAGTAGCTACGACGTAATGGGAAACTCACAGAGAAACTCTCGGATTCTTCCACTGACCGCTGCACACCTGCACCAGGGTAAACCTCCGCCTGCCCCACTCCTGCTTTACAGGTGAAAATAGAGCAACAGGACCGCTGAGTCTTTGACTTTATTTATTTTCTGCTGTGTTTTACTTGCATCTATTTGAAAGACTGAGTGTAAACACACAAAATATTTTATTTTATGTGCTGGAATGTGCAGAAAATAGGTTTAAATGTTAAACTAATTTCTTCCAGTCAGAGAATGTTGCATATAATTACATTTTTGCTTGATGCATAAAGTTAAAAGATTAAAACTAATAAAACAAGTTTTAAAAAGAGACTTTTCCATTTGATTACATTTTGTATGATGGATTATGCAGAAAAAGTAGAATTGGGCTGAAAGATCTATCGCTTTATCACCTACTCAGGTTGTAAATCGTGAAACTGAAGTAACTAAGTAACTAAGTAATTAATTACTTTTGAAAATAAGTAATCAGTAAAGTAACGGGATTACTTTTTTGGGGAAGTAATCAGTAATTAGTTACTGATTACTTTTTTCAAGTAACTTGACCAACACTGTTCATGACTGTCAGTATGACTAAGCTTTGAATGTCGAAACAAAACATGTTTTTCATTTCTTCTTGTTAGCCATCATGCCACTTTGATTTAAACGCATCAAACTACATATGATCGATTTATTAAATAAATATAAATACGAGTTTGTTTAGACTCGTCTTTACGGGACCAGGCAGCCTGCATTTCCTGATGCCCCATTTGAAACCTTCTCCAAACTTCCATTGTTTATCTCTGACAGTAATTTATGATAAGACAGTGCTGACAGCAGAGTTACACCCATTCATGCAAGCATCGACAGACATACACATCCATGCGCACACACGCGCAGTAATTTGTAACGGATGTTTGAAGAAGAGCGTAAACTAACCAGGCCAATACGCGCTGACCTCGCTGACTCCAGGCAGAAGGTCAGAAGTCGAGTCTTTGCAGGAAAGGCAGCGTTATTACGCCGCTTTAAAGTCTCATCCATCAACTCCAAATTTAATATCGTCTGTAAGACAACATTAATTATTTTGCGTTCTGGCATTACCAGGAGGCCAAATACATCATAAAACAGAGTTAGCATTGTTTGTGCAATCGCAGCCTGATGTTGTGGATATTACTCTCATTCTTAGTTTCTTAGTTCAGGCAGAAAATAATGCAAAACACAGACATGCTGCACGAGTTGAGCAAGTCTTTGGGCAGGGCAGGGTGTGTACAGCATGTCTGTGGTCATCGCTGGTGGATCGGTAATTACACAAGTCCACTGGTGCTCTTGAAATATCCTGATTTGTGTTCCTTAAATTGAACACGATTAAAGAAGATAAATGGTGTCTCCTGAATCTAAGACTACATCAACTCGTTGTTAAACGCTTGCTTTCCAGGACCGATCATATTCACAAGTGCTCGCCGTGTCCTTGTTTGGACGAATAATCACCAACCTTGCAGAAACATGTTGAAAGGGGACTGAAAAGAATTTCATCTCTCCTGACTGAAGGGGAGAAAGGTGAAAACCCTTCATCTCATTGCAAAAATGTTCAGAAAAAATGTTCCTTTAAATCCAAATTTGATTAAAAAGTGAAGGAGGAACTCTCTCCCGGCTTCTTAAAGCCCAAAGTGTCTCTGTAATGCTGAGGTTCGGCCTCTGGCGACGCCGATTGTGCTCCACTGTGTGTTTTTCTATCCAGCTATGCTTTTACTGCACTCACACTGTGTCTGGGACAACTGTCATGCTGAAAAGTGAAGCCATGATCAATTAGAGGCTCTACAGATGCTGCTGCATGGTGGATCTAAAGGCACCTCTCTGTGTTCATAATTCCATCCATTTTTAAACATCACCATCACACTGACTGTAGTGCAGCCCCTGTTCAGCTGTGTTGTACCTCTCTCCTGACCTCTCCTGGATCCTTAGCAGCCACATTTCCACTAAGTCCACTTCTGATGAGGTCCTTGCTGTATTTTTTCCTATTTCTCGAGAGCAGGACAGATATTTTTTTAAGCCTGACACTTCTTCTTTTGTCCTCCACTTACTGAGTTTCCAGCTAACAGCTGTCTGGAAATCACCTTTTTGGTGCAATGAATTTTTATTCATTCTTCCAAAGAAACGGGAACAAGTAAAGTGACTTTGTGAAAAGCTGTCTAAATACACTATTCTTTGCTAAGTTGTTTATTCTAGACACAAGAGTGGCCCATATCTTGAATTAGGGATGGGCCACTAGGTCAGTGTTAAGTAGTTTAATAAACAAAAGAAAATACTACGTCCCTCTGAAAATGGTCGGATACAAACTAACTGGCTATTTTTGAGCAATAATACTAAAATTAAGAAACTCCCTGAAAGCAAAATATAAATAAATGTGTGGAATCACTTCGACCTGACATGAACCTTCACAGCTTTCAGACGTCTAATCAATCAATCAATCAATCTTTATTTATAAAGCACTTTTCATACAAAAAAAAATGTAGCACAAAGTTCTTTACATGGTTAAAAGCAGCCCACCCCACCCTCCAACTCACTCCCCACACTCTCATTAACATAAACAATGTGAATACACACATATCCCCCCCCCCCACACACACACACACACACACACACACACTTAAAGAGTAAAAATTGGGCTGGGTTCACATGAGCCAAGTGAGGAAACACTATAACAGGGAGCCGTCTGCACCGGGAGCCGGTCACAGACCGCAGCCTCCAGGCTGGGCACACAGCAGGAGGGAGGCAAAGGAGCCCCCCAGCCAGGCTGAGAGGACCCCCAGAGACCCAGCAGCCACGGTCGATCACAACCCCGGTGCAGAGAGCGCCCTCCGAGGAAACACTGGAGATATGACACAATAGGATATATACAGGGTAAAACGATAAAATAAATAAGAACGGGATACAATATAAATATAAATAGAGTAAGAAGATTAAAAAATGAATAAGAATAAAATCAGTAAATATTAGGTAAAGCCTAAATTAATAATAGAATAACCGGATAGAATAAATAAGCATAAAATAAATAAACGCTAAGTAAAATCTAAATTAAAAAGGTGGTCTTGAGCCTGTTCTTAAAAACATGTACGTTCTCTGCGGCCCTGAGCTCCTCCGGCAGGCTGTTCCACAGACGAGGACCATACCACTGAAAAGCTGCCTCTCCGTGAGCATGTGTCCTGACTTTAGGAGCAATCAAAAGGCCAGCACCAGAGGACCTCAGGGTCCGCGAGGGTTCATATCAACAGCATTTGTTCAGTTTGATGTTAGAGAGCGGTTAAAATTAGGTTGAATTAAAAAAAGACAACTTTTCCACATTTTGCCTTTAACCATATTCGTACATTTTTAAAGACCATCATGACTGGACATCCAGATTTAGACCAAAACTAACATCCATGAATAACTGGTGCTTGGTGGGCACCATTAAAAAGGAAACAGGGGATACAAATGCAGCTGTGTATATGGAGTGTATATGTGTATTAGAGCATTCACTGAAGTGGCTTTGGTGTTTTAGATAATCTCACACAGCTGGCGAGCAATTCCCTCCCCCAACCTGCCGACCGCTGTCTTCAACATGTGGAGTCATGTTCATCCTTTTGATATGTTTTCCCTCGCTCAGGCTGGTGCGTTTATTAAATGATATCACTACCTTAGATCTATCCTACACAAAACCAGTTGCGTATGGCAAACACTGAACTTTATATATGGGCTCGGTACAATGTCAGAGTCAAGCTGTTAACGACACACACACACAGACACACACACACACAGAGATAACAGTGTCTAAGAAGCTCTTACACAGATTCTTGTCGTCGTCTTCATCTCCCCCTTTGTCATCTTTCCAGTCAGACAGTGATTCATCCCCTTCATGATCACCTGGCTGGGTTTTCTGTCATCACTCAAACTACCTGACCTGCAGACGCAACCAAAAAGCACCCACTCACGTTCACCATTTCTCTGACATGAATCAGAGGCTGGATCAGAGGTTGTACTGATGGTATATCGACAGCATCCAGACTGGCTGACAGAGAAGAGCCTCTGTATGACATAAAAGACATCTTGACTGTGAGTGATGTCATGTAATGACGGTGTGGATGGAAGAGAAGCTCTGCCTTCAGAAATACTTAAATACAAGAGGCAGAACACAGAGAATACAGTAAAGGTATACTTACTGAAAAGCATAAAAAGGTTTTCATGTTTTAAAATAAACCGTACAGTCAAGCGTTTAAGACGTCACCACTAGCAAGATGTGCAAGTTCGTATGTGTGTGTGTTTCATGCATGCACCACAGCTGGGAGGTTACAGGAACATTTCTGGAATACTAATAGAGTACTAATTCAGCTTCCATGGTCCTGTCTACCACAGTGACTTCATATTCTATGTCTGTACCTTTAGCTGAGTTTCCACCCAAGCACTGTTTCATAATTATGATGCAGTGACTCAGAATAGTTGAGTGAAGCTGAAAGAAGGAGTAAAGTACAGCAGAGTATAAACAAAGTCCTGCGTCCGTCTGTAAAATGTGCTTTTCTTTGGGCCAGCTCTCAGCAGACGTACAGATTTACTCCTCCAGTGTGTATTGACAGCACATGGATTCAAAGCAAACTTCCCCATGATGGCATGCTGCAGAAAGCTTTTTCAGGAATCTCTGGCCTGTTGTTACTGGCATTTAGTCCTTGTACAACTGCAGAGAGACCTTGGTTTGTGTTATTGTTGTTTGGAGGGTGTTGGACTACCCCAAGTTAACATCTTGGTAACGAGTGAGGGAAGAGCAGAGCATAAGTTTAAGAGATGGACCAGTACAGCATCCACAGTGATGCAGATGCTGTACTGATCTCTTGTGGTAAAGAGAAAGCTGAGCACAAAAGTGAAGGTGCCTGTCTTCCCACCCTTGGGAGTTCGCCTTGTAATCGGAAGGTTGCTGGTTCGAGCCCCGGCTTGGACAGTCTCGGTCGTTGTGTCCTTGGGCAAGACACTTCACCCGTTGCCTACTGGTGGTGGTCAGAGGGCCCGGTGGCGCCAGTGTCCGGCAGCCTCGCCTCTGTCAGTGCGCCCCAGGGTGGCTGTGGTTACAATGTAGCTTGCCATCACCAGTGTGTGAATGTGTGTGTGAATGGGTGGATGACTGGATATGTAAAGCGCTTTGGGGTCCTTAGGGACTAGTAAAAGCGCTATATAAATACAGGCCATTTACCATCTGGTAGTAAGAGAAAAAATGAGGTAGAAATGTGTTTCCTTCTAAGTTTGGTTGGGCTCTTCCAAGGGTGAGGAGCTTGGTCATTCAAGAGGGACTCGGATTAGAGCCGCTGCTCATCCACATCAAAAGGAGGCAGATGAGGAAGTTAAGGCATCTGATTAGGATGCCTCCTGGATGTCTCCTAGGCAAGGTGTTTCCCCCATGTCCTACAGGAAGGAGGCTCAGGGTTAAACCCAGGACTTGCAGGAGAGATAATGTCTCGGCTGGTTTGGGAATCAATCAGTGTCCCCTCGGATGCGCTGGAAGACGTGGGCAGGGAGGGGAAGTCTGGGCTTATCTGCTTAAACTGCTGCCTCTGTGACCTGAACCTGGATATGCGTCAGAAAATGGATGGATGGAATTAGTACACACAAACGTGCAAAATCAGCTTCAGCTAATGATTACACTACCATAGACCGTGAAAGATACGGAGGCAGTTTTTGGGCCTGAAGAGTGAAGCTAATGCAGACGTGCTTTATACTTCCATCCTTCCTAATAGTCAGCAGTTTCTTAACAAGCGCCAGTGTTGCCAACTCCTCAGTAAGGAAAATCGTAAATGTCTGTCCTAAAAGTTGCTAGAAGTCGCTAAATGGCGCCATCGCCTAATTTGCATAATTGGTCATGTTTATTTAATTGTAACCTAAGTTGTAGGAGAGAGAAATAACATCGTGGAAGAGACATAAAGTGAGTAAAAAACACCATAAATGCAGAATATATGTAAGAATATAAAGAATATATTTAGAACTACAAATTAAATTTCTTTTAGCAATTTTTTTTTTATGTCACAATTCCAACCCTGATCCTTTATCCCGACTTGGTACCGGCAAAAGTGACCCAAAATAGGCACTCTGGTGGAGTTTTTGTGTGTGTGTTTTTGAGTAGTTTCAAACCTTGTGATTCACAAAAAGTAAGAGTAAAAGAAGAACTGACTGTGTTACAGTCAGGGCGGGAGCAGCGGCTTCGCTCATGATTCATTTGCAGTCTGGATGCGTAGGGGTCAGAATCTCCTGCTCTGACAGCAGCTGGGGACGAATGCTGCGTGAGGACGATCCGCCGCCTGTCAGCGCTTTGGCACGGGCGAGGTGCCCACAGCATCACCCACAGCTTGTTGAGAGTAAGGGCGATACGTGCTTTCACGTCAAAAAGTGGTCATAAATCTCCCTAATAACACCAGCAAAAGTCGCCAGATTTATCACTGGTCACTTTTTTAGAAAGTCGCTAAGGGGGTCTGAAAACTTGCTAAATATAGCAACAAAGTTGCTAAGTTGGCAACACTGACAAGAGCCAAGTTGCTCAACTCCAGGCTTCAACACAGAACTGAAGGGTGGTTTAAGTCTCTAATATTTACATGTCCAAGTGGCCACCATCAGTCGACCAAAGAAACGTTTCCCCCCACCTTTTAAACTGAGTAAAACAAGCAAGCTAAAGAAGCTAAAGGATATACTCACATGAAGGAAGCTTTGCAGCATGTTTACTTAAACAGGTGGGATTGTGGTGGTGTCTGAAAAAAAAAACTAGCAAGAAACAGCTAGCTTACCTAGCAAGTGCTTGAGGAAGGCTTGCTAGCTGCTCAGACGCAGAGTATTAATGTCAAAATTACAATGCCAGGTCGTCTCAAATGAAGAGTCGCTGTTAGTGTCTCTCTACAGTTACTGTTCTGTCACTGTTCTTCTCTTTTTGCTAAGATCTAATTCTCATGACAAACATTGCCATCTTTAACTCAAACTGCAGTGTAGTAAGAATAAAGTCATGTAACGTTCGTCATGTTCATACCTGGCTGTTGGCAGTAGATTCGACTGTTAGACTGTCGACGCTCAATCACGCTACGTCGTCTTTGGTGTACCATGATGCTCATTAATGTCTGCTCAGAGTTGCCAAGCATCAGGATGATTCATCTATTGTGATAGCTGATCAAGGCTTCAACCTTTCTACTGTCTTTCCCTCAGCTCCACTCAGCATGCTACAGCTAGAAAACCCCTTCAAGCTTCTTTGTCGCTATGATTAAGCTCATGATCATTTCTCTAAATGCTGAAACTGCTTTAGTGAATGGGACAGAAGAAATTATATAAAAGGTTTATAGTTTCTCACGACAACTACAGTGGATTTCAGCATCAGAGTGTATATTTTTGCAGGAAGTAACATAAAGGTTTCATCAGTGACTGAAATAAGTGTCAAACTTCCTGTGGCTGAGAGGTGCTTCCAGAGGGCTGAAAGACTCATTTCTGGCTCTAACAGAGTGGGCACATTTCCCCACAGACCAACGCTTTCGTTTACACATCATGTCAGATTTATACCTTCGAGGAGATTTGCGCCCCGCGTGTCCCTCAGTGTGTCTGTAGGTAGGAGGTGTATTCTTGCTCTGGGACATTGGAGATATGCATCTGCCTGACTCTGCATTCTCCGTTTTCTGTGACTCACCGCCCAGAAATCCACTCTGGTAGGTCTTCGCACACACATTCGCACACATATACAGACATGACAAATCCTGGGCTTCCACCGTCATGAGCTCACTGAAAAACAGCTGCCATTTGCTCACTGAGGTCAAATTAGGGAGAAACCATACTGCCTGTCTGTCTCCTTATCGGAATATATTCCTAAATATGCATCAGTATTCTGCTTTGTCCTCCCAGCTGCATTTACTTTTTCTTTCTGTTAGTCAAAGAACGAGTTTGGTTTAGCTGAACCTACATCTTCGTTTAGTAGCTGGGGTGTTAACGACAAAACCAGTGGAGCAGCAAGTTAACTGTAATCAAACCACACAGTTTTGAAATGTTGATAATATTTACTCACTGAATTTGGAAACTTGTGAACACATGGTGGATGAAAACTGAACCAGGACTCTAGTTTGTAAGCTAGTTTGGATGTTGGTAAGGCAGAGGCTGCATTGTGTTTAAAACCAGTGCGGTTATTTAACTCTTTCTGTCAGCTCTACAGTAACGTTGGCGTGTACACACTTGATGCTAAAACCTATAATCTATCAAGAGGGGACGTTAAATTGGCCTTAAGAGGTTGGGAATGCATTATGTAAATGAATTTAATCACAAAAAAAACATGTGCATGTTTGCTCCTGTAAATGTGTGTGTTTCTGCATGTTTCTTTGCATGCATTTCATTTGGCTCAGCATCCTATCTAACTCAAAAACTTTTCTCCTCCCTTCCCTCTGGGAGAAACACATCACACACACACACACACAGAGGTGGGCCCATCAAACGGCAGGCTTTTCCCAGTGTGGTATGGTTAAATGATAGAGCATGAGCTCAGCGGCGGTTAGGCAGAGGACTGGAGGGCAAAGAGGAAAAACAGTCAGCTGCTTGGATATGAAGGCAAAGAGGGAGTGATGAATCTACACAGAGAAAGAGGAGAACAAGGGATGGATAGATGCAGAGAGGAAAGAAGGCACTGCTATGCAGTTCAGATTTGAGTTTATTTTATCCACACACGTGTTTCTATCATGCCACAACCTCATGACTGAGGGTTAGACTCCAAATCCACCGCTGAAAGCTCATATTGTGGATTTTGTGTAGACTGACGTTTTGAGGCCATTTGCATGATTACTGCTAAAGTTCTCATCCAGCAGAGGAAGTGCTTGCATGTGTGTGCTATGCTATTGACAGGAAGTAGAAAGATTTTGACACCACTGAAGAAATGTTCATAAGTTGCTGCTTTTCTTTCTTCTTTATATGATCTTTTCTGTGTGAGCACACTCTGTCCCTCCTCCTCCTCCTCCTCCCTATGCTCACCTCCTTCTCTCCTCTGTGTTTGAACTCTGCTTAGTGTTGATACAAGAGCTACATATATGAACCCCCTCCTCTAATGACCCACAGTGGGGATCGCAGTGTTTAAGACAACACAGCGAGGGATCTTTGGTTTGTTATTTCTGGCTATGATTCATAAACCCTTTAGCATAAATGAACCGTGACTGACTCCAGGTCCCTCGAAAGGGTCTCACATTCTCACTGACATCATGTTGGGCTGAGAGTTCGGTGAGATTAGGTTTACATGTGTAACTGGAAGTTATAACTCTGTCACATTCATGACATCACTGAGATATCACAGCGCTGCGCTGAATCGGTTTGATCCTCAACAAGTCATTTAAGCTTTACAGCCAGTTTGACAGGTGATACTACTTTGTGTGTTTTTGTCTGTTGCCTGCACGTTGTTTGACTTTGACAGTAATTATCTTGACGATGTGCTGGGAGAGGCTGATAAGAGGTTCTCCTACAGTTTGAACCCTCCATTTACCAACAGATTTGAAAAGCATGATGCTGATTTATTCTTTCAGTATCTCTTAAGAACATAATAGTGCTCATGGGTGATGTCGGTGTTAGCCTTTGTACACACAGCCTTGAATGTGAAATGGAATATTCCTGGATTTAAGGAACGCTTACAGGCCAAACTTAACTGACTCATCTTTGTCTAAATCGCTGATGCGAAGGAGAAGCACGATGAGATGGGGGCAGGCAAAAGATAGAGATTAGAGAAGGGCTGGAGGAGGGGGAGGAGGTGAGAGTAGAGGAAGTGAGCGTGGATAAGAGAGATGTCTGAAAAAGAGAAACAGAGTGGAGGAGGAGGAGGGAGTCTGATATACTGATTGTGGACTCAAGTTTAGTCTGGAAAACTTCCAACCCTGTGACAAAGGGGGAAAACCATGCTTGGGGTCATTCTCTTCTCTTTTCGTAAAGCCTCTGTTTGCTCAGAGAAGCTGCCAAGCTGAGCCGTGCTACACCTCTGAATCTTTACTTTCTAAAACTGGGCCTCCTTATTATCTTTGGTACAGGCATCATCAGAAAACAAGTCCTGTGGGGAGGAGGGCTTCGTGATGTTTTTAGGTCAGTGCAATTAACATGCTCATTTTGCACACCCCTTTGTGCATGGGCGTACATATGTATGCTCCTGGGTAAAAGTCTAGTTCAGTCTTTCTTTACAATGTGGTTCAGTAGTTCTGGAATTACAGAAAATGAGAAAAAAATGCTTTCGGGAGGTTTTTGTGGATTTCTGTGCTGTAAAATCAGAAAATCAAAATGTATTTCATGCATCCTTTTTGGAAATGTGAAAGGTCTGTATTCTTACACAAAGTGTTGTGGATTACGCTCTCTCATGTACATAACATGTGAAAGAGCCCTGGTTTGATCCCAGGATGAAGCACAAATCGCTTTGGGCTCTCTCAGGAAAAGCATCTGGCATTAAAAATGTGCCAAATCAAACATGTGGAGCAGCCCCTGGCGAATAAGCTGAAAGTAGCTTTAATACTTCTGTATCAGTAAGTAAAATCAAACTGCCTTAGCGAGAGTTCAGTAATTTATGTTGTTGATTCTTAAATTGCACCCAAACAGCAAAGATTGTGCCAAAGACAACAGTTCCTTAAATGGCCGAGGCCGGCTTCAGAAGTGAGTCAGCTCTTGTTGGCTCCCATGGCAAAAGATTCAACTGTTCCAGAAGAAAGAAACGTGTTTACAGCACGGGACAAAAAATGATTGCGGTTCTTAACAGTGTTGTTGGTGGCAACTGTTGCAGTTATTATGCTTCTACCTGTTTCTCCAGCTAACTGAGAAACCTCACTCGACCTCTTATCTGTGCTTTCATTGGTTGGTAATTGATATTTTTTGATGATGTTATATGGGAAATTATAAGGCTTGGTCTGCAGTTTATTTTAGAGATTGTCCAGAAGTTTTCACTTCAGGTTTGTGATGAAAAACTGATGATTTATGTCAATTTTCACTCATTTTCAGGAAACTGTGCTGGAGTAGTGCCCAGGGTACACTTTGCTAAGTAAGCTCAGTAGCTAGCTGATAATTTGGTGCTCCAGCCTTTTGTCCAAATAAGGTAACTTCTGGCTCCCAAAAACGAAACATGGTCACAGGCCCCCTGGGACTGTGAGGATACATAAATCCAGCCATAAATGGCCATTGGAAAATATAATAAATCTATATACAGTCATGTAAAGAAGAACGTTTTCAGACGACTGTATTAGACGACTCTTTTCTGCTTAGAGGTAACATTTTCAGTTCAGTTGGAGCCCTGAGGAGATGTCACTGTGTCACTCTGTCAAATGTTAAGCAAATCCTTGAAGTTATTGCAGTTGCTCTGGCGTATTTGCAGAACGGATTACAGTGGATATGATTTACAGATTCAGTTTCAAATAGCATAAAGTCCGGGGTGCGGAAACAGCTTCTCTTTGTTTGTTTATAAAGGAGAGGATGAAGCCACTGATTGAAACCGGAGAAAGGGGGGACAGAGAGAAGGAGAGAGAAAGCTGAGGGGAGGATACAAAAAGATTAAAAGGGACAGAAGATAAAACATGACAAATTAGGGCCTCATCTGTTTGTCTTTGATCTTCAAAAATTCTCAAAGGAGAAATTTGTTTTCTGCCTAGCAACCCCAGAAGAAGGCTAATTAAGAGTTTATCTCGACTGGTAATGGCTAGCTTGAGAAGAGATGGTTTTACTGGCTGAAATTTGTGTGTATGTACGTGCGCGCACACACACACACGCACACAGACTTCCTTTAACTCCAAGGCCAGAGCCCATCCTGCTGTTATGTTATCATGCTGTACTAATTGTAGTGACTTACAGGGCGATGGAAATATGGTAGACGCACACAAAAGCACGCACTGATTCACAAAGATCAATGCGCACACATTTACACAAATCATTTCTTTTTATAGTTACTGCGAGGCAGATTGACTGATTAAAGGTTTTAGCTGAAGGATGAATAAAAACATAAAAGCTCTCAGATCAACTCGGGTCATCCAGACTGGGAGGAGTATGAGAATGATTACAGAGGAGAAGAAGAAGAGACAATGGGCAGGAAAAGAAAGGGACAGCAGTTGTAGAAAATATAAGAGAGACCATAAGGAGCAAAAAGCAAAGAGGGAAAAACTGAAAAGAAGAGTGGGTCAAGTTTTGTGTGAGACCAACTCCCTCCTCTGCAACTCCCAAAAGTCCCTGTAATCCCCCCCGTGGCTGTTTGGATAAATGTGTTTGGCAGATGTGGTGGTCGCTATCAAATCTGATCAGCAGAAATCAAGAAGAAATTAGGGTTGACTCAAACAGACGAGGTTGTTGGTTAAAAAAACATTATACTGAAGAACGAGGAAAGAGTTTAGTGTGAGAAAATGGATGTGAGAAACCAAGTGAGCCAGAGTGGGAACCTGGCCTGGAAAAGACAGAAGAGGGCATGTGTGAAAATACCAGCCAGTCTTATATAATGAATAGCTTTTACATGTGTCTGCGCCTGCTCTTTGTTTGTTTGCACACAGTATAACCTTAGCCTGTGATATAAGATATGCTAAAACAGTGATTTTAGAGTCATTTGTAGTAAATCTGAGCAGTAAGTCAGTAGCTTGAATTTCTAATAGTTGCTTTTTATTGCCTTCAGTGTTTTCCTTCATGCACCATTATGGAAATATGTCTCTAAAGGAAACTATGGAGGGGATCTCTGGAAGTGTTTACACAGCCACTGTTGTGTTTCTGCACTCTATTTCAAGTCTGTACAATTACATATTAAGGGACACAATGCTTTGCTAATCCCATATTATTTAAGACTTTGTGAGTACACCGATGTCTGGTGTTTGTGGCTTTCTTTTTCATTGGTGGGATCATTTGGATAAACACGAGTTGGTGGGCAAAGCAAAGGGTTTGTTTTCAATGGGTGTCATTTTACGGTGGACATATGTTGTTTCAAACAACAGAACGTTAATGTTGCAACGTCTGAGGCATGCACACACACACACACACACACACACACACACACACACACACACACACACACACACACACACACACACACACACACACCAGACCATGTCCTTCTATGGTGGTGAAAGGGTCTCAGAGTCTTGAGAACATGAAGTGGTGAATCATTGTTTTTTTCCACAGACATACAAGCAGCAAGTTCTTTTTTCTTCTTTTTGTTGTATCCTGTCTTGTGTTGGTTGTCAAACTGCTCAGCTGATGACAACAGTACACACAGTTACAAAGAAGTGAACTGAAATCAGTGCAAAGACTCTCCTTTGAATTCTTTCCTCTGTGATTTTCCCTTTAGCCGAGCCAGACAATCAAACCCAAGTCATCAGTTTTGTTGTTTCCTCTGTTTGTTAGCACTCGGGCCACATACACGTTGCAGATCTGCGTCACATATGGATTTCAAAATGCTAACCTAAACTAAAACCCAGTGAAATCATCAAAATTCAGGAAAGGTGGAGCGACAGTTTGAATGAATCAGTTCTTGTTTCTCAAGACGGGACTTTTGGAAAGTGCAAAATATTCATGACAGCATCAAAGTTTGAAAGCTGTGATTCAAAGACCCTGCAAACAATTTGAAACAGGAGATGGTTTTATCTGTATTTTCATTAATACATTTAGAACTTGTATGCACTTATACAGTGCACACAGCATATGTGCATGTGCAGTAAGACCCAAAACAACATGTAAGGTTTCTGGTGCTTCTGCTCTTTCTCTCATTGAGCTGAGGTTGGATGAAGAAGACAGGAATTAATAATAACTAATGATTAAATGCAGAGAGGTGTATAAACACATAGTGGGTGAAGAAGAAACACCCTGCCTACACCCATTACAGTGTAACTAAAGGGTGCAGTTCTTCCTGAACAACAAGCAGAAGAAGAAGCTTCTCCTTTATTTTCCTGGTGTTCACAGGTACGAGTCTCCTCACTGGAAAAAGATCAACCTCTTTTTGAAAAGCTCAGAGATGCTGCATGAACTTATTCACACAGCTGTAAACATTATAAAAAACAGCGCTGTTGCTTTTCTGGTTAATTCTGTAAACATTTTAAAAGAGCCAGAGTCTAGAATGGGGGAAGTAGTTAATTAGTGCTGTGCTGTTGTACCCTACTTTAAACCTCATTTATCCAAATTAAAAGTCCCTGACTAAACAAGACTGGTTCTGAGTTTGTAGACTGTACAACTTGGAGCCTTTTCCCCACTTTAAAAACTCTGTTCAATGAAATATGACCAGATCTTAGAGCCAAATGTCAAATGGGGCACAAAGTAAATTGAATTTTAAACAGCTATTGAAAGTCAGAGTGAAAGAACGACTTCTGGGCTCATCATTCTTGCTTTGTGGTTTCCTTTGTGTGTCTAGACGAATATGACAATTAAATGAGGGGCTTGAAACTCACTTGTCTGTAATGAGTTTCAAATGCTGCAGAAAGTTGAAGACTGCAGAAAACGCACTTCAGTTTAATTCAACTTTATTAAGTAGTACCTGTAAAAGACGAATGGCGGACCAGACCACATTCCAACGCTTTCAGCGCACACTTTTATGTCCAGTTGTCGTACTTTTAAACTTTCGGCTGCAGCTTTTCAGCCGCCAGCCGCGCACATCAACAACAACAGACAGTCAGGATCCAGCGCAGACTTTAATGCAGGGCAGGCGTGATGAGGCGTAAAGTAGTCTGCGTTTAATATGGCTTTTGTGTTGTTAACATGTTTAATGTTTTGTATTTTCTTCTATTTGATCTCAAAAAGCTCCTAAAACAGTCAGTGATCCCTGTTGACCTCCCTCGGCTTTTATTACCGCTAATCATTTATTTAAGCTCAGTTTTTAAAACCTTAGGATGTAGCTACAGCCCAGCCCATGCAGCAGTATATGAATGACTAACCTCGTATTGTGGATGGATTATCTCAGTTGTTCTCCTGGCTGAAGTTTGGTCCTTTTACAGCATCCTGCCATGCGATTACATTTGTTCCTGACCACCGAGAACACTCACGTTAACTTTTATCGAGTGGAAAAAAAAGTTAGCTTGTTTATATTATGCTAACATATCTGTGTCGCTAGCGGTCACGTAGCACATCATTATATACCAGCTAGCCCAACTTCAGTAACCCTACAAACGTCACTGCTGTTTAGTTTTCTGTCTTCATTTATGTTGGAAGTGATAACAGAGCTGTACGTTTTAATTTGTTTCCAAAACCCCGCAGTCAGGACATGCTATATTGTATTTAGATAGAAGCTAGCGAGCTAACTTCCTGCTAACTTCTAAATTCCGTTTTCATGGATGCCTGGATGTTAAACTCAATTGTTACACCTGGTAGAGCAGAACGCTGATCATTTTATTAAAGATGAAAGACTTTAGACAGTTTTTCAACTCTCAGTAATGCCACAGTGATCGTTTGATATATGGACCTGCAGTTTAGGCCCAGACACGGCTATTGACGTCAGACTTTACGACCGGATTGCAAGGTAAAGACCCCACAATAATACAAAGGAATAAGTACCTGGATTAAAGTACACAAAGGTTTACTGTCACAGGCAAACAGAGTTAGCAGTGAACGGAAATATAAAAGCAGAATGGCTAATCCTTCTATGAGGGAGTTGAAAAAAACTCTATAATGCTACGATCACAAAAGGAAAGGAGTCGTATATACAGTGTAAAACCAACGTCTGTGACTAGCGACCTGTCCACAGCCGCCCACTTGACAACCCTGAGATGGGTAAGCAGTTTGGAAAATGGATGGATGGATGCCAGCTGGACCAGGAGCTGCCAGCTGGACCAGGAGCTGGTGCCTGGTGAGAAAAAGCGTTCTTTGTTTTTTCCTTTTAACTTCTAGCTCAAACAGTACTGCAGCTGCACCTTAGCGAGCTGTAATACCTCTCAGCTGAGTTTTCTGTCATGTGGTATTTTTCCCTTCTAATTTCCACGTCTCTCTACACGCCACATTATTAGGCAGATTAATAAAGACCCAAAGGAGAGTGGGCTGCATAGGTTAACAGTCACTCTTCTGTTCTGATATGAGATTAGATATTTGGGGCAGGTCACTGCACAACATCAAAGACCTGACCTGGTATATCTGCCCCGGTTCAGTGGACAGGTAGTCTGTCCCAATAACGCCGCCCGTCTAGAGACATAAAAGGAACGTAGTCCTCCTCTCAGGCTCGTCTACCTCCTGCACACACACATATCGCTCTGTTTTCATGGAGCAGTAGATTTAAATCCCCCTCTTGGGGTAAGACATGATCATCTGGAGTCCGAACACAATTCAGAAGGAGACTTTCATATTTATTTGCACAAATGTTTGCCAAGTTATTACATAATTCATCCGTTCATGAATCAGCTCTCTTATTTTCATGATGTGTTGTCATTCGTTCCTTTTTTCTCACCAAACAAGGATTTTATGTTCTGTTTATGGCATATCCAGATGTCTCCAGATGTTTCCTTAAGAAGTAAAATGAGAACAAACACACCGATCTGATGTCAGCAGAAACACACACTACCTATCTCTCTTTGCATCCCATCCCTCGCTCGCTCCACCCAAAACAACTGATGTCTTTCCAATACTACTGGAGAAGTTGCATAGAGAATATGCATCTCCCAGTGTGTTTCCATTCACTGGTTTCCAGTCAGGCCAAACTGACTCATGCAGGTTATGACATAACACGCCGACTCAGAGAGAGGAGGAAAGGAAACAGAGCTGCAGTATCGTTTTATACTTCTTTCTCTCAAAAACCAAACGTATGACAGAGAGTACTGAAACAGCGCCACAATGCCTGACTGCAGGACCAAAACTCAACTCTAAGGTCATTAAAAGACCAGCTCACTCATATTACACGACATACCCTGTGATACTCGCTTCTAGAGGGGTTTTCCACACAGATGATTTAAATCCAGGGTTCTCAGACTGTGGCAAGCCTTGATAACATCTTACAGAGCCTCTCTTCCATTCAAAGCGAATGAAGCTTGTAGTAGAAAGAGCTCTGAGTACGAGTCCAGTCCCTCATAATCCACTACACTTTTCCTCAGTGTGGGCAGCAAACCTCCAGAGCACGCTTAATGTTTTTAAGCAGCTTACTGAGAAGCTAGTGGAACTCATGGGTGTGGGATCAAGAGCTGGTGTCGGGTGTTTCCTTTCCTTTTTTATTAACCCTTTAACTTTAACTATTACAGGTAGCTGCCACTGTGTCTCAAACATGCAGCACTAACACTGGACCGAAACAAATCTAACAGCCACATCACTAAATGCTAAATGAAGCCGAGCGGCTATAAACTAGGGGAAAAAAATGAAAGAATGAATGAAATGAGGAAAGCCCACCATCCTCTGAACAGACACACTACAAAGATGAAGAAGCAGAGTTTGATGTGTGTGCTGGGTCTGTAAACTGGCACCCAGTCATTAAAAACACTTCCTGCTTCCAGTGAAATCCATCAGTCTGTGAGATTTCTGTTTGATGTGAGTGAAACAGAGCGAATGAACTTTTTAAATTGTGCCATTGACAGCTCTGAAAGAGGACATTTGATAGAAATTCAGCATGAATGGAAGGATCACACACACCTGTGAGACAAGCATGTCTGCAGTAATCCATACTAATGTTAATCTCAAGTACAAAGCAAAGTGACTGCATGGGGTAATCCCTGCGTAGTTGGGGTCCCTTGTAGACTACATTGTTGTCGTGATACTTTGCACACACACACACACACACACACACACACACACACACACACACACACACACACACACACACACACACACACACACACACACGTAGGGACCTTCCAAAAACATCTCCATCTGTAGTTATGTGCCTCTAATTAGAACATGACTGTGTGTGACTCACATCAGAGAGAAGTCATCATTTCCCAGCTCTCCTGTTTCCATGCCCTCTGTGCTTAGTAACTGTTTCTCTACAGCATTGCAGTGACTCAACAAAACATATCTGGAAGCGAGGCTGTTGGAGACTTTGCCTTCTTTAATTTCATTGCTTTGTCTTTTTTTTGTTTTGTTTTGTTTTTTTACTTTTTCTTGTCCCTCGTTTCTTCATTTCTCTGGTTCCTCTTTCGGGTGCCCTGTTCTGCATTCGAGTTATGACTTAGGAATTCCTCACCAGTGTTATGGTGTAACCATGGCAACCCCAGTCTGAATATCCCATGGTAACTAGACTGATGCTTCATATAAGTCTCACAATATTAGTTATTTTTATTCCCTTTAAACGTTAAATTTGGCAAACAGCCTCCCGTGATCTGTTCTTTTTTTTCAGGTTTTATTTTAGAAAAGAAACTAAAAAGATAAATAAATTTTTATGTGAGGGAAAGGTCATTAAAGCATTGTTCAGAAACTCGTACATACACATGTAAATGTGCAGATTAAATAGGAGCAGGTCGGAGAGGGGACAGCAGGGTGAGACGGGTCACTCTGTGGGGTAATACATCTCGGTTAAGTTATCCAAAGAGCACATTGTCCATTCAGCCTCTGATAAATGCTAATATTTATCAAGTTACCAAGAAGTTAACAACTCAGATTAAACTTTCCCTTTCCACCCCAGTGACCACAAGGAGAGTAGAAATAAAAGAACCGTCATCTAGGAAATATCATGTGTTATGTGGAAAACTTGATCCGGAAAGTCCAGAAAGGTTTTATTTTTACGTTCACTGGCTGCTGTCCAACTTTCAGGCTCCTGAAAATAAATGTTCCTTTTTACAGGGAAACAGTCCTTCTGAGAAATCCCTTTAAGTCCTTCTCAGCTGTAGGATAAAGCTGCTGTTTTGCAGGGGTGACCAAAAACGCCAAAACTACATGGTTAGCTTTGTACAGGTAGCTTTTTATGGTTAAATGTATTTATCTGGAAACGTTAAACATTTTCAATGTACGTGCTTAATGCACATTTATGACTGCTGAGGTCAATAACACATTATTCATGAATATTTATAGTGACTAAATATAAAGAGATACTGGAAAACAGCATAATTCCCTCCTCACTGAGAAAGATCTGCAAAAATATTTCAATCTCGAGTTTAAGTTTGAAAACCGACGCTGTAAAGAACAAGCTTTTATGGTGGTGTTAGGACACAAATCACATCTGTCTGTGAGGTTTTCCAGCTGCAACACACACACACACACACACACACACACACACACACACACACACACACACACACACACACACACACACACACACACCAGACCCCCTTGTGACTCTTGTAACTTCCTCCCATCCAGCAACAGTTCCCTGTGGGGGTCCACGGCCCACTGGATTATGGGCTGTCACCAAGAGATAAACTGAATGCTGCAGTGGTGACATCATCTGTCTGTTTGTTTGTTGGGTTGTCACTGGGGAATTGAAGAGATGGGATAAAGGAAGGAGGAGGGATTGGAAGCCAAAGAGAAAAGTGGAGTTTTAAAAAAAGAAGGAGAAACATGGAGAAAGAGGAAGTTTAATAAAACAGCAGACATTAAAAAATTCCAGAATAAGCAGCTTTAACCCACGTTGTCTTCTGAGTTTGTTCAGCCCTCAGTAAGTGCGCTGAATAATCAAACACTCGCAGTTTGCACTTCCTCGTCGTTTGCTTTCAGAGGACAGCTGCTTAGTCTGGATGGACTTTTCAATTAACTGCAGCTCATCTGTGTATTATTCTTAGAAGTTAACAGTAACGTCCTTACCAGCAGGATTATTTGGACTCTTAAACCTCTGAAAGCTGCTGTGCTCAGGATTTCACAAAGTAAAAATGTATCCAAATGCATCCTCTAATCTTTTGTGGTTTTATCCAAAGAAAAGAAAAAGAAAAATCAGATGTACAGAAAAAAGTATTTCTAATCAGGTAATCAGATAAATATTATTACGTGTCATGTTATAGTTAATGCATAACTTAACTTCAGAAACAGTAAATAACGCAGAGATTTCACTGAAACAAAACATCAAAGTGAGAACTTGAAAGCATCACATTACTGTGTTATCTGTCAGCTTTAAAGGTAACAGGAGGTCATTCTGTTTGCAATTAACCAACCAGAGTTTTAACACTGTTTTCACTAAAGCCATCATTTATATTTGTAAACATACAGAACTACAGATTATGAATTAAACTGGGAAACATTGTTCATACAGCCCATGATATCAATGCTCAATGTTGGTTATAGAAAATCACGCTGAATAAAAACAAGATTTTGGCTTTAGAGTATCGTCAGTCACGAGGGGTCGAATATGCTGGAAAAATAAATTCAAAGGCATAAAATCTCCTTATGTACTTGAACTACATGTTTCTTAATATGTAATAAAACTTTATTTACTAAGTTATTGCACAAAAATACACAAAAACAAATCAAACAGTCTTTTCTGGGAGGTCAGATGGGAAGCAGTGAATGATTTTTCATGGAATTACCCTAAAAACATATGAAGAAAGATGCCCAACACATGGAAGAGGAAAAGGAAGAAAATCTAGGAAATATCACGTATCATGTGCGGAAAGCCACCTCATCTGGAAAGTCCAAAAACATCTGGTGGTTATGCTCACCTGCTAGTGCCCTTTTACTTTTACACTTCGAAAGTGTTCCAGGTTTTTCATGTGATGGCACTTCTGAGATTTCCCTTTAATCCCTTCTCAGCGTGTTACAGGTCGAGGACAAACTGCCCTAAGCACTAAAACAACGTGGCTACATGGTTTCCTGTCTAACGTATTTACCTTGAAACATTTAAAATGATCTTTAGCTACATCATGCACAGTAACATCTGTTTTTCGTTCAGCACTTACAGTTTCATTTCGACTTTTTCATTCTGTTTAACCAACTGAACTATGATTGTACAGCACACATCATTAATGACTTTAAAAACCAAGAAATGGATGCACGTTTGAATTTATTTCGAATTTATTTCATTCACACAGAATCAGAGAAAATCTGCATGTATGTACTTTAAACAGTATTTCAAAAGCACATACAGTCTGACATATACACTCAGAATCACTTCAGTCTTTGTGATGAAGTGTTGAAGCTTCTATACTTTAAGCTGCCATAGATGAGCCCTGTTAGCTTCTCCTTAGTGATCACCATGGACTACACCTCGTAGTCCTCCTATATGAGGAGCATCAGTTCAAATAAATATGTTTGTTTTTGTTCATGTTTGACCATCTGTGTCTGCTACTTTCACCAGACCCTGTGTGTCACACTTTCCAAGTGGGTAAGACGACAAAAACACGTGTATCCCCATGACTGTAACAGTGGATGTGGTACGTGAGGTGTATATGACACATTAGCATGTTTCCTGCCGCTTGTTCTAATCCGGTGGTTGTGGATCTGAATCATTCATATCTACGGTGCACTGAAGCTCGTGGTGGTGGAGATGGCCGAGGCCATTCTGCTCTCACGCTCTCTCGGGTTGTCATGCAGTTTTCCTGCACGTCTCCACAGCAAATGGCTGTGGTTGGGTTTACACAGAAAGGGTAGATATCAGCCTCTCCTGGGGTGGTGTCCCCCGCATATAATCCACATTTTTACAACCATTTTCATTTGCTTTTTTGAACCAAGCATCTTATATGTGTCTAAAACTCAAGAACAGTCAAATAAATGAGCAAACACACTGTGGGAAAAATAAAATGTTGTTTGATTTACATTTGTGACAGTTTACTACTAAAATACTGAGATTGTGAAAGTAAGATCCAAATGTAAAACCTTTGCTGGTGGCTGTGAAGGATCCCGGTACAATAACAACTCAGCTGCAGATATTCATGGTATATTTCAACCCAGATCTGAACAGGTACAAACTGTGAGATCTGAAGATATCCAAAACTAACAGAAGTGAGAATCGTGTTGGGCCTGAGCGTCTAATCACTCCATCTTTCCTTAGACTGTGAAGTCATCTCCCCGGAGGAGAAAGATGAAGGCAAGAAGCTGGAAACAAAGAAAAAAAGTTAAGAGAGACTTTAAGTGATTTTTTTTTTTGTATAATTCACATTTTTAATATGAAATTTGGGTCTGTGTACATACAGCATGCTACTAAACAATATATAAAATGGCACTAAAAACTAGAACGAGTAAATTAAATATGAAAACCAAGTAGTAAAATATAATAACTGATCTTAATACATGTACAATATTACACAATGTGTGGCAGGGAGCAGCAGCAACAATTCACAAAGCTTATATTCAATAAAGCATGTCGTCGAGGTCCAAGGTTATTTATGAATTACATAAAATCATACAGTATTGTACATTTAGTGCACACAACGCTTTAAGACCTACTGAGAGAAAAAGGTGAATACATGTAGACAATTACAGGTTTCTGTGTCATCGTGCCATCGTGCCACGTTCTTTTCTGATGTGTCATTGCTGTTGATGGATGAGCACAAAAATTGTTACAGACATTCATACTTCATTGCTTGAGTTCATTTTATTGTGAAAGGTGATCTCCAAAAAGTCTGGACAAAATCAAATCATTTAAAAATAATCACACACACAAAACTCCAGGCAAGAGGACAGAAAGGAGCTCCGAACTCTCAAGAGCCAAAGGAGACTCCTCTGAGACATTACAGTAGTATGCAAGGAATGACCGTTGCTCAAGACACACTAACACACTTAATGATTATAAGAAAGAAGGAGGCAGAGAAGAATGAACGATTGCCTGCACAAGCAGACGGCACCAAAAGGCTTTCGGACGAGCGTGCCGAGAGGACGAAGGAGAAGGAAACAGGAAAAGCTGGATGGGAATGTGCAGTTGCTTTGCAGAGACTTTGCAGCTGTGACCTCTTTCCTCACACTTGTCCTCCTTCTCAAAATGATCATTGTGCATGTGTTGTGTAATGCATTCATAGAGTTACAGTATGCTTTCCACACCTCAGCATTAACCCTGTATTTGCACATCCCAAATTTCTCAACTCTATATTCACTTTTATTATCAGCTCTCACGACGCCCCCGCTGCCTAGAGCTTACTCATATCGTCTGCAGAAGACTGAAATCTTCTGGAAAAAATTTCCAACCTTCCTTCTTTCGCTTTTACACTTTCCAACTTTCGTTCACCTTTTTCTTGACTTTTTATGCGCTCTCACAGACCTTCCACTTTCCTTCTTCAGCTCTGCTCTGGTTTCTTCATCCTTTCAGCTAAATCCGGGATGAAAAGATTAAACAGCATACAGTGTTTCATATGTTTTATAATACAAATTGTATACTTTTACAAATAAAAGGAGGTGTGGTGTCTGTATCCATGCTTTCCTTTATTCCACAGGTCACATAATGGAAACATTTCCTGAAATTCTGGTCATCCTGCTTAATTTTCTTTTAATAGCAAATTACCCTTTGAAACCAGTCACTTTAACCGTAATGATGTTCTTGCATTGAAATGCAAAGCCACATCGGGCATTTGGTTTGCACAATAACAAGATAATGATGTTAGGTTGGATTTCCAGCTTCATCATTGTCACTCATCACAGCAGAGCAGTAGCAGGGAGAGATTAAGTTAACCAGAGATGGGGGGGGGGGCACAGGTTGAATCACTGCAGTACACAAGTTGATTTTTTGGGGGGGAGTTTTATGAAAAACAAAAAACAAAAGTGGATTATTAAAGTTAAAAGTTTTGTTTGAGATGAAAGCATCAGTGAGGGGAAAAGTAACCACAGAGCGGAAGCATCCCATTTATTGTTGGCAGTTTCCTATGGTTAGCCTCAGTTTGTGTGTAACAGCATTTTAATGTCACATAATTATCTCACTGCATAAGGTTGGTTTAAAAATGATTAGCTCATGACGCTGGCATGATTAGATGACGCATGTTGTTTTCCTGTCCTTTGCTACACGCCTGAAGTTGTTTGTTCCTCTGCTTTAAACATTTTTATGGTTTTCTGTTGTCACGAGTTGTACGTTAAAGAAGAAAGAACGAACAGCTCGCTGTCCCAAAGCCATACGGAGAGACGAAGAAGCACAGCGCATCATGTTGTCGGTCCGTAACCAAAAACACATGTGAGGCTTTCTGCGCTCAGGAGCGATCTTTCCTCAGTTCTGCGGAAACACTGGATTCAGCTCATGGGATAGGATGACCTGTGTGTCTGTTGATCAGCAGCCGAGTCCGTGTATGTCGACATACAATGACTCGGACTTTTATGCTGACAGCTGTTGAATCTGTTTCATATTTCTAAATTTTTGAAAAGAAAATACGTTTACGGTCATGCAGCACACGCCGACAAACTTCCCATGCATGAGCCAAAACGTAACGGGCACACTGTGGTGCATCATAATCAGTTCCCCTGTAACTAATCACTGTCTCCCGGTGTGAAGCAAATGCTCAATAAAATGAAGTGTTACGACAGATGTCACAGAGCCAAATGATGCCAACATAAAATCTCTCTAACGCCTCAAAAATGTGCCCAGATTTCCTGACGCACATAACATCGCAGTGAGAGCGCCTTCGCTCACATTTCACCGTGGCTTGATTGGCTTAAATTACCAGCTGGCTGCCGATTAATCTGCTTTACTGCTGTAACTGTTGAGCTCATGACATCGCAGAGGAAATAATGACACCCTGTGAGCTGTTTTTCATTTCTAGCAGGGCCTGGAGCGTGAAGTACACATCAAGCGGTAACCCATGTAACTCCAGTCTTTGTACCATAAAGGTGTCTGCATTTACATTTCAGGACATGTCCACATAAAAGCTAAGTGCGCAGCAGAACTGCTGTCGAATCAAAGCTGTTAATGCGGTTAATATCCTAAGCTGGAGACTTGGGTGCAGTTAACTATGAGGGCTTTCCTTTTATTAAACCATTAAGTTTTGACGTTGAATAAGTTCCCAGATTCTAATTTCACTGTAAAAAACACAAAAGTCTGATTCACTTGGAGTTTTTTTCTTCTAAAGATAGGTATCCGTTTGCAGTGCCGCCGCTCCCCGTTAGCAATCCCCAAAAGAAACTCCTGGTCAGATGTAATCCTTGCTTTTTATGAGTTCGACCGAAATTAAATCCAATCAAAAACCAATGAAATGTGGAAGCTACGAATCAAGAGGATGGACGGTGGGTGAGACAGAATGGCAAACCTCTGGATTTGCACATTACAGGAGTTAGCCTGTATCACAGTGGACTCGTTTCAGTAAAACACCTGGACACAAACACTTTCCAGACACTGAAACTGTAGGCTACTGGAGACTTTCCAGACACTGACGCCATGTGACCTAATTCCTGCAGATCGCTGCGCAGACTGTATAAAACCTATATGCCAAAACACTGCATTGCATCAGTGCCCTGCAGGAAAGCGAAGTCTGGTTGGTGCAAATGAAGCAGAGGAAGAAGCTTCACATGAGATGCTTTTTATCTCTGGAGAAAAGAGGCGAAGTTTGGTCTTGAACCTAGAGGCAGTGCTGCTCCCCTGTAACCACCAGTCCCCACCTCTCCCACTCCCACCCCCACACACAGTTTGTTAAGTTTGGTAATCTGCGTGATGAAAGGTTATTTTAGAGCAATTCTTCTTCAAACATAAAAACAAACAAGCAAACAAACAAATAAACGAAGCAAAAGCAAGACAAAGCAACATTACATATGAATGATCTTTGTTTCGCAAAAGCCTGCCTGCCCCACGTCTGCGTGGGTAGTCCCTCTCATTGTTGCACCTCCCTCCTCCGCCTGAAAGTAAGCCATGCCCAGATAAATCACTCCCAGCACAGAGTGGTAACCTGCACACTGGGGCCGCAGACTGCAGAGGAGGACAGAGGGAGCAGGCTGGGACGCGGCAGAAAGCGCACAGTCTGATTGGAGCCGAGTTCTCTGGGTGTATTTGAAATAACACTTTCATATACGCATATAATAACAGCGGGACACCTGCAGCTTCATTCTGCTTTCATTGAGTCACTCTTCGACAGTATGACTGGCAGCACCATCGCCAGGGTGCTGGTTGCCCTGTGTATCGGGAGCGCAGTGAACTGTATGCCCAGAGGGACGCACAGGGATCGGCGTCAGGCGCATCAGCATCACGTCCCCTCAGTCTCTCAAGGTAAGCCGTTTGTGAGTGAGTGAGTGAGTGTAGCAGCCTGTGAGCTTCCAATCTGAGGCCGGAGTGGGGGGTGGGGGTGAGGACATTTTAATTAAACTGCAAAGTTTGCGCACTTTTTTGGGGGGGAGGGGGGTCCTTGGGGGTCCACAGATGGATTGTGCAGTCATAAAACTCTGGATTAACCTCAGTCACCAGAAAACCTCCTGTCCTCCCCAGACTGGGTCTAAGAATGAGAAGGGAATGAAAATACAAAGCACGCCATCTGTTTAAAAGCTGGAAAAAGTCGAAAGGGAATCAGATGTGAACAAAGAAGATGGAGATAGAGAGTAAAAGTGGAAGGTTATTATTCGCTGTGCAAGTGATTTATCACTCGGCATTAGGCTCCTTTGAAGTCAAGTTAACACATCCAGGCACTTTCACAGGCAGGGGAGAAGCCTTGTCCTCCAGCAGAGTGGTGATTCCAATTTAGGGTTTGCTTATCGTTGTGTGGGAGAGAAGTCCCGTGTCTGTTTTTAGCTGTGGTTGGGGCTGGACAAGTTTCCAGTGGCTGCATTTGTCTTTCAAATTTTAAAAAGATCTCTTGCTTTAATCTTTACCAAGCAGCTTTGATCTGTATCACTCAATTGTTTTTTCTCTCTGTCTTGTTTCCATTTTCACGTGTCAGAGGGTTGTATGGAGAATGGTCAGTTCTATGGAATCAATGAACAGTGGGAGCGGCAGTTTTTGGACAGCACTCTGGTCTGTACCTGCCACGGAGTTGCAGGAATCAAGTGTAAAAGCAAACCCCAAGGTTAGTTTGTGGGCTGTTAGCTGCGTCCACAAAAATCACATCTATTCTTCACTTCTGTCTGAGAAAAGAACAAAACATGTACCAAAAACATCTTTTCTGCTGTTGCTCTTAAAGAGGAAAGGTGCCACGATAAAGTCAACGAGCGGTACTACACTGTGGGAGAAACTTATGAGAGACCCAAGGACGGCATGATCTGGGACTGTACCTGTATTGGATCTGGGAGGGGCAAAATCAGCTGCACCATTGCCAGTAAGTGTGTGATACTGTGTGCCTGTTTTAACTGCTCTAACCTCAGACCACATGTCTAGGACTGCCAAACAGTAAACTGGTTAACCCCCCACGCTCTCCACAGTTGATTAGAACCTGGTGCCATGCAGCTATTTGCAGTTAGTGGTTAAATAATGAAGCATCACATTTTTTCAGTTCCCTTTGTTTGCTTATGCTGATGAGCCTGAAATCATCTCTAAAATCATGTCTTCTCCTTCTCTGCACCTAGATCGCTGTCATGAGGGCGGGGCTTCATATAAGATCGGTGACACCTGGAGGAGACCCCACGACACAGGAGGCTACATGCTGGAGTGTGTCTGTCTGGGTAACGGCAAAGGAGAGTGGGCCTGCAAACCTGTTGGTGAGTCATTCAGACAGGCAGTGACTAACAGATGCATTCTTCTGCATCAGCCATATGTGTGTTTCATAGACAGTGCTGAACAAGTAATTAATGAGTTTGTACCCTGCAGCTGAGCGCTGTTACGACAATTCGGCGGGAGCATCGTATGTTGTTGGGGAGACGTGGGAGAAGCCGTATCAGGGATGGATGGTCATGGACTGCACCTGCGTCGGGGAGGGAAATGGACGCATCACATGCACCTCCAGGAGTGAGACAACTTATTTGCTTTGCTTTGTCTGCCCCATCTACACTTCTGCTTTGCTTTCAGCTTTAGCTAAGAAAAATGAAATTCAGCACCAAATTACAGCAACAGTTGCCTCTAGGTGCTTTATACTGTAAGTGAAGGACCCCACAGTAATACAGGGAAAACCCAGCAATCAGACAAGCAACTATGACTAAGCAGTTGGAGACAGTGGGAAGGAAAAACTCCCTTTCAAAAGGAAGAACCTCTGTAAGGACCATCCTCAGGAAGGGGCAGCCATCTAATTTCCTGCCGTCCTACTTTTATTCATTTGTTTTCGAGATTTTTCTTGTTTTGCATGATCTCCATGGATACGTAAGCTTGTCTGCCGACCCTCAGAAAGTCACACGAGCAGAAAATCTGAATTTATTGCTGCTGTTTTGAATCACACATGTCTGCACATCCTTTAAACCCTCAGTGAATGCCATCCACGTAGCATGGAGTCTTCTAAGAAGGACTAATGGTAAAGTGAGCTTGTTATTTCTTGGAGAATTTTAAGAGGCTGGGGAGGAAATGTTTTCCAGCTGTGTCGACAGTTTAAACCGTCACTCCAGTCCTTTATTATGTTGGCTGGTGCATCAGGTAATAATGAATGCTTTTCTCAATTAGTTTGTTGTTTTATCCAAGTGCTCAGGGTGGCCTTGGACACTTCGTAGAGTTCATCAATAAATTTCCCCATGTGTGCACAAACATGCAACCAGCTGCTAGCCAGTGATTCAGGCCCCACTCAGTCGCTGCAGAGAGTTTCCCCCAAGTCACCAGACTGCTTAGAGTTTCCTTTTATTTTATATTCTACTTCTCATTTCCTTCTCTCCTAGATCGCTGTAATGACCAGGATACTCTGTCCTCCTACCGTATTGGAGATACCTGGACCAAGACCGACGCCCGGGGTCACCTGCTCAAGTGTCTGTGCACGGGGAACGGCCGAGGAGAGTGGAAGTGCGAACGACATGCCTCACTTCACACCACGGGCCTGGGTGAGAACTGACAATATCCCTGTGTCTATTCTCCCCGGCTCTGTGCGAGGAGAGGAATGCGTACCAGAGACACATGTTGTGAGGCGAGAGAGATAAGAGGTGCCAAGTGTCCAAGTGATGAAGTGAGAAAAACGCAGCTTGGAACTCGTGATCGTGACCTCATGAGAAGCAGAGGCAGAAATGGAAAGTAGATGTGCAAATGTAGGGGGAAAGTGATGACAGGGTGTGAGACAGAAACATGCTCATTGTGACTTAGAGACAGTAAGACAGTCTTTTTGTTGTAGTGTAGGCGTTACTCATATACTTAAGTTGACTCATGTATGCACATGAAGTAAGTCTTTAGAACTACTAATAATTTCAGTTGTTCTTTATTCGTGCTTTTTATCTAACTTGAGCTGTTGCTCTGATATCTGACTGGTGTAACGTGTTGTGTTTTAGGCACTGGCTCCCGTGTTGTCACCAACATCCACCCCGTGGTCTACCAGCCCGACGCTGTGCCCGAGCATGCCCAGAATGGAGCCTGTCAGACGGAGACAGGGCTGATGTATTCTGTTGGCCAGCGCTGGATTAAGAAACAGGGAACTACGCAGATGATCTGTACCTGCCTTGGCACCGGGTCCAGCTGCAACCCATGGGGTAATGAATTATTTCTTTACAAATTTGCAAATTACAAAGTTCACCTGCAGAGTTAAGCATAATTAGGCTGACGGCACAGTCAGACACACAAAAACGACTCTCAAGTGGTGTTTATGCCTCTGTTTGTTTTCCCGTCCTCCTTCAGATGGACCTGCTCCAGTATACGGTGGCAACTCCGGTGGTCTGCCCTGTGTGTTCCCTTTTGTTTACAAGGGAAAGACCTACCACTCTTGTACCTCCGATGGACGTGCTGACGGGCAGCTGTGGTGCTCCACCTCGTCTGACTTCGAGACAGAGCAGAAATTTTCTTTCTGCACAGAGAAGAACGGTGAGCTAAACACTGGAGCGCTGACGTGTTGACATGTTTTTTCTTCTGTGGTGGTGATTGTGTGCTTCAGATAGAAATATCATGTCTTTGATATTTGAAGAAAATGAGTGTGCGCTGTTGAAAAAGACAGGAGTTGCGTTTTATCGACAGTAGGGCATCTCCTGGTCAGTGCAGGTAATCAAACAAAAGGGCGTGAACATGACATGTTTCCTTTGAATGTGAGGCTTTTCCCATCTCTTAACTTTAAGACCTCATACAGGTTTTCTGATGTGCAATAACAGCGAGGCTGCAGTGAGAAGGAGGCAGCTGACCATGTGCCTCCTCCTGTGTAATGACAGGCAGCTGGCCAGCTGTGAGATGGTTTTCATTGTAGCACCCAGACCTGCTGTTCTCCTAATGTGTTAAACAAAGACCCTGAAACGTGTTAACAATGAGCTGCTACGTTTACATTTGCCCAGTTGTCACAAGCTTGCGTCCAAAGCAAGATGCACAGTCTGTCAAGGAGATGTTTATTAAACTTATTACTTATTATTGCTTTTTTTCTTCTTCTTTAGCAATTGTGGCAACACGTGGCGGTAATTCTAACGGCGCTCTCTGCCAGTTCCCTTTCCTCTACAATGGCAGAAACTATACCGACTGTACCGCAGATGGACGAAGGGATGGCATGAAGTGGTGCGGCACCACAACAAACTATGATGACGAGCGGCGTTTCGGGTTCTGTCCCATGGCGGGTAAGTGTGTGCAGAGTGAGAGAGGGCTGTTAGCTCGTGGCTCAGCAGTTTCCTAACAATGATGGCAGCTAATTGCTAATTGCAAAGTCTAACCTCCACCCCAGTCTGAATGCTTACCTGACCTTTAAAGCTGATTGAATTAGCATGGAGGCGATTATCAGCGTGATGCTAGAAAGCAGCCTGCGCTGATATCACAGGCAAAATCTGTTTACACTTCTTACACCTTTTGTTTACAGCTTGGTGCCATTTAGTCTCTGTGGGTAACAAAGGAGACTGAAGCCAGTGAAACTGTGGGAGGGGTCGTTAAAACCACACTAATGTCTGAAGCAGTAATGACAGCGATGACGTTGGTGCCATCGTGCTGTAAAAAGAGAAAAATCTGATCAATTTAAACTTTGGAGACGTAAAAGTCACTTTATACAAAGCAGCTGAGCTGTCACAACAAATGTGTGTTTTTGGCATCGCAGTGAATACATTCAGAGCGCAGGGCTCCTTCATATTGACAGTAATGACTTCACAGGCATCGTCAAAACAAACACGGTCGTTGAGGTGTTAATGGTGACGTTTAATCAGGTCCGGAGCCCCCTCGCCTCCACCTGTGGCAATCTTCTTCAAAGCTTTCTGCACCGTCTGCCGTGTGCCCGCGGGACAGCCTCCAGCTGTGACCCACAGTCAGAATTTAACCTCCATTATGCAAATGTCATCATTTACTTGGTTAGATCCACAATCTAAAAACCAAACAAAACAAAGTAATCCCTTTCTCAAATTCAGCCCCCGTGCCTGGTTAAACTGCAATCAGCCTCTCAGCTGCTGATAAATCTCTTTGGCAGGAATTTAATTTAGTTCCCACAAATCAGCCAGAAGCTTTTTAAATAGCCACTTTGAAGTCATCAAATCAGGGTTTAAATTACACTAAAGACTATTAGTTTTATTAATTTTAAATAGATGACTGCTGATGGAATGCAGACTGACATTTAGGCAGCTGTTAATGGGTTTGTCTGAAGGAAAGGCTCATTTTAACTGTGAGGGTAGAAACGCGTCCAGCATGAATTCAAACAAAAATCCAACAATATAATTAATTATTTCAACTGGTCAGGACCACTGAACCCAGAAACAAAAACACATATATATGGACAAAAGAATGAGTGTCTTTTTTTTTTTTGGCTCAATTTTGAACTTTCCACTTAAGAAATGAAAGACCTGTGGTTCAGTCCCAGGAAGAGACACAGATCCCTTTGTGTCAGAAAGGATATCCGGAGTTTAGTCAAATAAATAAATACATGAAAAATCTCCCAAATCAAACATGCAGAGCTGCTCGCTGCGCTGACCCGTTTGTTGTGAATCAGGGAGAAACTAAAAATAGCTTCTCGTCATTTACTCACTCAGGCTTTCATGCATATTTATTTTGAACAGAATTCGTATGAAAGTTTTTGCATGTTTTTAACAAAAGCATACACAAAGGTTTAGTGTTAGTGACATACAACATGCAAATATTTTAATTTATTTAAACCCACAGCAAAGCCTTCCTAAGCCACGTTCTAATCATTCCTGTACTTATGTCCTAGCTACAGCCTTCATGTGCAGTGATTGGTCAGAATCGACCAATCAGAATGCAGTAAAGTAAAAAAGGCCACACGCTTTCTTTCCACACATGCACGCTCACACATGGAAGCAGGTCTTTACGTGCATCAGACACTTTTTCAAACGTATATCTCTCTGGAAAAAACCCAAACCACTCACTCTCTTTAATTATGGCAGATTTCATACATACGAGAGCACACGACAGCTGTTTCTAGCTTTTAATCAAATTTTCTTTGCTATGGAGACAAAGACAGGTATTCTGTGGGGTCTGCATCCTCTCCCACCCTGTGCAGTAATAGCAGGGTTGAGTCAGTGATGTCCAAAGGGCATCGGTCATGTTAATGTGTTTGTTTTGATCATGATAAAAGTATGCTGTGTGTGTGTGTGTGGATCCGTGCATCTAATTTTTTTTAGTATTTCCTCCCCATTAAGACCAGCAGGAGGTGTAACATTCAGTTGCTTTTGTGTGTCCCAGCTCATGAAGAGGTGTGCACATCGAATGAAGGGGCGATGTACCGTGTAGGCGACCAGTGGGACAAGCGTCACGAGGTTCTGGGTCACATGATGCGGTGTACCTGTGTTGGCAATGGCAGAGGAGAATGGAGCTGCATTGCTTACTCTCAGCTAAACGGTAGGTGTCCACACGTGTAGCTGCAGGATACACCGTGGCAACAAGCAAGGGGCTACAGACTGGTATTAGATCTCCCTGAGTGTAAAGGTGAAAGGTCGTGCTAGATAAAAATCCCTCACCTGCACAGCTGCACTTTATGGGCCCTTAGCTGCACCTGCACTGCACACAGACACACAAACCCTGCACTGCACACAGACACACAAACCCTGCACTGCACACAGACACACACAAACCCCGCACTGCACACAGACACACACAAACCCTGCACTGCACACAGACACACACAAACCCTGCACTGCTCACAGACACACACAAACCCCGCACTGCACACAGACACACACAAACCCCGCACTGCACACAGACACACACAAACCCTGCACTGCACACAGACACACACAAACCCCGCACTGCACACAGACACACACAAACCCTGCACTGCACACAGACACACACAAACCCCGCACTGCACACAGACACACACAAACCCTGCACTGCACACAGACACACACAAACCCTGCACTGCACACAAACGGTGCTCAGCATTTTGTTGAATGTCTGTTTCAGACCAGTGTAGCGTGGATGGCTTGACATACGAGGTTAACCAGACCTTCACCAAGCGGCACGATGAGGGATACATGATGAACTGCACCTGCTTTGGCCAAGGCCGTGGCCGCTGGAAGTGTGACGCCATTGGTGGGTTTGTCATTGCACACTTTGCATTTTTCCAATCATCCTAATCCTTGCTTCAGTGTAGGGTCGAAGAACAGACACGACTTATCGACTAAGCTTATGCTGCGTATTTGTTAAATGGACGGAGAATCCTCTTAATTTTTATTAGTAGTTAAAATATAATAACTCACAGCGAGTGCAGGCTCTGAACTGTAAATATATATGACTTTCATGAGTTTCAGTGCCCTTGTTTTTTGCATACTGTTACACTTCTGCTTTGTGCCCTCAGACCAGTGCCAGGAGCCAGAGACGAGAGCCTTTTATCAGATTGGAGACTCCTGGGATAAAGTCATCCATGGAATCATGTACAAGTGCTACTGCTATGGCAATGGTGTTGGAGAGCTGAGCTGCGAGCCCCAGCAGACGTACCCTGGTGAGGTTTTAAATGTGCTTTTGTTCGTATATTTTGGGCTGACGTGCGGCTGTAACAGCAGGAGCAAAGGAAAATTCCCAGGACTGTGATACAAATATTTTTGAGTGCGATTTAATTTACTTCAGCTTAAAAAACATTTTCAGTTTATTAAAAGTCCAAAGAATAACAGGAAGCCGTAAAGGACTATCACACGCTCGCCTGTCCCGAGCATGCTCGCTTTTTCCTCACCTGGGCACCTTTTCCAGCATCACTTTGTGCTCCAACTCTTGAAAAATGTTTGTTCAAGTCCCTTTGGGAAAGAGGCTGTTGACTTTGATGTGAAGTAGACAGAGCCGGGAGTGGGTGTGATTTCCTCTTTTACGAGTGCACCCCCACTCTGAGCCTTTGTTCTTGCCAGCATGTGGTACAGCCCCTGTGTTGTTGCTACAGCTGTACCAAACGCCACAGTGCAGAGCGCGTATCCAGCCCAGACACACCTACTGCACACCGAGCTCCCTGAACAGCAGGTTTCAGTTTGTGGATTTTGGTGTCACGTTAATTCAAATCTCATCTCGTAAAGTTTAAACCAGCGTCACTCAGAGCAAGACACTACTTCACATTCAGTTACCTGGACCGTAATCTCAGCACACACCTTTCAAAATCACAGATTTTAGCTGGATTTAAGTTCCCTCTTAGTACACTTTGTGTTCCCTTTTATAATCTATCACTATTACCTTCATAACAGACTCCGGTGTGTCTGTCGTGCACGTTTAATGTTTTTCAGGTGCTTTTCCAAACTTTTCTCCAACTCTATAAAAGAAAAGAGTCATGCACACGTGTGAGCTTGTGTGGTGGCTTTAGTGTTTCGAGGAGCAGAAACATTTCCATCTCCTGCAGCTTGGATAAATTTATCAGGTTAGTTCCAAGTGAGGCTGTAACTTTGTGCAAATGGTGACTGTTCCAGGTTTAAATGGACTGTTACTGGTTTGCTCTGTATCTGAAGCAGGTTGACAGAAGATACGAAATGTAGGGCATCGTTCTACCGTAAGTGGCCATAATCGCAACCAGCTGTGAACTAGCTCCGCGTGTGTGTGCATGTATGCGTGTGCGCGCATGTGCATGCATGCTCTTTGGCATACAAAATACAGCGTGCTAAGATTTAAGGGCAGCATGAACCAGATCCAGACTCGGACTGGGAAAAACCATAAAAGGTAAAAATGGAAAAGCAACAGTCTTGCAGGACTTTCTAAAGCTTCTGATTTGGCACATGCGTTGATAAGATCTAGAAAATATGTTTTCTTGTCTGCCATCTTTGTTTACGTCTTCTTGTCTGGGGTGTAATTGAATCTTTTGATGCATTTCTTATTGTTAGGATGACTCCCAGAATGACTTCCTTTTGCCGCTGTCCTTATCACCACCTCGCGGTGCGTCTGTCGGTATCAAGAATGAATGTTGTGTCTAAGTGTGAAAAGTGAAGGGTCAGGTCTGCATGCACATGCTTGTACGTTAAAGAGACATAAGTAAAGCTGGGGAGAGCGCATTTGTGAGGCTCGTTGTATAGCCGCTCTGCAGTGAGTGTGCATCCGTTCGTGCACCTCCCACATCTGATTCTGTATAACCCTTACCCTCGCCAGTGGCCTGTGGGGTTGTAATAGGCAGTAATAGGTCCCAGATTGTTTTTGAGGTTTGCGTATCTGCTAGAAACTTATGGTTAACCACGCCACTTGCTCAGAAACTGTGATTACAGGTCTGCTATTTGGAAAAAGCAGTTAGAAAACCTCAGTTCTTTATAGAAGCTACCAGTTTCTATGAGCCCAGCTTATGTCAGGAGTCTGCGCACCACATGACTTCTGTTTACATTCAGGATGACTCGATGTATCCCCTTTGGATTTCTGCCTCTGCTTATACCACTTCTCTTCTTTTGTGTCTTCTAACCTGCAAAGTCATCTTGTATAATTTGTGCATCGTTCGGTGAACTCCTGCACGTCTGCAGCTTTTTATAGTGCAGACTCAAACCCTTACAGTTTTCTCTCAGATGGTGTAATGACCACCAGATCTCACCACAGCGTGGTTGGCCCCTCACAGACGAGCACTAATGCGACGGCTCAGGTGGTAACTGTTGTTTGGGTGAATATGGGGAAATTTGTTGGTTAATTAAGCAGCGAAACATGTTTCTTGGATGGAAAAGAGACTACATAGTGGAGGAATAAGTTCTGTATGTCAAATTACACTGTGTGAGAATTACAAGCTTCATACTAGTGTCAGTTTTTAACATGTTTTTGCACTTTTTTAGCTTCTGAGACAACAGGAAAAATCTTAAACTACGGTGGAAGCAGAAACTGTTGAGAGTCTGCGCTGGAATCTCACACAGACCTGCTAGTTTTTCACGCTTTTTCTCTGCCGTGTTCAGGAAAATCCTCCCACACACCCACTCGCTGTTAAACTGGGTTATATAAAGCCGTTGGTTTTACAAAATGATATCCCACACTGGAGCACAGATGTGCCTGCTCTCCTGCACACTGGTCACTCACTGCACAGCGGCTGGTAAAGCAGCTCTGTCTCTGTCTCAGGTGGTCACCGTCCCGTCCAGGTGATCATCGCAGAATCTGGAAACCAACCAGACTCCCACCCTATTCAGTGGAACGCCCAGTCGTCTGCACACATCACCCAGTACATCCTTAAATGGAGAGTGGTAAGGGTTTTTTTGGAGATGTTTCCTCTTCCTCCCTGTTTGGCCTAAACTTAATTAACCATTAAAACAATGTCAGCCTGTAAACTGTCCCTCAGATCTTACATCTCATGTGATTTTACAGAAAAACTCTCACAGCCCGTGGAGGGAGGTGGCAATTCCTGGCCATCTAAACTCGTACACCATCTCTGGTCTGAAACCCGGCATCACCTACGAGGGTCAGCTGATCAGCGTGCTGCATTTTGGGCGCAAAGAGGTCACACGTTTTGACTTCACCACCACTTATGGATCCTGTAAGTTAACGAAGTCACTGATGGTTTTGGAGGAATGTGTATGGGACTGTCCTGAATAACCAATCAATGACGTTCCCTGTAGTGGCTACAACACAAGGCGAGACCACCCCTCTTCCGCCTGTGGTTGACATCTCAGAGTCTGTAACCGAAATTACCTCCAGCAGCTTCGTCATCTCCTGGGTTTCTGCCTCGGACACAGTTTCGGGTTTCAGAGTGGAGTACGAGCTCATCGAGCAGGGACAAGGCACTGGACAACCTATCGTTCTTGGTAGGCGCCGATACAGATATTTACACTTTAAGATCAAAAAAATCTGACGTTTTGCTTGATTTCAGAATCACAGCAATTCCCTCGTTCGTCACAGATTTGTTGATCCAAAATATTTCCTTCCTGTCAGATCTGCCCCGCACAGCTACCTCTGTGAACATTAATGAGCTTCTCCCTGGGAGGAAGTACACTGTTAACGTCTATGAGGTCACTGAGGGAGGAGAGGACAACCTCATTCTTACTACTTCACAAACAACTGGTGCGAACACACATTATTTGTCGTCATCATCACCTTGATTTTACAACTAAATGCAGCACTGAGATACAGTTCGTGTCATGCATCAACACGCACACCACAGTGGTTATAACGTCGTTTTTACACCTTGTTTCATAGTACCTGATGCTCCCAAGGAGCACGAAGTGGGGGAAGTGGGAGATACATCCATCATGATCAGCTGGGAAAAACCGCTGGCTCCCATCACTGGTAAGCTACGCTAACATTTTCAGTCGCTGGCTATTGAACTCATCTGCCTACACACGGGTAACTGTTTCCTCTTCCTCTGTGCAGGTTATCGTGTGGTCTACACTCCATCAGTAGAAGGTGAAAGCACGGAGCTGAATCTCCCTGATACAGCAACGTCCGTGACTCTGAGTGACCTTCTACCAGGGAGCCTGTACAACATCAGCATCTACGCCATTGAGGACACCCTGGAGAGTGAACCCATCTTTGTACAAGTCAGCACCTCTGGGGAACCACTGCCAGGTAAATGAGTGCTACTGGCTGATTGGTCTAAAAGATGTAAGGAATAATCCACGATGGTTCATGTCAGCACCTCTAATCTTTGCATATCATAATTTGATCTTCCGCCTGTGCCTCCATACATTTTGAATTAATACACTTGCCATGAGGGCACCTATCATAACCTGCAAGTTGTCCTGTGGCGTATTTAGAGATTTATGCCTGTTTCCAATCCTCAGTAGAAGCAAGACGAACTTTCCAAGGCAAGTCAAGTCACTGAGTTCACAGCTGTTGGGATGGAGTTATGTAAAACCTGTTAGTCTGCCAGGTCAAACAGATGTTGGAAGAGTGTGTGTACAGTTTGTGTGATGGACTGAAGATGTGTAAATTAGCTGACCGAGTTTAATATAAGGCAGAAAAGTGAAACTCCACCTCACACCGCAGCTCATATTAGTCAGTTTTAGGCTGTTTGTTGGTTGCCATTGGGGTTGGGTGCAGGGTTGGAAGTACTCGTCTCAGTGAGCGTCCTGTAACAGGAATCATTTATAATTATTTACACACATGTTAAACACATCAGCTGGATTAGACTGGATTTATGCAACAAGCAATGAAGGTCAGATGTTTTTGGAAATGCAGTAGTCATTTAGCTTCAGAGCGACATTCGGGGCTCTGCAAAGACCCAACCTAAAAAACTTTGTACAATAACTCAAAGTTTGCTATGAATCAAATCGCCAACTACTTAACTTGATCTGGTTTGTGTTATTTCCCTTCTTTTATTCTGCTCGGGTCAGATTTATTTCTTCTCTTACTAATTTTGTCCAGCGCTTTTGTCTCCTGCCTATAAGTGGTAAAGAAGTCAGGCTGTCTGGGTTCTTCCCTCAAATGCATGTTTCCTTTATTAAGGGGAAGATGGTCATACACATTCAGCTGCATGTGCTGAGTGATCACAGACTCCATCCATTGCATTATACGTGCATTTTTTTCTGCTCAGCATTTTTAAATCATTTTAACCCAACGTTTTTAGTCTAACTTCAGTTTTAAAGAACACATACTGACATTTGTTTGTGTCGTACCCACAGATGAAGTGGATTCCCCGACCGACCTGCAGTTCTTTGAGGTGTCTGACAAAAAAATCGTTCTGACTTGGTCCAGACCCTCTGGTGAAATCTCTGGTTACCGGGTCACCGTGATGCCCGTCGATGAGTCTGGTTCTTCTCAGCCAGAGATGAATCTGCCCGTCAGTCAGAACGCCTACACTGAAGTGACGCATCTACAGCCAGGAACACTGTACCGATTCAGTGTCTATGCTGTTCATAATGGACACGAAAGTTTGCCACTTATTGGAGAGCAATCTACCAGTGAGTATGACAGATGGCCTCCAGACTACAGGGAAATCATTTACATGCCAAAACTGGATGTGAATATACACAGCCTCTCTTCTTTGCATGACTAAAATCTGGGTAAAGAGGCATTAACCCTAACACAACCACACTGTGAAACAGACAATACAATGTGCACATGTTTTAGTTATCCTACAAATGCATGAAATCATGATTACTGATCAGAAACCATAATAAACAAGTGCTTATTTTTCCAGTGGCACGTATTTCCTGTGGTAGAGTTTTTTGCATTTTGTCAGGGCGTCTGGGGATTTAGTTCTTCCAAGCAGCCTGGGCTCTGGTCCAGACTGTGGGGGCTCTGCGGGGGCCATTCCATCTGTTATAGGACCCTTTGTTTCTGAAGATGGTTTGATACGACTGGCTGTTTGAATATGGGATAAAGCAGACGGAGATGAAGCGTGAAACAAGAATGGCTTTTTTACCAGAACTGAAACTGTTCATACTGCTCCCGACAGTCTTTTAGATCAAACTGCTCTGAATCTAACAGTGTTCATTATCTGTCTTCTCAGAGCCCGATGCCCCCACAGACATCCATTTTGCCAATGTGACCGAGGACAGTGCAGTGGTGCTGTGGTTTGCACCCCGTGCCAAAATTACCGGCTACCGTCTCTTCCTCACTGTTGAGGGCTCCAACCCCAAGCAGCTGCGCCTGCCTGCCCGCCTCACCCAGTACACCCTCCTCAACCTGCAGCCAGATACCGAATACACAGTGACTCTGCACGCGGAGCAAGCCAACACCATGAGTGCGGGAGAGACAGCTTTGTTTACAACCAGTGAGTATCCAGTGCATTGAGCTTTGTGGCCACCGAGCTTATACTTCAAACTTTTGTGCGTTTTGCTATTAAAAAAGATTTTTCTGGATAAGTCGAGTCAATGAGGCGTGGCCTCCTTCAAACACCAAAGCATGAATATTGAAGTTTTTGCTGTATTTATACTCCAAGACACTAAAATTGATAAGAACACACCTTCACCTTCTGTGTTTGTAGCCCCAGCGATGGGTAATGCTCCTCATTTCAACACTGATGTGACTGATTCCTCCATTATAATCACCTGGACTCCAGTTCCCCGCGTTGGCTACAAGGTACCCTCACTTACAGTATATTTTTGCATCATTTGCCTTTTTGGGTGCAGGTTTTCTTCTTTACGTCTGTAATTCTGACTGTTTAAATGCATTTTCCTGTTTGCTGTGCAAAGCACATTCCAGTTATTCTTACTTGAGTGTGCGCCTCTCAGAGTTAGCTACTAACATGGGAACTTGAACCCTCTGAGATATATCTGATTGGTTAGAAGATGTCGCACCAGAGATGAGAATGTTCTGCTGGCTTCAGTGTTCTTGGGAAAGCACTGACCTCTGACCTTTACCTCCTCTGCTCAGTCTGTCTGACTGTGTGCATTTATCTTTCAGCTGACAGTACGGCCCAGTCAGGGTGGGGAAGCCCCGAGAGATGTGACCTCTGAGTCAGGAAGTATCTACGTTTCCGGTCTGACTCCAGGAGTGGAGTACACCTACAGCGTCCAGCCGGTCATTAATGGATACGAGCAGGGAACTCCGATCACACGCCGCGTTGTCACACGTAAGTGGACTCTTTTCATTCCACTTTCCAAACCTTTTTTTCTCTGTTTTGCATTCTTTTTCCACACGTCCTCCTCTGATCTTCTATCCTCTTTCCTCTCCAGCTCTGTCTCCTCCAACCGATCTCAATCTGAAGCCTAACCCAGGCACCGGTGGTGTCACAGTGGAATGGAACGGAGCCAGTACTCCAGGTACACACATGTGCAATAAAAAGAAGAATCCCAACAAGCAAATCATGAATAGCCAGTCTAACAACTAAATACCTCTCTTATCCCTCTAAGACATCACCGGGTACAGAGTGACATGCACTCCCACTGACGGACAACAAGGAAACAGTGTGGAGGAATTTGTGGAAGGTGGTGAGAACTCCTGCACCCTGGAAAACCTGAGCCCTGGTGTGGAGTACAACATCAGTGTTGTCGCTGTTAAAGATGAGATGGAGAGCACTCCGGTATCGACTGTCATTACACCAGGTGAGATGTTTAATTTCATAAGAAGGCCTCTCAGAGGTTTGAATGGGTTTTCTTCCCGGTCCATCAGTCCATGCAGACAGGATGTGCATGTATGGAAAGTCATTCTCTAATCAGCTGCAGAAGCAACATGTTGAAGGTTGATGTTTTCAAATAAAACATCAACCTTCAACTTTTAACACCTACCAGCTCTTTTCTGAAACTGTTGCTCTCTGCATAGGCACCAGCAGCTAAGTGCCTATGCTAAAGTGACTCATAGGTAACACTAATGCTTTTAATGTTAACTTTATATATCACCAAATGGTAACATAGGTATATTACCATTTGGTGATATATATATCTGTATATCAGGAGACGCAAACTTAACATTAGGGCTTCCATCAGTGTCACCCTGCTGGAAGTCCAGTGTTTGTGGCCCAGATTAACCAGTTTGTATCCTTTCTCTCCTTTTTCTTTTTCCTCACGTTTGGCTCTTTGTTTCTTTGTTTGGCGTTTCTGGGTTTTTCTCTCTTTCTTTCTCTGCCCCCAAATCTCTTCCCATCCATCCAGAAGTACCACAGCTGACTGACCTCAGCTTTGAGGATGTGAGCGACACCACTATCAGTCTACGCTGGACACCGTTCGACACCAAAGCCATCACTGGTTACAGGATCACTGTAGTTGCAGCCGGCGAGAGCGTGCCGATCTTTGAAGACCAGGTGCTGCCCACAACCGGTCAGTACACGGTCTACGGACTGGAACCGGGCATCGACTACGACATCAGCGTTACCACTCTGACGGAGAATGGCGAGAGCGAGCCCACCACGCTCACTCAGCAGACCTGTAAGAGCCGTGTTTCTACCAAGCTGAACTAAAAAAACACACACGTTCAGTGTGAATTCACTGTTTAGGTTATATAATGTAATAAAGCTCTCATTAAACCTTTGACACGGCTCTTTAAACAACAGAAACCTTTAGGTTGCTGATGTAACTGCTGTGCGTGTTTTGTTGTCAGTTTAATAGCCCTGAGTGTGTGTGTGTGTGTGTGTGTGTGTGTGTGGGGACCATCTGGTATTAGTTGAGAGGTTTATCATACTAAGGCTTGCCCTCCCACCCCCCACCAGTGCAAACAGTGCTTGTTCTCCCAGCTTGAAGATGTTGTAAAACTTCAGAAGAGGATTTGCACTGACACACAAACACATCACAGACTCGTCTTTTAAAAGACGGTCGTGTAAATATTTCACTTTCTCTTTTAGTTGTTCCCTTATGTTTGTCTTTTCTCTTGCATCCTTTCGTGGAGTTATTAAATTTCCCGAATCCCGTTTCACAACCAATAAGAAATCTCATAAATCCAACAGTCTGCTCTGTCTTTCCCGCAGCTGTGCCAGCTCCCACTGATTTAGCCTTTGGGCAGGTTGGGCCAGACACCATGGAGGTCACCTGGGTCTCTCCCCCAGTCCCAAACACTGCTGACATTAACAGTTTCCGTATCAGGTAGGTGAAGAAACACAAAAATGTCCTCATGCAGTAGCTTGTGAATATAGCTGATGTCGGTCTCTGTATCATTCAGGTATCATCCCATCGATGATGAAGATGAGATCACAGAGACCAGCGTAGGAGGGACGGCTAACAGTGTGGTGCTAAGAAGTAAGCTGTAGTAATCATGATTAACACAAAGCCAGGTACAGTCACAGAAGAAAGGGCTGCATTCACATCTGTGGTGTTGTTGCTGTCTGCAGATTTGCTGCCCAACACCGAGTACCTGGTGAGCGTGATGTGTGTTTATGAGGAGAGGGAGAGCTCGCCTGTGGTTGGCTCTCAGAAAACAGGTGATTCTAAGTCAGGAGCAACTGTGCATCAGCCTAGAATCAGCCACTGGCATCATAAGAGCCAGTGAAATCATCTTTATCCTTCTTTGTCCCGACCTGCAGCTCTGGACTCACCCGTCGGCCTGCAGTTCTCTGAGATCATGACCAACTCCTTCACCATCCACTGGTTCGCTCCGCAGAGTAAGATCAGCGGCTACCGCATCCGTTACCAGATGGTGACGGGTGGGAGGTCCAAAGACGAGAGGCTGCCCCCGTCCAGGAAGCACTTCACTCTGACAGGACTCACTCCTGACACAGAGTACTTGGTCAACATCTTCGCCGTGAGCGGGACACAGGAGAGCCTGCCGCTCAGCGGGACACAGAAAACAAGTATGAACGCCACTTTCAATGTTTTATCCACTCACGACGTTAACGCCAACACGTCGGATATGTATTTATTTTTCTTTCTGGCGTCTTTGTCCAGTCTCTGATGCTCCCACTGACCTGGAAGTGCTAGACTCGAACCCGACAAGCATCACTGTCCGCTGGGCTGCTCCCCCAGTTACTGTGCGCTACTACAGGATCACCCATGGAGAGTCAGGTAGACTTACAGATTTAATTTGTACCAAGAACTGTATATTTTTCTGACTATATTATTCCTTTTTGCAAATTTTTTTGGCCAGTCATTAGTAAATCGTTACACTTGCAAACGGAAGGTCTTTTTGCCTCAGGTGGTCATGGTAATCCTAAGGAGTTCACGGTTCCTGGCTCTCAGTCCACCGCCACAATCTCTAACCTGAAGCCTGGAACTGACTACACTATCACTGTGTACGCTGTGACGGGCAGAGGAGACAGCCCCGCATCCAGCGTCCCAATCTATGTCACTCATAAGACAAGTACGGACACACAAAGTGCACAATCTCTCTGAGACATAACAGCGTTACACTTTCCTTTTCACATCTGTTTTCTTCTCTTGCAGGTGTCGACTCTCCCTCTGAGATGGAGGTGACAGATGTGAATGACAACAGCATCACAGTAAGGTGGAGCCCCGCCGCAGGCCCCATCAAGGGTTACAGGGTGACTGGGGCTCCTAGAAATGGACTGGGACCATCTTTTACCGAGGTGGTGGCTCCAGGTACGTTTCCCACATTCACAGCGTGTTGTGAAGTTTAGCTGTAAACTTTGAGCCGTGTTGATTTTCCCTTTTTTGTTGTTTCCAGATCAGACAGAGTTTACTTTTTCAGGCCTGATGCCGACGTCGGAGTATACCTTTAGTGTGGTTGCTCAAGTACAAGACGGGGAGAGCTCTCCACAGGTGGTGACGGCTTCAACGAGTAAGGATTTGCCTTGTGGAAACTTTTAACTGAAAGTTTACTTAAACGACATCACCTTCTCATACTTGTCTTTCTTATCCTCTCTCATTCCCTTTAGATGTAGACCGCCCCAAAGACCTGACCTTCTCAGACGTTGATTCAACCTCACTGCGGATCACCTGGGACAGTCCCGAGGGAACCGTCACGTCTTACCGAGTGTTTTATTCAAGTTCTGAGGAGGGGGAGAGAGAGCTGCTTCCTGCTCCCACAGGAGACGCCGAGTCAGCCGACATATACGGTCTCCAGCCCGGCACCGAATACACCGTGAAGGTCATTGCTCTGTACGATGACACAGAGAGCACAGCCGTGGTTGGGACTCAAGCTACAGGTAGGGAAGGGAACATTTATAACTACATGTTTGAGAACATTTTCCAGCGTCAAAGCTTTCTAATTAATGCGAAACAGCAGTTCAAGTGAAAAACCCAGCTTTCCTCTTCTGTTTCCTAATAACACTTATTTTTCTTTTTTCCCTCCTTCCAGCAATCTCTCCTCCAACTAACCTCCAGTTCTCCCAGGTCAGCCCTACTTCTTTCATTATGCGCTGGGACATGCCGGGTCAGGACAATCAGCTAACAGGGCTCAGGGGCCTCACGGGCTACCGTGTGGTGGTAAATCCAAAGAACAAGAGCGGGCCTACCAAAGAGATCAACCTGGCCCCAGACACCACTCAGGCACACATTTCTGGGCTCATGGTGAGTAAATTAAATACATTTCCAGTGCCTTAAACTTCAATAGCTTAGCCATCACAGATACTGACACTTTTTCAGTCTCTCTTAAGCATCGATACCAGACGAGAAAGAAAAATGTGCTCACTGATAAGTTGGGAATAATTCTGTACATGATGTAATTGTAAGCATTTAGCCCGCTCGATCAGCTTTAGTGCGTTTACATGTGCAGTAACACACGAGCACACACACGTGGAGGTCTGCACACTTGCTGATAACGACTCTGTTTAACGAGGCTTTCCCAGGCACACCCATACCTGTGCACAAACATGCACAGACATATAATCTCGCAGCTTCAGTCGCTATTTTGACTCTCAGCCTTGTGGAGAATGTAACCGTATCTCTTTGGGTCCCGTTAGATTGCAACCACCTATGAAGTCAACGTTTATGCGCTGAAGAACTCTCTAACCAGCAGGCCCGTCCTGGGAGAGGTCACCACCCTGGAGAGTGAGTTTATAAAATGGATAATTTGACGCATAAAAATGAGGAGCTGCTTTTATTCCATCTTATTAATACTTTTTCTCTGGTGCTGCTTTGCTTCAAGATATCAGCCCGCCTCGTCGTGTGCGTATCGCTGATGTTAATGATTCCACCATCACGCTGACATGGCGGGCCAAGCCAGACCCCATCTCTGGTTTCCTGGTTGAGGCCACGCCCACCCACCCCTCTTCCGGCTACACACCCATCCAAAACACCATCAGCCCTGATTTGCGCTTATACACTATTACAGGTACGAGACAGCAGAGTTAAACATGTGTTTCTGCACATACAGACTCTCGCTAACATGTCTGTATTCACACTCTAGGTCTGGAGCCTGGCACCAGTTATAAGATCAACATCTATACGCTGAAAGGACATGGGCGCAGCGTACCTTACACACTCACAGCGAACACAGGTAACTGTGCACATCACACAGTATTATGTATTTACTTAAGAAAGACTTTCTCCATATTTCCTGAGTAATCACTTTTCTGTCTGTCTTGTAGCTCAGCCTCTGGTCATCCCACCCACAAATATTCGCTTCACCTCCCTGAATCCGAACAGCATTTCTTTCATGTGGGAGCCGTCACGCAGCCCAGGCATTACAGGGTACTACGTCACCTATGAGGAGGCGGGTGGTGTGCCTCGAGAGGTCCTTCCTAGACCCCATGCAGGCCAGGACTTTGTTACCATCAATGGTAAGTGTGCATGAGTGTTACTACATGTCATGTAAACATTTATTTTAAAAAAAAGATGAATCTTTTTGACTTTTTGTTTGACAATAGGTCTGAAACCAGGAACGGAGTATGTCATTAAGATCGTAGCCCTGCAGAATGCTTTGAGAAGCACACCGCTGGTGGGGAAAGCCAGAACCCGTAAGTGCAGACGTCGTCCACCTGCAGCCGTTTATCGACTGTAACTTCTTTTGTTACAGTTCAGCTACAGATGTTTCTACGTTTCACTGTGTGTCGACTGTATTAAACGCTTTTATTCTGACTTCTGGTATCACTTAAGAGAAACTGAACATTGCAAAGTTATTTCTCTTGCATTAAAGGGAAAAAAGAAAAACTATTCCCATCAACTTTTTAAAATGTGATATGCTGAAGGTGGGACATGGTGTTGTGGAATAATATACTCAGTTTATGAGTACTTCTACAAAGACTTACAGATTACACCATTAAATAAAAGCCTTAAAGGTTGTTTTTTTAAAGTTTCCCACTTGCAGCAGTTAGATGATGTAATGAGAACTTTGACTTTGATTATTTTTCACGATTGTTGTTAAGAGTAACTTCTCTCAGAGAGACAAAACCAGCAGTAATAACTGCTACATGAGCTGTGCTGTGCTGCCCTCTGCTGGCCATGCAGCACTGCTGTAAATATGTTGGGCAATTTATGCTTGCCGGAGGGTCTGAGTTTAGCCGTCCAAAGCTCTTTTAACCGTTATACAATGAAACCAATCCAACCTAAGTACTGGAATCTAAGAATCTAACAGCCAGCACACGTTTGTCTTTGATCCAATCAGAACCAGCTCCAGATTCTCAGCTGTTGTTCCCTGAGCTGCCTCAGCTTCCTGTTCCTCATCGCCCCACCACTGACATTCTGGATGTTCCCGAGTCCTTTGACGACAAAATGTAAGCATTGCCACAGTCATATGGAAAGGAAGGACATTTCTTTAACCACCTTAACAGTGTTTTCTGATTTCGCACCTCTTGGTTTTTGCTGTTTTATCATCCCTTTCTTTTTGTTTCTCCAGTTTTAACTCCAACCACGTCCACCTGGCTGGCACCAGCGGCCAGAACCAGCCAGGCCAGCAGGGTCAGCATATCTATACAGAGTATCAGGGTCTGGGCCCCAATAATGGATTCGGCCCCTACAGTGGACCCAAGGAAGGCCAGAGACCCACTCTCAAAGAGCCCTTAATTTATATTCCTGTGGCAGGCCCTGATGGAAACAGAGTACCTTTGGTCAAGGTGGGTGAGGCCCTGACGTAGCTATAATCTTGTTTCAGTAAAGCAGTGAAAGCATCTCCAACACGTTACATCAGCTTTATTTGATGAAATCAAAGTAAAAACAAATCTTATGTCTTATGCATGCTGGTTTTTGATTTCAGAGCAGGTACAAATACATGACCCTAATTAATATTCATGTGCTCACACTTTGTTCCATGTGGCTCCTGTAGGTGAGCGACGGCCCTCTGCCTGGTCTCGCGTTTGGTTTTTCTGACAGTGAAACAGAGATTCCCCAAGAAGCTCAGACAATCACAACCATCTCCTGGAAACCCATCCCTCACACGACAGAGTACGAGGTGTCCTGTAATCCTATCACAGACCTGGAGGAAGGAGGCTTCCAGGTACAGACGCGTGTGCACACACATCCACACGCGAGCTCGTTTGATATGAGAGGACGTTCCTCATTCAGCTGCTTTATCTTTCTCCACACAGATGCGTCTCCCTGGCAACTCCACCAGCGCCACTCTGATTGGACTGACGTCTGGAGCTTCCTATAATGTCATTGTGGAGGCCATGAAGGGCGGGGCTAAAGAGAAGGTTTTGGAGGAAGTCGTAATCGCTGGCGATGCTGGTACAGCAGTTTACGCTCGCAATTTTATTCTTTGATCACAGAAAATTGAAAAGTAGAAAAGATTCAAAGAGTCTGAAGTGAAAAATGGGAAAATATTAAATCAATAACCCGATGAGTTTCTTAATGAGCAATAAAAAAAAATTGGTTTTTTGTCTTCAAAGGTGGCATCCCCATCACCCCCAAACGGGACGTGTGCTACGACACGTTCACACACACCTACCATGAAGTGGGCTCAGAGTGGGAGCGCATGTCAGAGACGGGCTTCAAGCTGTGGTGCCGCTGCCTGGGGCTGGGCAGTGGGCATTTTAGGTGTGATTCATCCAGTGAGTGGCTTATTAACCCCATCCCAGCATGCTTTGCAAAACCCTACCATGGAATTAAAGTCCAGTAATAATTCTATGTGATTTAAACACGAGGAATTTATAATAGGGAGGCATAAAACAAGCAAATGGAAATTCAGTTAAACACATAAAATGATGCCATTTGCCTTTATGCACATTATAAATTCCTGAGTCATAGAATCAGTGGATGTGCAGCAGCATGCAGTAATAAAATGTCAGCATGGGCAGCCACGGCAATGAGAAATAGACCTTTGCATAGAACATTTTTTGCCTCAGGTTTAAATGTATTTACTGTTTCAGTTAATCATAAAGAAAATGACTTTACTGTGTGTGAGTCAGCTGTAGCCTGCCCATGTGGATCCCTCTGATCCTTCTCTGCAAACTGTGAAAACCTCACATCAAACTGATCTGCCCGACTGAGCCTCGCACTCAGTTATTTGTATTGTCCATAACTGCAAAGCTAACACGACGATATGAGAAGCTGAGAGCATTTCATTTTTCTGTATATTTATTATGTGTCTGCACACGCTGCATAAATATGTATCTGTGAATGGGCTCGACTGATGAACTGCTTTCTTCATCTTTTGCACATCTGTGCATTCACTCCCTCTCTGCATCATTTCCTCGTCCCTTTCTTTTTCCGTGTCTGTCCCTCTCTTTGCTGCCTCTCCCTTCTTCAGAGTGGTGCCATGATGGCGGCAATAACTACCCTATTGGAGAAAGGTGGGATCGCCGCGGTGAGGATGGTCACATGATGAGCTGCACCTGTCTGGGCAACGGCAAAGGAGAATTCAAATGTGAACCTCGTGAGTGCTGACTGCCGGACACACACCAGAGCCGGGTGTCGTGTTAGGTTAATGATACGAGAACACGTTTGGTGTGAATAAAGTGACGAGGTCTATGTCAGGATTTTTTTAACGTGTTGAGTTTACTCTCATGCTTCTTTAATTTCTATCCTTCTCCAGATGAGTCGACTTGCTATGACGATGGGAAAATGTACCAGGTCGGGAGGCAGTGGCAGAAGGAGTACCAGGGAGCCATCTGCACCTGTACTTGCTATGGAGGACTACAGGTGAGAACGCCACCTGTAGTGTTGCTTTAAAGCTCTTTAAAGGTGTTTGTGTGCACTCAAGGCCAGGCTGGCTGTGTGTGTGAGCAACATCTCTCTCTCTTCTCTTCAGGGCTGGCGATGTGAGAACTGCAGGAGGCCAGGAGGGCAGCCTGAGCTGGAGGCTGACCTCCTCCAGCCTGTTCGCCCAGACGTCTTTGATCGTTACAGAGAAAATGCTCTTCGCAAACTGGTCAGTGTCTTTTTCTAATAGTAATCGTTCCAATGAAGATTTACATCAGATAAAAATGTAGCTGTAGCCCATACAACATGCATGTTTCCTCTCCCTTCTCCCTGTGACGTGCCCTTCTCTGTTCCCCAGAACATCCAGTGTCCGATTGAATGTTTGAGGCCGGAGCTGCTTGCAGACGCTATCAGCCCACAAGAGTAGAGATGAAAGGAGTACGAGTAAAGGAGGACAAAATGACGAGATCCCTAACAGCGTCAGCATCGCTTCAAGATGGAAGCCCCCGCTCGCTTTTGTGAAAAGGAAATATTCCATCAGATTTGTGCCTTAATTATTTCCCACCAAATTGTAGTGCCTTAACAACACTTTTCTACTCCAATCCTTGTGCCTTTCAAAGACCTGTAGCAGCTTTCTTTGTGGGTTTTGAGCCTCTTTTCTTCAACAGAACCAGGGATTTCTTCCATCAGAGTAATTTTAGACAAATCTGTCAGAGCACAAATCCTGCTGCTTCACCCCCTTGAACGTTCATTCCCTAAATCGCTCTCTTTCTCACACACACACACACACACACACACACACACACACACACACACACACACACACACACACACACACACACACACACACACACACAAATGCATTCAAATGCATTTAGATAATGGTGGAATGCATTTTGTGGGTCCTTCCATATCAATAGAAAGAGGGAGAGCTGTTTTGCAAAGGCAGTTTCAAAGCCATGCAGTATTGCTATTGTACCCCCAAAATAACTTTTAGCTCCTGTGGGTCAGTTTTAGTGACATATACAGAAATGACCGTCACAATCCGATTAAAATAAAACTGCTATGACAGTTTTTATTAGCGTGAATCTACATTCTTTGTAGTGAAGTGTAATTCCCTTTGTTACGAGGAAAGCACTCCTGTAAGTATCCTGTGTATATCTGTGGTCTGCTAGTTTGAAGATCAGCTGATCTTTTTAAATGACAGAAAGATTGGAAACAGCCTTTCTGTTACTTTTGATGTGTCTGCTATTAATCTTTAATTCACCATGCAGACGGTCGTCATCAGCAATATGAGTACAAATTATAGAACCTATAAAAAATTGAAAAGTAAACCCAGAACTGGCTCACCTAGAAATGTAACTGTTGTTTCAAAAATAAGTTGGAGAATTCACCATCATTTCCCCGTGGATTACATTTTAGTGTTTTTTTATTTTTTAATTCAGTTCTTTTATTTATCCCTTGTTATTCAGGCATTTTGTTCAGTGCTATTTTAGGGTGTACACTTTATTTTTGATTCATTTGTTTTTTATGTTGTTGGTGCCAGACTCTGAACTACTGTGGACTGATCTTTTTAATAAACTGATAAAAACACATGCCTGTTAGTGAGACTGAATTCATTCCTAGTTATCTCTTGTTTTATACAGTGCCTGAAGTCACTTTTACTTCAGTGAAATTTTACTTACTTAGTTTGGTCAGCAAACGCTGTAGTTTTAGTCAGTTACCTATTAAAACCTTGGTAAAGACTTTGTTTAAAAAGCCTAAATCAGAGAATCATGCGGGGCGGATCTAGAGAAATTTTCTGGTGTGGCAAAATCAAAGCCTTTTTTTTCAGACACATATGGAGGTGGTTACATATTGTTACAATAATTCAAATGCAGTAAGTAAACGCATTTTTCATATAAATATAGTTTATTATTATTTTCTGCAGCTCACATAATTAAACGCTTTAGTTACATAAAACATGCAGATTTTGATCTTATGTACTGTACAGCCTGTATAATAAATATATAATATGTAGCCTAAGAAGTATAAAATCCACAAAGCTATGGGGCGGTTCGTTTACAAAGAGTCTCACTTGCGTTTCATACTTTTTTGTTAGAAAAAAATCAAATTGTTACATGCTTAAATTTATACACCATGTCAGAAATCTGCACTGTCATGAACAAAAACTTAAGCCTAATTTTTCATGATTTGCTGAGTTAACCCTCTGAGGTCCAAAATATAACTGGCCATTTTTGATTTTACATTTGTATTTCACCTTTAAATTGCTTTATTTTATTGTTTCCCCTGCCTTGCTTGGTATCATTCTTTATAGCTCAACCTCACGGGTCTGAATTTAGTTGTTTTTTCATTGACATACTGTATTAATGCAACTGATCTGAAATCACACAAAAAACATAAAATCCTAGTAGCGTTTTTTTTTTTTTATTGTACAGCCATTTAAAAATGTTACAATAACTAAAATGAGAGAACAATCAGGTGTCGCAATAAGAATAACACAAATTATTTGTGCCAGTAAAAAAAAATGTTTGTCCGCCACAAGACAGAGAAGAACACCACAGACCAAAACCCTGTAGGCCCGATAACAGCAGGTGTATCACTTCTCTTTTCCACCTAGAGACAGTGTTTACATTGCAATCTGCCTTTGTGACATTCGTAAGTGCCCTCACTGACACACAAAACAAAACAACGACTACACAACACGCTAACTACACACTCCACGCTGAACGTCACAAATCTCCCACATCTCAAAACTCTCTCTCTCTCTCACTCGCTTGCTGTCTCACTGCTGACTTTAAAAACTGGTGTATTCTTACTATCATAAGCATCGCTTGCTACTGAAAACAAAAGGGGGTAACACAGAGCAATATATTCAGTTTAAGAATTTATGTTCACTGTTAACTGTAACTACGCTCAAAGTGTTAATTCTATCTTATTTTAATAAATAAAACTGTCATATGCAAAACTAGGGTGGCACGTGGGGTGGCAAGAGATCATTTTAGGGTGGCACCACCCACCCCACGCCACCCCATGCCACCTTTCTCGATCCGCCCCTGGAATCATGGGCTTGCAGGAAGCCCTTTTATGACCGAAACTCTTAAAGTTAAAAGATAATAAAACATACAATATGTTTTCACCAACCAAATCGATTTGACGTTATTTTTTGAATACATGGCTTATGAGCATGGCGGAGGTCTGTGCTTTTATTTTGAAGGGCTATTACGCTGACGCGGGTATTTACTTCCGGTTAGGGCGTACTTTTCTCATCCATACGTCTTCTTCTGGATGTGCTGGAGCCTATCACAGCTGAGAGGCTGGACAGCAGCCTGTCGCAACGTTATTTATTCGAGTCTTCATTTTTGAACTTTCACAAACAACGATTCTTGCTACCAGGCTTCTTCACGTTTCTTCACTGAGCTACGCGACATTTGATCTGTAAACATTAAAAGCTCTTAAAACGGACATTGACGCTTTTATTCTGAAAGGTTTAGCGGAAGTTTTTGTGTTACCGTAACTGGGGTAGCGCGAATTGGACGAGCAAGTTTTGAGGACGAGTGAAAGTGCAGCCGAAGCTCGTAAATACGGAGAGAATGGACGGCGCTTCAATTGATAGTTTAATCCTGAAGCTCCACGACGTGAACGGAGTGAAGTTCGGGGAATACAAACTGAAGAGCGGCCTGATGACACCCATTTATATCGACCTGAGGGTGCTCGTGTCCCACCCCGCGCTCATGAACCAGGTAACACGTGCTGTCTTCGTGACTGCAGAACAGAACAGCTTAAAGCGATACCGGACACACGAAACGTCTGCCGGATGCACTTTTTAAAGGCAAAAGTATCTGTGTAGGCACTCGTCAGTTCCTGTGTAATATTCATACTCACGTGGTTTATTTCACGGTAATGCAGCAGACACAATGACTGAGTTTCAGGGATCCCCTCCTTTCACGGAAAATAACAGTTAAAACAGATAAGACTGGACCTCTCACCAGCTAATCACTCACTCCAGCCTCAATAATCGTTACAGGAATCAGCAGCTTTCTGAAGCAAAACCGCTCTTCAAGTCACTCAGGATAAGACTCATTTATTTAGATTGGCTTTTAATTAGATTTGTGCTGTGTGTTTTATTGTTAATGTATTTTATGTATTTCTGTTTTATATTACTGTGAAGCACTTTGTGGTTTTTATCCTGTGAAAAGTGCTATATAAATAAATTGATTTGATTTGATGAGCGTTTCAAACCATTCAGCCGTAAACAGCCGGTCATTTAACTGTATCAGCTTTTTAACATTTTATTAGAAGTTCATCATCCGCAACACATCACTCTAAACTGGTCTTTTTTTCTGACAACAGACCCAAACTACTGTTTTTTACTTCCAGGTGGCAAATCTCATCTACGAGCGAGTGCAGGAAGAGGGTCTGCAGTTCGACTCTGTGTGTGGGGTTCCTTACACAGCCTTGCCTTTGGCCACAATTATCTGCTCACGACATGAACTGCCCATGCTCATCAGGCGGAAGGAGGCCAAGGACTACGGTGAGCCGCTCTCAGCTGATCAGGTTTTCAAAAAAATAAAAAACAATGCTGCCACTACAGGCTCTGATTAAACTTGCTGTCCAGATGTTTGAAAAACCTGAAGCCTCAGGCAGTACCCCCGCTGAGGTGTGCATGAATACACAGGTGTCCGGTGTAGGCAGACATTAAACTCTCTGAAATCCCAGTTCAATGGTACAGAACCTGCGTAAACCAAACCTAAAAAATAAAATGCAAAGCAAGAAAGTGCATGCTTCATCTTGCATGCTGTATTGTTGGTTAATATTTCATAGTTTGAGAATTACTGTAAGTTTGTCCTTCAGTATTTGCCTTCTGTATCTCTGCTTCAGGAACCAAACGGCTGGTGGAGGGGTCGTTCCGTCAGGGGGATACGTGCCTGATCATTGAGGACACGGTGACCAGCGGCACCAGCATCCTGGAGACTGCCGAAGTGCTCTACAAAGAGGGACTGAAGGTCCAGAATCTAACCTTACAGTAAAGATAATAATATCATAGTTACGCTGTACTGATGTCATCAAGAACAGCAATACACAAGAATGACCTCTGACATGTTTTTATTCAAGGTGACGGATGCAATTGTGCTAATGGACAGAGAGCAAGGTGGCGTGGAGATGTTGGCATCAAAGGGAATCAAGCTCCATCCCATCATCTCCATATCTCAGCTGCTCCGTGTGCTGCAGGCAGCCGAACGCATCGACGCCCAAACCGCCCAGATTGTCCTCGAGTTCATCCGGGACAACAACACTTTCAGGTACAACTCTCCAGATGTTTTCCCGGTGTAGCTGGTGTGTCTGCTTGCATTACGCTACAATCTAGAAACTGTCTGGTGAAACTGTCACCTTGACTCACTCTCAGGCCCAAGAATGGCACAGACTCTCCAGCCAGCAAGAAGCTGTGTGTGGAACAGAAGCTGGAGCTCAGTTATTCAGAAAGAGCCAAGTTACCAAGTATGTAGTCTTAAATTATTTAGTTATTTCACGTCAAAACAGAGACTGGTGGTGTTTTCACTGAGCTCCACACACGTGCTGTGTCTGCTCTTGCTCTTTTCTTTTCTCATTTTCTTTTCCTTCTGTTGTCTGCAGACATCCATCCTCTAGCATCAAAGCTGCTGAAGATTATGGAGGAGAAACAGTCCAATCTTTGTGTGTCTGCTGATGTAACCAGCAGTGATGAGCTGCTCCAGCTGGCCGAGTCGCTCGGTCCAAAGATCTGCATGCTGAAGACCCACGTAGACATCCTCCAGGTACAGCGGGATCAACTAAAACCTCAAATCTGTACATGCAACAAACAAACTGATGGTTTTTTTCCATATGTGTTAACAGGACTACACATTAGCCTTTATTCAGAAAATGCAGGCCGTGGCAGAAAAGCACAACTTTCTTATCTTTGAAGATCGCAAGTTCGCTGACATCGGGAACACAGTCAAGCATCAGTATGAGGGTGAGACGATTTCACGTCTTTTGGTCGTGTAAATTCAAAGTGACTTAAAAATGTCTCCAAAGTAGTCGAACGCTGTGATCTTGTCTTTTCTCCAGGTGGTTTGTACCAGATTTCATCGTGGTCCCACATAGTGAATGCCCACGCAGTGCCGGGGCTGGGAGTGGTGAAAGGTCTGAGCGCTGTAGGGAAGCCTCTGGCCCGAGGCTGTTTGCTCATAGCTCAGATGAGCTCCCAGGGATCGCTGGCTGCTGGTGAATACACGAAGGCTGTGGTGAGCTCATTTCTGTGTGCTCTTCTTCTAAGTTTGTTTACATGTGCTTTGTGTTCTTTTCAGTTTACAGCTGCTTTGTGTTTTCATAGGTGCAAATGGCAGAGGAGCACTCGGACTTTGTGATTGGGTTTATCTGTGGCACTAAACTCACAGAGAGGCCAGAGTTCATCCACATGACCCCCGGGGTGCAGATGCAGGCTGGAGGTAAGTCTGACAGCTTTTACTGAACTTTGAGCTGACGTTTCTTTGTTTATCATCATTTTTTCCACTTATATTCATCATACTAAAAGAACTACGAAGTGAGTTGTGAATGCACTGTCTATATGAAATCCACCCTACTGAAGATACACAGTGCATGCACTCAGTGCTACATCCCTTGTTGTTGTAACCCGAGGAATCGCACACGTCCCATCAGGAGATTCAGAGAGTTGTGTTAACTCGTTCGAGGTTTTTATAAAGTTCAGGCCAAACTGCACCTCAGGCAGCCTTGCACTCCGCTTTTTGCCTCTTTATGGTGCCATGACTCATTTCTAACACAGGGTGGTGCTGTAGTACATGAAACTAGTGCCGCCCCTGCTATTGCTGATCTCCCAAAGTCTGTATCAGTCTCCTCTAAACCTACTTTCCCTTCTCTCGGCCTCCCTCCCCCCTTACAGGAGATTTGCTGGGCCAGCAGTACACCACTCCAGAGGAAGTTATCTACAGCAAAGCCTCTGATGTCATCATCGTGGGACGAGGCATTTTGGCAGCCTCTGATAGGGTGGAAGCTGCGGAGTTGTACAGGAAGTCGGGCTGGGATGCTTACAGAAAGAGAGTGGGCCAGAGCAGCATCTAAGTAACTCTCTGACTCGAGTTTCAGAGTGCACCTGTGACGAGGACCTGTGCAGCTGATCAGAGTGTTTTGAAGGCAGCGTGTAATTATGCACACGCTACCGTTCACTTCAGGTATCACTGCCACATCAGTGTGCAACACTACAGTGTTTGACACTTGGAGCGTGTTCTTGGCAGGTGTGCGTTTTACTGTTGATCTGCTGCTTTAAATGTTTGTGATTCATTCCTTTTAAATTTGTTGCACAACTTGAACTGATTTCTAATCTCAATGTTTTTTCTGATCAGGTTTCAGTAGTTGGTTTTAAATAATGGATTGAGGTCATTCCTCCGGTCTGAGTACTACAGTGACGATTTCGAAATGGAGATTCACTTAAAATAGTGCAGGATGTCTCTTACAGCACGAAAAAGTAGCTCTGTGTATGTCACAAAACCACCACCCCTTGCATGCTGTTATATCAGTGCTAAAACACTAGATAGAAATGCTACAATATTTTGTGGGGGTGGTGTGACTGTGAGCTCTGTCTCCTGCGTTTGAATCACCAGCCAGCAGGGGGCTCTGTTTGGGGTTTGTTCCTTCTTTCTGGGCTTCCAGGGGTTCTCTCCGACTTCCTCCCGCACTCCACAAACTTGGGATACCCTCCAATCCCTGCGTGACCCTGAATTGGAGAAGAAGAAGAAGGACGCTGTGTAATATTTCAAGCTTCAAGTTCAGGGCATTTTTAATTCACAGAGGTTCTTCATTAGTCTTCACGTGTTCACAAACAGCGTAAATCCCATGAAGGAGCCTTTTAACTGCACCTGCGTGTACTGTTGGTGGATTTTGCAGTTAGTCACAGCGCTGAACAGTGCTGAACAAACTGAATGATGATTTAACTCTTGATTTTGGGAAATACTTAATTTTAGGTACTACGGACCCGCTCAACAGTGTTTTAACCCCTGCACTTGTTTGGTTATTAGTTGATTATTAACCTCAGATTACTGTGACTTGGACGAGGGAAAGCTGAATGGAGCTCATACCTGTCTCTATTAGATCTATTGTCTGCCGTCCTTATCGTTTCACATACATAAATAAATGATCTTTATATAAATTTATGACTCTTCTTTCTAAAGACATTAGCTAGCTTGTGCCTTGGAGCCACGGCGGTTGCAGGGCAGGCACTACATGAGATAAAGGAGCTTCATATTAGAGTCAGTAGTTTTATTCTTTTGATGCTTTTCACCTCTGCAGATGGTTTTCACACCACAGGCAAATTCTTTTTCAATGAACTGTAAGAACAGTAACTGTAAATAAGTAGGACGAAGAAATGCATTTCAGGAAGAGGAATCATTCATGAATATGCCATTGTTTAGAGCACAGAGATGATGTTGATGATGATCCCTGTTTGTTGTCCTCAAAGTCGAAGGTGGTGCTTCTGTGACTCTCACGGGTTTTTCCAGTTCCTCTCACAGGTGACGGTTCCTGCATACAAAAGAAATGGTGCCCACTGGTTTTAAACTTCCCCAAGTGTAACTTCACCAATAATAATAATTTAGAAAAGGGTTTCTCTTACTAAGCCATCAAATAAAAGCATGGAAACAGTGTGTGTCATATGGTTATAAAAAACAGGCAAATGCAGAGACTTGCATTTAAATAAAGTGTCTCTTGTCTTAATCATATGTGACCTGGTTGTGGTTACGTTCACCGTCAGTATGCAAAGGCCCATTTTGAGGCAGGAAAAACCCTGCAGATGTCCGTTTAGATTAAAATGTGGGGAATTTGGAGGCCACAATAACACCTTGAAGTCTTTTTGAATTTTTCTTTTTTTGGAAACCACAATGTTTTTTTCCCCATGTGGAAGCGTACGTCGTGCCATGGAACATCACGCTTCTTGTGCTGGCTTTCCTTCTTCCCATAATGCAAACTGCTGTGATGCGCAGTCACCTCGTCACCCATATGATGTCAAAGAATGTCTAGATGGACACAGTCAAACAGTCAGGTCTCTCACATGCCCAGTGTAGGTCGTTTGGTCATGTAATTAAAAACTCTGTGTGTGCTAATATGCGCTGTGACACCAGCACTGAGGGTTTCACTGTGTGGTGCTGCTCCTGTGGGATTGTACTGTCCATGCACACTCATGAGCTCTGGGTGTCCATGACCCTTGGCACCGGTTCACCGGTTGTCTTTTCTTGGACCTCTACACTCAGAAAACTAAAGGTGCCAACTGGACCCAAAAGTGGTTCTTTAGACTGATGCCATAGAAGATGCCACAAAGAACCTTTCAAACAATGGTTCTTTGAAGAACCTTTAAAGTCACCCCAAAGAACCATCAAGAAAAGGTTCTTTGGGATGCCTTTAATGGTTTTTCAAAGAACCTTTTTTTCAAAAGGTTCTTTAAAAACCATTTTAAAGAACCTTTTTTGAGTGGTTCTTTAAAGAACAATTTTAAATCTTTCAAAATAAAATGTATCATAAATTGGATCTGAGTACAGTAAAATAAATACGAGCACAGCATAGACATATATCAATGGTTTCGTAGTTACCAAAAGCTAAAAACGCATTTTAACCCTCAGCACAACATCACTACTAATACATGTCACATATTATTTAAACAGTAATAATTCAATATTTTTACTATACTATAAATAAATATATATAAATACTATATCTATAGATAACGCAACAATTATTACATGTATTAATAACACCTGCAGTTTCAGTTTTTCACAGGTGTTTCCTGTCAGCTGGTCAACCTCACTCAGGTGGACATCCATATCAGCCAACCAAACGACAAGCTCCTCCCTCTGTGCTCCTACTGAGACAAAGAGCTGAGAGAGAGAGAAACGGGGTCAGTTATAAAGAAGAGAGAAGAGTGAAACCCTCCTCAGAAGGTCTGACTCGCATACTGCAGTCGACCTGATGGACTCCAGTTTGGCGTTCACGTCATCCCAGTGGCGGCCGCACTCCCTCGCCAATGCCAGCAGCCGAGTCTGCAGGGTGCCCCTGTTCGACTCCTCCTGGTCAGGCTCTCCAGCTGGATGAGCCGAGGTCCTGCCTCTCGCCGCCTCTGAACACACAAGCACAAATTGCATCTGAAGCAGGGGGTGCAGATTTTTTTTGTTTTGCTATTCTTTTCTAAATCCAGGCTTGATCACGTGGAGGTATTTGGAAAACTTTTCTGGCGAGATTGTTGTCTTGCAGAAAGTCAAATCAAATGTATGCGATACACAATCACTTCACAAGAACACATTATTAAAAAAAGTCCAGTTCTTGCCTGATTTTAAGTGAATTCTGCATCAAAACAGGGTAACAGAATTAAAACGAGTGTTTGCAGCAAATGTGAGCACAAAGCCTCACTTTGTACCAGCCTGCTATTACAGTTCTCCTCTATGCAGACAACTTTCCTGTTTTCAAGGCACAACTTGGAGCTGCTGTACAAATCTTATGGATACACACTAAATGAAACAATAGTGTGCACGACTCCAGATTCTGATCCCTCGTCCTAACATGGTCCCAAAAGGCTCACAAAAAACACCATAGCAACAGCAATAAAGCAAATGTTGAGGCTTCAAAATACAAAGTTCATAAACCAATGGCTGACATGGGTTTTATCATAGGGGTGATAAATATATAACATATTGTCGTAAGACTAAAAGTATAATACGGATTTTAGTCTGAGAGATTTGATGTTCATTCGCCTGCAGGTGCACTTTACCTGACTGCTCCGCTTTCCACAACGTTTTGCACATCACTATCTAATACAGGAAGTAGGTGAACTAAAACAAGTCATCTTTCTCTGTGAGAGGACCATATTAATGAAACCAACCCCAATGACACCATAGAGATCACTAAAGATGCTCCTGCTGCTTTTCTTCCTCCTCATCCTAAGCTTCCTTCTCCTTGTCCTCGACTTCCATCCCACTGTAATTTAATCAAAGGCTACGTTCACACTGCAGGCGAAAGCGCATCAAATCCGACTTTTCTGACCCTATGCGACCCATATCCGATCATGCTATGACAGTGTCAACTGTACAAGTTCGATAGTTTTAAATCCGATCTGGGTCACTTTCGTATGTGGTCCTGAATCCGACACATATCTGATGTTTTAGAAAGCGACTGCTGTTTGATGGTCAGGTCGCATTAAATCCGTCTTTTACGTCACTGACACAAGACAGACGCCAACTATCAGCGCCAGAGAAGACGACGTGAACGCTTCCTGTCCATCCAGTGAAACTGTTGAGAAGACGACGTTGGAGAAACGCGAACATTTTCTTTGTACTGTATAATCTGCAGCTATCCTTTGAAGCAGCGCTCCTCTAAAACAGCAACAAGGGTCATTATTAGGCCAAATGTAAATAACAAAATAACTTTATAACTTAAAGCAAAATTGGGAAACGTAAAGTCCGAAACAAGTCTTTATATTAAGGTGCATCAGTCAAACTGTTGTTCTGGGTCTAAACTGAGCGCGTTGTGTGTGACGTCTTCTTTTGCGCATGCAAATAGTATAGTAAATAGTAATATTTTATTAAAATTTCAAACTAAAGTACAGTATTTGAATGTGTGCATTGTGTCTACTGTTTGTTAACTGACAATATTCATAAACATCTTAATAACAAATTCCATATTCTATTACCACATTATTTGTGATCAATGGGTTGGCGGGGTTAGGGGTGTGTGTGTGTGTGTGTGTGTGTGTGTGTGTGTGGGGGGGGTCTTTAGGCTTTGGCCCCCACACCTGCCACCAGTATATTTTTAAGCAAGTATTTCTAACTTTTAATTGAATATTCAGTTTCCTACCATCTGCTCTTAAAGGGTAACCTGAGGGAGGTAACCCACCCTCCCCCTTCGCACACACATGCACACAAACAAAACACAGTAGAATTCACAGCCTCATTATAGTGAATAAATATTTATGCCATTTTACACCATCAAACTTAGACAGCTAAGGATGAAGAACCTTTGGTTCTTTAAAGAACCATTTGTAATAGCTGAAGAACCATCTACAAAATAAAAAGGTTCTTTGACGTAGGATGGTTCTTTAAAGAACCACGAAGACATCTGAAGAACCATTTAAGAACCATAATGTTTCTGAGAGTAGTGGCAAGTATACAAGCAGTCCTCATCAACCACTGAATCTTACAAACCCATAACACAACTTAATGTGTTTTGTTAGTAATACCTTTTAAATACCTTAATTTTTAATACTTTCTAAAGCAAATTGCTTATCAGTGTGAAGCAGCCTTATTAAAGAAAAGCCTTGTGGTGTCAAATTTTCTCTATAACAGCCACAAAAGATAAAAGTCTTTCCAAGGATCTCTCCTTTTAACCTATAGAAACATGAAAATAGGAAAACAGGTTTATCACAAGATCATAACAAGGAGTTAAAACTAGAGTCCACAGCAGAATAAGCTGTTTGACATTGGCAGAGAAGATTTAACGAGGTTTTCATGGGCACAACCTACATACGCAGCTCTGCTGCTCAACCAACAAATGCATTTTCCCACAAATGTAGCTCCATTAAAGGGGAAACAAACAGACCTTCCAACAGTACAAGATTTACTGCCAAGAAGCAGTTACAGCAAAGAAATCATCACCCAAACACACACTTCACTACACACTTCCTCACTTTTTATATCATAAATTTATATCAGTGCACTTTGTATTGTACAGGTGAGAGCCTATAATATTATTCAGAGAACCTGGATGATTACCTATGAGGAAGAACTTGGCTACAGAGGGTAGAAAAAGGTCCCTTTGAACAGGAAGCCTCTGAAGGGTAGCCATCTGCCTTTCCAGTGGAGTGAGAAGAAAGCCGTGTGAATAGAAGAGCACTGAGAGACAACAACATGAGAATAAACAGGTGGGTGGGCTGGTAGGGACAGTTCAGCGATATAGATGAGCGGGAGCTTTAGTACAATAATCCAAAATCATTTGTATCTATTTTTTTCCTGACGTTGTAGTTTTCAGATTTAGATATACTGGACTCACTGAAATATCTGAATGAATGAATACATCTAAACACTAATATCCTTTCCAGTGTTCTCTTTGGGTAAATGTGTATGAAGATATGTTTCCTGGTGGATTTCCCACCAAATTTAAACACCAAACTTTTCCTCCACTAACTCTGAGACGATTTTCCCTCAGAGTTACAGAGCAAGGTGTGTCGCTCTGCAGCAGAAAGTTATTTGCAAGGCAGATAATATGAAAATGATTCCCACACGGACGCTGAATGAGACAAAACGAGCAGGTTGGCAGGTAGCTACGTTACAATGAGCCCTTTTACAGTTCAGTGCAGGCACAAAGGTCGTTGCCCGGCACGGGAAAGAGGAGGGAGGGGGGGCTTTGGATGGAGAAAAGGCGTTAGTAAGAATAATTCATTTTGTGTGGGTGTTTGGTGTGACCTCCCATCAACACACACACACACACACACACACACGTAGAGACAACCCTCCCCCTTTATGTCAATATTGGATCAGAGTAACGCACCATGCGACAGGTGTCTGTGCCTGCCCCGAGGATCCACTTTGAGGGGTGGAGAAAGGAAAAGAGTGAGCCAGTGGAGAGAGAGAGCGTGTAGAGGTATAAAAGGTGAGGTCTGAGGCTGCGCCTGCTATTATTTCTTTGCTTCTTCTAAAGGTAAGCTTTGAAGCTCCTCACTCGTTCCCTTTCAGAGAATCCATTCTGACAACTTTTGCTTGGTGCTGTAACTTTTTAAAATCTTCTCCTAAAGGTTGAACATGAAGAAGCCAGCTGATTTATGCCCATCACATCCCTCTCTGGACCGACTTACGCTGTGACCTTTCCCCGTTTGTCCGTATTTGCTTCACGTTGAGCCTCACGTACAATACCTGAAGATGAAGTTTTGTTCGTTCGGCTCGCGTTACGCAGGTACGGGTTGGCAACCGGAAAAGGCACAAGGATGACTTTTAGTTAGGGAAGATCACTGGGAAGCCTTTAAATGAGACGAATGATAATGTTGTTTCCTGCAACCAGTTCAAGGTGTTTTCATTGAATGTCCCAAAGGGGTAAGGACAGGTAGCTGAGTCAAAGTGTGGCCTTTGTTTTAGTAACTCCAGGGTGTTGTACATATCACTGAACAGGTAGATTGTCTCATTTGCATACAGCTGGCAGCAGGCAACGCTCTAAAGAAAGCAGTGGCAGCAGAAGCAGCTCACTACCTGACTGAACAAGTAACAATCATTCAAAGTCTGACGGGCAAAGACTCTTTTGTTGCCTCTGTGTTTGTTTAGAAAGGAACAAAGGTGCTCTGATGCTATAATAGATGTTGCAGTTTAAATCTGACATGTACTGTATATGTCTTTTCTTTTTTTTTTACTGAAAAAGTAAAGATATCTAAGTAAGACTATGTATCCCAGACTCAACTCAATCCACATGTTCTGTCAAAAGCAGCCGCCTTAAACAGACACACCTGTCTGCTCACAGCAGCAGTAACAGCGTCAGTGACACACGCTATCACTGCTGCAAACGTGGGTAACTGACACTGGGACTGGGTCCAAGTAATAATCACTCACTGTTTTTTTTGTTTTTTTGGCGGGGGGAGGGGGGGGTCAGTCAGTGGTTGAACCTGTCTTTGTGTGTTTGCCTAAACTGCCCCAGAGTGACACGAGTACGCACGGAGAAGGCTGACATTTACAGCGGCAGGGATCCGTAATTCCCTTTAGTGCTTTTTTTGATAATCATTTTCCTATTGGCACATTCATGATGACAGAACGTGTTTTCCACTGGGGGTCTGTATGTCACCATCCATCTCTTACGTCATAAAGAGAGACTGCAGGCAAGCACCAGAGAGCAGAGAGATGGGCTTAATGGGACGTTATGTTAGCCATTGACTAAACATTAACCACACACACACACACATGGCAGACATCTGATAGAAGCCATCTGTTATTTAGAAACTGTGATGCATTATTAAGCCACCCCAATCCTAATATTCATGTTTTCGTTATTTTGTCTTACACTGAACATTATTTACACCTTTGTAGCATAAAGTGCTGTTTTGATCCACTAGCCTGAAGGCAGAGCTATAAGCTGTGCCCTGGGTGACGAATAAAGAGCTAAAAACACAAATTTTTATTACATATTTTAAAAAAAAAGTTTACACATCTAGTTCAACTATAGTACCCCCCCCCCCCCAAAAAAAACCCCCCCTAAATCTACCAAACACTTAATTAAAACATACAAACTTTGTTTAACATCAGAGAAAAATGCATTGAACCTTAATTATACAGATACAGTTGTATATTCTTTCTAGGATTTCTAGGACTTCCTTGTGGCTCAAATGTTAAAGACTGTATAATTTTGTAATTAAGCTCTTTTGTGCTCCTTTTGCTATATTGTCCCTGCTAAATAGCACACACTCCTAATAAACTCCAAAAATACCTCATTTTTGCAGGATGGCTTGTGAGCAACATCATGAGAAAGCCTGTCCTGCATGTCATTCTTTACCTGAGAGCCTATTTGCCTCAGCTCGAATCGCCAGTCAATATTTGTTTAAAACCAGAGGAAGGGTAAGCTCACACTCCTCAGTATCCTGGTTACCTTGTCCCGACTGGTCCTGCTGCTGCTGCACCCTTCCAAGCAGCTCCAGCAGCTGCATTAGTTGCAGGTAATTTGTTTAGGAGTCACCGTGGAGGCCGGGCCACCTGGCTGGAACGAGTTGAAATAAACATAATGCCACAGTCATGAGTTTGGACCTGTTGGTTTTATCACCAGCGGCTCCCTCACTAACATATTTCCTCCACAGAAGATGAAGGAGAATTTTATTTGTATCACAAATGCATATTGTGTAAGACGACGTTACTCAGTAGCTCAGTCCTGTTATTGCTCCTCACGATGAATTTAGTTTTTTACTGAAGATTTAAAGCATGTTCATATATCATGTAGCCCCTCACTCATGTTGCTAGCAGTTAGAAACAGTACTGTGAAAAAGTATTTGCTCTTTTCCCCACTGATAATTTAATTTTGCATATTTGTCACATTTACAAGTTTCAGATCAAATAATTTGTAATATAATTATTAGTTATTAGCTTAATGAGTCCCCATTAAATCAAGAAATCACTTAAACAGAAGCTGTCTAACAAAGTGAAGTAGGCCATAAGAACTCAAAGAGCAGCACATCATGCCACAATCTAAAGAAACAGCTGAGAAACAAAGTCACTGACACCTGTCGGTCTGGGAAGAGTCACAAAGCCAGTCTAATTCAATTCAATTTTATTTATATAGCGCCAAATCACAATAAAAGTCGCCTCAAGGCGCTTCATAGATACAGAGAAAAACCCAACAATCATATGACCCCCTATGAGCAAGCACTTTGGCGACAGTGGGAAGGAAAAACTCCCTTTTAACAGGAAGAAACCTCCGGCAGAACCAGGCTCAGGGAGGGGCGGGGCCATCTGCTGTGATTGGTTGGGGTGAGAGAAGGAAGACAGGATAAAGACATGCTGTGGAAGAGAGACAGAGATTAATAACAGATATGATTCAGTGCAGAGAGGTCTGTTAATACATAGTGAGTGAGAAAGGTGACTGGAAAGGAAAAACTCAATGCATCATGGGAATCCCCAGCAGCCTACACCTATTGCAGCATAACTAAGGGAGGATTCAGGGTCACCTGGTCCAGCCCTAACTATATGCTTTAGCAAAAAGGAAAGTTTGAAGCCTAATCTTGAAAGTAGAGATAGTGTCTGTCTCCTGAATCCAAACTGGAAGCTGGTTCCACAGAAGAGGGGCCTGAAAACTGAAGGCTCTGCCTCCCATTCTACTTTTAAATACTCTAGGAACAACAAGTAGGCCTGCAGAGCGAGAGCGAAGTGCTCTAATAGGGTGATATGGTACTACAAGGTCATTGAGATAAGATGGGGCCTGATTATTTAAGACCTTGTATGTGAGGAGCAGGATTTTGAATTCTGGATTTAGCAGGAAGCCAAAACAGGAGAAATCTGCTCTCTTTCTAGTCCCTGTCACGACTCTTGCTGCAGCACTTTGGATTAGCTGAAGGCTTTTCAGTGAGTTTTTTGGACATCCTGATAATAATGAATTGCAGTCGTCCAGCCTGGAAGTAATAAGGCTTTGTGGCTCCAGTGAACAGTGCTGAAGCTTTCCAGGAGCTCAGAGAAGAGCCCAGAACAACATCTAAAGAACTTCAGGCCTCACTTGGCTCAGAAAGGGACCAGGAAAAAATATCCTCCGTGGGAGAGTCCAAGGAGAAAAGCACTGCTGATTTTTCTGCCAAAAAACATCTGGATAATCCCCGAGACTCCTGGGAAAATATTCTGTGGACTGACGAGAAAGGCTGAACTTTCTAGAAGGTTTGAGTTCCGTTACAACTGGATCAAATCAACAGAATTTCATAACAAGAACATCAGAGCAACAGTTGAACATGGTGGTGGTTGTGAGATGGTCTGTGGCTGCTTTGCTGCTTCAGGACCGGGACAACATGGATTCTGCTCTCTGCCAGAGGAGTGGGCCACCAGTTTGTGCCCTGAAGCTCAAGAGCACTTGGGTTATGCAGCAGGACAATGATCCAAAATTCAGCACCAGTCTCTTATGAAACATCTGGCTCAAACAGATACGTACTGACCACGCTGTCCTGCTGAACAGTGAGCAGTTACTGTAGGAGAGAAAGGGAATATGGTAGCAGTTCACTCAGTTTCAAACAGCGACTGTTGCAAATGGAGGCTTTCATTTGACTAAAAAACCTAAATAAATGAAAGATTCACTTGTACCAGAATAACTGGAAAAGGTTGGAGGAGGAGAGAAATACCTGCTGATAGGACAGCACTTCATAGTGCAGCTGGACAATGATCCAACCCAAGAGTTCATCAGTGCTTTACAGAAACTGAAGACAAATCTGAAGACATGGAGACACACGCAAATAAGCAGCAACTGAAGTAGGCATATAGTAACGTTCATGGGTTTAAGAATTCATGCATTCATGCAAAGGATGAAGTTTGTCCAATTACTCTTGAGCCTCTACACATAAACAGGCTTTATTTTGGAAGACTTGATGAAATGATTTTGGCTAAACCTGGAAGGCTGCACTTCAATCACAGCTTGATTATCTGATATAAAACGTGGTGTGCTGTGCAGAAGCAAAGTTACAAGAACGATGTCATCGACTAAAACAGCTGTGGAGCTAGGCTACCTGTCAGCATTACTAACTGTGTCTCACATTTTTTCACCTCGAGCCCACTGTGGCATCTTTGTAAGTCCCTCCTTCTTTCATATCATCTTTTCAACGTACAGCTTGCTGGGTCTGAATGTCAGGGTGTCTTGGAGAGTTGGTGCATGTGCCAACCTGGCACACCTTACTACATTACTTCCTTGACTTACTCTGGGGCTCTGCTTGTACCTGCTTGCTGTATCATTGTTGGTTAAGCTGACTGGTTACCGTCCACCTGGGTAAGTTTGTCTGCCCAATCAGAGTAACACAGATAACATGCAAATATGCTAACATTAGTATCTACATTATGCCACTCTGTATCTCACTTAAACTGTTAGAAATAAATAAATGAAATGTATTTTACCTGCTGAGAAAGTTACCATGTTGGTAACGAGCTTACTTCTCAACCTGTAGATCTCTACACCTCACACCTCCACTGTATGACATTCCTATATTTCATACTTAATTCAAGTGGCTTACACTAATGCAAGCAAACAAAGGTCAAAGCAATCTGAAACTCTGACCAAGCTGCTTGTAATCGCAGCTTATGGTGGAAACTTTCAGGCCTTCTTGCTTGAAAAAGCCCTGCCTACCAGACATGGGTCATATTTTCTTATCTGAACATACAATTTCCTTTAAAATACACCGTTTTCAGGCCACCTCATCTGCAGAGTCTGTGTGAGAGGAAGCAAACATTAGCGCACAGCAAACATAGTATTTGAATGGTACTCAGCATGTCTGCTGGAGCTGCTGTTTATACCTTTGCAATTTACTTTGCAGTGTATTTAAACACGTGCGTGAGTTATTCTCTGTAAATGTTACTAACTCATTCACTGTTTTCCAGTATTGATCCGCTCATGCAAATGCCCGAGTGAAATGCCCAAGCACATGTATCATTAGCATATTGTTTATTTTTAGGCTGTTCTGGAGTCATCCTGTTGTTACAGTTACATCCTGTTTTGCTCTTCCTCATGTTTTGTCCTGATCCACAGCGCAGTAAGTGCTGCATATAGAAAAAAAGGGGCAGCTACAACATTTTATATTGACTTTATGAATAAAACTTCACTGGGCTTGTCTGTTTCCTAGCTGCCTCTGCTGTGACCCTCTGCAGGGTTATACTGTATTAGTGCTATTAAGACAAGCGTTTGTGTCTGTTCAGCAGGAACATGATTACATTTGTGCCGTCTGCCAAACTGCTCAGTACTATCTGTAAATGGATGAGCGGAGTGAGGGGCTGCGTGTATGTGCTGCCTGTAGGCTATGTGCTGTTTCCTCTGACAGTTACTGATAATGAAAACTCATGCAAATGCCCAAGGCCTGTTCTCTCGCTCCCTCGGCTGGTCCTTGCCTCGGCTCTGTCGTGGCAGGGTGAGTGTTAATATTTTAAGTCCTCAGCCTCTGAAGAGTTGGCTGAACAAGCTGCTGGGTTTCTATTTTGAACTCAAATAAAAGAAAATGAGTTTTATCTCGGCACTTTGTCTAACTCCCTCAGGCAAACTTGCTTCTTTTGTGTTTGATCTGTCTGCTCAGACACCTGAATGATAACAGCAGCGTGCGCGCGTGAGCCTGTCGTCACAATTTAATCGTAATTGTCTACAGAAAACAATTACTATATATATATATATATATATGTATTTTTTTTTAATTTTTTTTTATTTTACCGTGTAAATCAACTACTTGGATGTCCCTCCTGTCAGAGCAGCGGGGGCAAGAGGAGGCGTTACAGCAGATGTCCTGTTCACATCATCCTCACCTGGATTAGTCTCCAGGGTAACGTTCCACCTGAAGGAGGGCATTTATTCAGGGCAGTGTGTGTGTGTGTGTGCGCAGGTGCGTTCACTCACTATTCAAATAGTCCATACTCAAATTGACCCAGAAAACAAGCAGTGTTAATACACTCAGGGACAGACATCTGGAATATAACATTATACTCCAAAATATAGGTACTGATCTATTTAAATGTAGATATGTTTGAGAAGTTGTATTTAAATATTAAACTATGTGTTTAATATCTATTTTTGCCATTAGTTTCACAAACGTCACTTTTATCCCAATGCAGAATGCAGAATTGGAAGGACAGGGCTGGTAAACAACACTGAAACATTTATTTACACTTTCCCAGTAAATACTACTCCTCGCTCCATCACGCCCCTCGGTGCCTCTGTTTAATAGTAAAAAGGACCGTTATACCAAGCAGTTTGCTGGTGCATAAAAATTACCACCAGAATCTACTTCAATTATTTAAATAACTATTGTTATTATTTATTATTTATTATTATTTTGTTATTTATTTAATTATTGTTAAATAAAAAAACACACGTGGATGTGTGTTAATATTGTGTAATACCAAATTTAAGCCTCAGGAAAGCGTACGTGGGGGTGGTAGCTGGCACCGAGTCCTGTGAAATAATCAAATGTTCCATGACCTTTAGCCAGCAATGCAGAGCGGTCATCAGATAATAGCTCTCAGTGTATTTGCCACCGATATTTTGCATTTGACTGGGTGAATGAATGAAGGGGTGAACTTGTGACCTCTGCCAATCATGGGTCATTGTGGGATCTGGAAGAAGCAAGCGTTTCCTTTGATAAAAGAGGAGGAGAAAATAAAATAAATATATCCTCTGTGTACTACAGTACTGTGCATATCGTGACTCATCGTCTTAACTAATTTCATGACGGTTATTTTATGATAATTGTGTTTGTCTTTCACTCTAAACTAAGCTTCATGTTAAACTTTCTTTCTGTGTTGCCAGTGTGAAAATATCATTTGAGCAAAGATGAGTTAAAGCGGTTAAACGACATCACTGTGTGCTGTGTAGCTGGTGCAGCTCGTAGCCGCTTAGACAAACCATTTATAAGTTAGCAGAGGCAGCGCTGAAGCTACAGAGGAGAGGGAATTTGCTTTTGCGCTACCACTTGACGAACTATTATTAAACTTGACCCACAGCCGGTCAGCAGAGCAGAGCTATCGTATGACCAGCAGGAAGAAATGAATGGATTTGTTATACAGACAGATAAGGATTCAAAGTAGAACTGTACTGTACTGGCTCTGAGCTGGACTACACTGCCCCTCATGTATGCAAATCCCCACCAGCTGCATTTAACAGGGAAATAAGGTGTGTGTCAGTGTCAGGTTTGTGTTCATAGGTAAGGATATATCATTTATTTTACCTCGGTTTTAGCGTGTTCGGGTACACCGGGTCATTATGCTTCAAAACTGAACAATTCATATGGATTTTGTGCCCAAAAGGGAGGCAGGTCCCCACAACATGTCTGTGTAAACAGTTCATGATGTAGTATGTGCGCCTGCACACAGAGCATCTGTGTCTTTATAAGCCTTTCCTTTCACCTGCCATCACCTGCTCTGAAGGCAGGCTGGGTGACACAGGCTAATGCACACACACATGTGGAGTGAGGGGCAATGAATGGGCTATCAGCAGACAATGAGAGAGCTGTTTGTACAAGTAAGCAGCACAGACACACAGCGTGTACCCAGTCATAGCAAAATGAGCTCTTTACTGTATGTTTAGTGAGAAAAGAGGAATATTTACTCCTCCTCTTCCCACACAAACTGGAAAGTTTTCACTGAATTAACCGGAGAAACGGACTCAACTAACTGTCAACCTTAATTCATGATGTTCACTTTATTATGTTTGCCAGCTTCTGTGTAATAACCATTTTAGCCACTAGATGTCACCAATGATGAAGGAAAACTCAACCGCTTCTTTAATCATTGTTGTTATGATCAGGTGTTCAAACCTGCAAAAATGTAAATGTAAGAGATGCACATGGACAGGTGATGCCTGTAGGTTTAACGTGGTCCGCATGTGATGAACTGTTCAACAGTTTTCAGTCAGCAGTGGAGCTGTTAGACAAATAAAGACAGACAGACAATAAAGCCTGTTCTGTTAATAAGAGGTGAAAAAGGTATACAAAGTACGTTGAGCTTGTTTTATTTATAACATTAAATGTCAAAGGCCATTCATACACATTTTTGGAGCTTCAAAGAATAAAAATAAAAATAGGAAAAATGGGGCAAAACATGCAAATATAATTACTACATCTGTAATACAGCTTTGATCAGTATTGTTAAAAAGCCAGATGACATTTAAAAGTAGAATAAACCTGAATAAGCTTCTTTTTTCAACAAAACGTACAACATAACCGTTTAGATCATGTTTGTTCTTCAGTGTACGTCAGAATGCTCATGTAGGTGGACTCATCAGCCTAAAGACAATTTCTTTATGTGTATGATGTGTATGATACACCTCTATGTGTGTTCTCATTTGTATAATTAAAACTGTGATTTGGTCTGATCCTAATCTGAAAAACAAAGCACTGCAGTTTTTACTGCAGCACTTCACCCTCCAGTTCCTTCCAGAGCCGGAGGAAAAGAAAGAAAAACATGTCCTAGATGAAAGTGACACATGTCCTGGGCTCAGTGTGCGGCATTCCTTGGACCCTTTGCCACCTCGAGTTTAGGATCCAGTTTACCTACTGCAAAGAGTGAGGGTGAGGGGGAGGGGGAGGGGATCAGCTCCCAGAATGTGTCTATTGTCCCGCTACACCAATCAAACTGTTGTGTCAGTGCGTTGCCATTGTATAGTCCTGGGTCAGGTTGCCACTGAAAGTGGCTGCCATATTGATGACTAAGTCAGTTTGGGGCTCTGAGGACAATGGTGCTCTGGAGCCTCCACAAAGCACGAGGCTAATGCTCCCCTTTCAGCCGGCCCGCTCAGCTGCTGAGTGTGCAAGGCTGCTGGGCAAATGGAGTGGCTCGGGTCCAGGGGGCCCAGCCCTATAAAAACACAGGCGAGGGTCTCTCCCCCGACATTGATTATACTGGATCTGTCCCACCTCAGTACCGTCTGTAAGTATCTCAGCACTGCCTCAGACTTAGCTGCAAGAAACAGTGACGGTGACAGCTTTGTGTACTAGGTGGAAGCGACAGGCAGCGAGACGCTCCTCACACTGTGGCTTTGGTAGTTAGTCTATTACAGACGCACTTTGTTAACATTAAAGAACTTTATCATGAGGACAGCTGTGTATTCCTATAATAAGCTGGCAAGATGATGCCTTTTGGGTGTGCTTGTGTGTGCCTTTTAAAGACAATGCAGGCGTTTATCTGAGTGCAGTGTTGTGTGCTTTTCCACCACAACAAAATCAAACGAGCCAGACTAGAAAGAGATGAAACTTCATAAGCTTTCACTCTGATTCTGGCTGGAAGTGGTTCTATCTGCCACGCTGGAGTCTCACGGTGCAGTTTATGAGCTGGAAACGTGGTTGCTGATTGAATCTCCATCTGATTGAATCTGTGTTTTAAGGAAATGGAAAAGCAAAGAATGAATGGAATTTTTCACTTGTGACACCTTTGGAGAGTGAGCTAAAAATAGATGCAACAAATGTTTTATTTTTCGCCAAGCTTCCAGATAAAGATTGCAGTTTTAGGATAATTTAGAGATGTGCCTGGCTCGCTGACGACCTCTACCCCACTGATTGCTCATGCTACCCGGGGCTTTAGTTGTGATTGTGTGATGGTGTTATTCCTAATCTGTTTTATGCTGAGGGTCTTTATTAAACTCTGTACGTTGTTCAGAGAGTAACCCCCGAGGGAGAAGCAGCAGCCATGAACACTCAACAGATGGAGCAGATGGGCCAGTTTAAGATCACAGTCTGGGAGGAAGAGAACTTCCAGGGAAAGCGCTGTGAGTTCATGCTGGAGTGCCAGAACATCATGGAGAGGGGCTTCAACAAGATCCGCTCCATCAAGGTGGAGAATGGACCGTAAGTGAAAGACACATTAAAGCTGTTTATACCTGTAAGCGCATTATGGATCAGCACTTTTTCTTTTTATATTTCAGTAGCAACATCTTGTACATTCATGTTTGTTCTCTTGAAATTTGAATCTCACTGACCTGAAAAGGTCGGACTAAAGCAGACAGGAGTCAAGAAGTGGAGCAGACAGAATAACAAAAACTCTAAATTATAACCTGCGCTGTTATTAGTTTGCTGCTTGGCATGTACTGCTTGCATGTGTGTGTGCGTGTGCATGCATCCAAGTGTGTCCCTGTTGTGATATGAGTTGGCTGCGTGCAGCTGCTGGCTGTGACTCGTGATCAGATAAAAAGGCCGGGGTGGGCACAGCCCGGCAGCGGCGGTGGAGGCAGGAGCAGTATCTAATGTTTGCTTTGTGCTCTGCAGTCACAAAAGGAGCTGCATGCTGCTTTTGTGAGCGCTGGACTCTATTGTTTAAGAAGGACGACAGTGTCAATATCATTGTGTTGTGTATTTAGTCGTCCATTAAAAGTTTTTATTGTTTAGTGTTCTTTTTTTTTTTTATTTGGGGTTTATTCTGTCGTTTCCAGCACATTTAACCTCAGTGTTTCTGTCTCTTTTCTCAGCTGGGTGGGTTATGAGTACCCTGAGTTCCAGGGACAGCAGTTCATCCTGGAGAAGGGAGACTATCCTCGCTACGAGGCCTGGAGCGGAAATAGCAGCTACAGAACCGAGCACCTGCTTTCCTTCAGACCCATCAAGTGTGCTGTGAGTCCCTCCTCCTTTTCATTTATCTGTTTTCTCTTTTTATCAATCAGTCTTTGTAAGCGGTCTGTCTTCTCCACGCCTCCTGAGACATTAACCTCCCTCCTTCTTCTTGTGAATCCTGCAGATGTGTTTGCATATATTTATTTTAATGCATCACTTACAGGCTACTCATCCTGTGACGCTTCCTATCCTGTTAGCTTTAGAAATGTATTTTTTAAAGGTCTCTTTCCTTGTCTGTTGTTCCTTTAAAATAAATATGGAGCCATAGGTTCTATATGTTTTCTAATCAACCCTGAATAAAACCCTCATAGTTCTTAGCATTAACGTCCTCTTTATTTCTCTAATTACGTACCAACTATAATGTAATAAAACAGCTTCTAAATTAGTTGTTTGCTTCTCTGCAGAACCACAGTGACAGCAAGGTGACCATGTACGAGTGTGAAGACTTCCAGGGCCGTAAGTTTGAGCTGTGCGATGACTACCCATCCCTACAGGCCATGGGCTGGTGCAGCAAGGAGGTGCCCTCTATCAAAGTCAACTCAGGAGCGTAAGTTACACGTTTTTCTCTGTGTTCAACGTCTTTCCTTAAAATAAACAACACGTGCACGTGCTTTTACTTACATATTGTGCTCTTATTTTACTCAAGTTAGTTTTTAATTTAACACGCTGCTGCAAAATATAGCTTGACGAGCTGCACAGTCTCCTGACTTTGTGCAGTGTTATAAAATATATGAAGGCTCAACCTTGTAATTGCACTGAATTTACCAAAGTGCATTAAACTTTAAAGACTAGCAGAACCCAAAGATGCTTTACTGAATCCTTTGATGTGACCTCGACTCTAACCCTCCCTCCTTCTTTACAGCTGGGTTGCCTACCAGTTCCCTGGTTACCGTGGCTACCAGTACATCCTGGAGAGAGATAGACACCAAGGCGAGTACAGAAACTACAATGAGTACAGCACCCAGGCTCACACCAACCAGGTGCAGTCCATTCGTAGGATCCAGCACTAAGCCTCCACACTGCCGGCCTGACCCCACCTGAAAAAGAAACCCCTCCCCATAATCGCTCTCTCAACTTGAACCCTGGACAGATCGCTGTCACAGAACAGTAGATGGACAAACTCTTTCTATCACTCTGTGGCTCTGCATGTATGGATATCTAAGTACCTACTTCTACTATCATGCTGAAGCATGTTCTTGAAATTCTTGAAATAGGAAATAAAGGCTTTTCTTCAAAACTAGACACTGTTTGTCGGTATTCTTTTTCTTTTTTCTTTTTTTTTACATGAAAGTTTATCAACCCAAATAGAATAAATGGAAATGAAGAGCTCAGAGAAAGTGGCTGTAGTACTCGACTTCTACTAAGCTATTAATCTGTACCTGCAGTTAGACTGCAGGTGTCCAAGCATTGCAAAACCTTTGTAGCTCTATGAAGACGTTGTTCTCAGAGGCAGGTTTTGCTTTGTGTTTATTTGAAGTGCATATTTGGCCTTTCAGTGAACATCCCTGGAAAGATTTGATTCTGTTAGGCTTCAGGATGTATAATGTTGTTCTTGTCATACTGTATTCTTATTTCCAATAAACAAGAGCACAAGATCACTTTGGTTTCTATTATTTGTTTTTCAACTGTTTGAGGCACAGTTTGGCAAACTGACCAATAAGGCAACGCTCCGTGAAAGCAACATGTGGCAGTTGGCCACTCAAAGCCGGCACCTTTAGACAGCTGACACTCCTTAACAGACATATGTAAATAAGAAAAAAACATGGGCATGAGTGGCTTTTTATTTAATTTCAACTGACTTCCTCTGCTATGATGGTGTTAAAGTGCTATTAAAGCTAACAAACTTAATAAAAAATCCAGCAGGAGTTCCCCGAGAGACAAAACATCATAAATGTTATGTTTTAGTTTCAGATAAAAGTTTAGATACATTTTAGGTTTCACAACTTAATCGATCAGTTTGATCCAAATGAAAACTGCAGCCTCTGCAGTATAAAATCAAGAGATATCCGAAAGCAGCCCTTAATAGTGTGAACAGCATACACAGCATTACACTCAACCTTGCATACCGTGAGTACTTCATTTGAAAGTCTAGTAGCTTAGCATTTGTTTGCTCACTCTGATGTGTCACTGTGATGTTGATCTTACAGTCGCACTCCGGGTTCCTGGAGTGTGTTTACCTCCACCTACACTCCTCCTGTTGGTCCAGGACATAGGATTCCGTGTTACACCCCCAAAAAAAGCTTTCACAGTCCCACACCCAAAAAACAGGATCTTTATATAAATGTGTAACCACGCGGCACACACCTTTCTCAAATATACATTCCTCTGCAGACTGATTAAAGCCGCTGCAGCGCTGATTACAGAGGAGTGACACTTGAGTAGACAAGAAAGTTACAGCTGCACAGCTCAGAGCACCAAGGTAAGCTCGAGACTTTACAGAGAAAACTTCATTGTTACAGCTTTTCGTAATGTTTGCAGGGTTGATTAGTCTGTGGTTTAGAATTACAGCTTAAAATATGAAGTTACTTCATTCGATTTGAATATTTAAAGTTGTCAAGTAACAAATTGAGTCCGGTGGTTATTGTGGGGTTTGCTAACAGTGACACTTTTGACTCTTTAGGTTTACAAGTGAGAAATGACACCACCTGGCTACCGGCTGATGCTAACTTTGCTTTTTATATTATAGATTATGTGCTCTAGCTCAGATAAATGACTTTTTTTTACTCTTTTTTATTTTTACTTTTAAGTTTGAATGTTCCTCCAGTGGATTTCTGTCCTCAGACTGAGCACAGGTGGACGTTTATGCATCCATTTCTCTTCCTTTCACTTCTCCAGTGGATTCAGTCTGGCTTTCGAGGCTTGTTTTAAGTTGCCTGTGAATTTTATCTGTTACACAGGCAGCTAAAGCAAGCCTTGAACACCAAAGACACACCTACCAGGACATCTCCAAACTGAAGGGGGACAAAATATGCTGTGAAATATATGATTATGAGCTCTGAACCAGCCAGTTACAAAGCTTTTCCTGTGTGTGTGTGTGTGTGTGTGTGTGTGTGTGTGTGTGTGTGTGTGTGTGTGTGTGTGTGTGTGTGTGTGTGTGTGTGTGTGTTAAAAAATAAAAAATAAACACGTGTGCATTTGTGCGTGTCTGACCTCAGTCATGTGACTCATTATAAAGATGATTAATGATAAGCAGATATTCACTTTCAGTTCAGTCAGCACAGAGGACTGATTATATGTTATGAACTAAGATGTCAGCTTTACAAAGGCCAGATGTATTTTCAGCAAATTAAAGGAACTAGTTTATGCATCCATGTCCAGTTCAGGGTCATGGTGGGCGGGGCTTTGAACATATCGCAGGTTGCCAGTTTATGGGCGGTATGGCAAACTTAGAATCACCAGTTATTCTAACAGGCATGTGAGAGGAAGTCAAAGAGTGGATTTGTTGCTGTGAGGCAGCAGCGCGAAGCCTTTTTTAAAGCAATGTATCTGTTAAAATCTTTGTTCGAGGTGGCAAAGAGGATGGCTCAAATGTGCCAAGTGACAGAAGTGAAAGTGCTTTTGTGTTTATGACCATGTTATTAACAGACAGCAGGTATATGCTGCACTGTCAGGTTATGATGCATTGATGCTGTTGTTGCGGACGGAAAAAGACGAAGAAAACGTGTCAGAGTCTTTGCATTTGGTGTTTTTAATCAAATGGATTTTGTTGGATGATATAATGTACTGGAACCAAACCAGGGACACTGAACATTTCTAAAGACATTAAGTCACCAGAACCTAAATAAATATTAAAATATTAAATATTTTGGTACATTGTTACTGCGTCTTTGACACACTATTTAAAGAATGTTGAATTTTCAAACTATAAGCTCCCCAGCGGAGGATTTTCTTAATAAAGGTAATGTGTGTTATTAGTTGCATAAAGCTCTATCATCAGCCCGCGTTGCCCGTATGATGCCTTATTTACGCCTGAAGAAATGCGCAGACTCTAGCACATGGCCATAAAGCCCATGGGCTTTTCACTCCACTGCTTCTAAAAACACAGACGTATAAAATTATGAGTGGACACGATAACGTCAACGAGCATCACGAGGCATGGTTTTAAAGTTACGACCTCATTACCCCCAGATTGAGGCCATATAACCTTAAACCCACACAGAGCAGGTTAGGAGGGATGAAATGTTCTTGTTTTCTCGTGGCCACTGAAGCGTATTTTTTCAAGGTAAATATTCTTTTTCCAACATGAAATAGGTCTTTGTTGTTTGCCGAGAGGTAAAGAGGCGGAAAAGTGAGGAGGATCTGAACTGGTTTCCATGTCAAACACTTCAATTCACCATAGAAACTCAGATCTTAACGCGGAAACTTTATTAAACTGTGATGGTGGATTGATAAGGGCCGAATTTCTATTGGCCTCTTTTTATTGTGGGCGCCAGGCGGGCTGACAGAGGTAAATTGCTCTTTTAATTAAAGCAATGCACCAGGGGAAATTGCTGTCTGAATATTGTCTCAGAGATGGGGGCCAGTGACAGTTGCCTGGAAACTTCAATCTGTCTACCCGCATTTATTCCAGATCACAGTTATGAGATAAAGTTTAATAAAAATCTTTTCCTCCGCCACCAACGAAATGAAATCCAACCCTTTCTGAACAAGTGAACACAATGAGACAGGACTGCGGAGGAAACCTCATGTTCAACATGTATCTCTCAGGTTCGTCATTTGGTCCCATTAAGAATGAGAGAAACAGCCCGTTTTATATATCTATCGAGATTTTTTACATTTTTCTCCGGGTGTCGGTGTCCTGCCGGCGATGATGCTCCGTTTCCAGGCCAGAGCATTGTTCAGCCTTTTCAATCTGAAAGCCCGTCTGCTCTTTTGTCGGAAATCGGAAATCCTTTTTCCTGGACGCGTTTCCTGGCTTCTAGCAGAGACTGCAAAGGCGACATGCTCCAGGCATTAGACTGCAAATGGACCAGGATACAATTGGAATTTTGAAGCTCAATGTTTGAATTTTTAAACCTTATTTTGTTTTATTTGTATTTTTTTCCTTGCGCTCCAGTTTGCAACATTTTAGAAAAATCGGAGCATTTTTGAGCAGCTCTAATCTCAGTCCTCCGGTTCTTTCAATGCATTTTTCTACTTTCTTGAGATATTGCGCTTCTTGCTAGATTGTGCCTATAAAATCTGACCATGAAGAGATTTTTGTTCTTCTAAATAAATATTAAATCATAATATTTTGAAATACAAGTGATAAAAATCATCTGCATAAGAAATCCTCTTGTCGTAGTTTCTGGATGAAGATGCTGAAAATGTGTCTGTTTTCATTTCAGATCCAACAGAAAGTCTGTTGAAAGAAAGCAAAGGAACCTCCTGGGCTCCGATAAATACAGGAGTTCAAAAAGGTAAGAGGACAAACTCAGAGCCTCGTCCGCAGAGACGCTAAATACCGTCACTGCGGAGTGTCCAGCTCCTAATTAGCAGTTTACTTATTTTTAATGGAGAGCGTCTTCAAACGCAAAGATATATGAAAACATAAAAAATGATATCATAATAATAAAAATGATGTTAGAAAATAGTCCCACAGAAACCTCTCAAATTATATCGCAAACGGGTCGATACATAAAAATAGTTTCTGAAATAAAAAAATATTGATCACAATATCATAATAAATGTTAATAAAACAAAATATATGACAATAATAGCAGGATTTTAATGCGTTTACTCTGCGTTTCATGTATTTCCTATAGTCGCGTCTTTAGGTTTAATAGATCATTCAGCCGGTTCTGAAACGTATTCAGTTCTTTTTCTCATGTTTTTTTTTTTTTTTTTGCACCATCACATTATTTTTCTTTTCTCCTCTAAAACAGATAATTATCAAAGCATCTCCGGGATCATTTCGAAAGAAAATAAAAATCGTGTTTATTTTATGATTAAAAAAACACAACGGCCAAAATGAATTTGTCACATCTTGTGTTGGACGCTAATATTCACTCTTACTGCTCTCAGGACTTCCTGCAAAGATGTTTTAATTTATTTTAAATTTCTGATGATTATGAGCAGCGTGTTTTTTAAATATATGTTATAGAAAATATGGAGAAGCTAAATATAACCGGACCCATTTAAGCTGCTTTAGAGGAGTAAATAGAGATTTGTAAAATGATGTCATGATGGAGTTATTATCTTTAATTATATGTAATAAAATAACTGCGTATCTTTTGCGTGTCTTACATTATTTAATACCTGAATTTTCAAATATGATGAAATTCACAATATTATCTTTCATGAACTGATAATGCTGAATTATGTAAACCGTTATTTTGAGACCAGTTATCTATCTATCTATCTATCTATCTATCTATCTATCTATCTATCTATCTATCTAGATATATCATTTTTTACTTTCTAGACAAAATTTTGTATTTTTTGGTTTGTTGTTGTTTTCGGGATTTATTTCAGATTATTTCCGGACCAGTTGTGATTTTCTTTTCTTCCTACACTCAGGGAGTGGGCAGATTCAGCTCTGGCAGTTCCTGCTGGAGCTCCTCTCTGACAGCACCAACATGTCATGCATCGCGTGGGAGGGCACCAACGGAGAGTTCAAGCTCATCGACCCTGATGAGGTGGCCCGGCGCTGGGGGGAGCGCAAAAGCAAACCCAACATGAACTACGACAAGCTGAGCCGGGCGCTGCGCTACTACTACGACAAAAACATCATGACCAAAGTCCACGGCAAAAGATACGCCTACAAGTTTGATTTCCACGGCTTGGCGCAGGTGTGCCAGCCGTCCACCACCGAGCAGGCCATCTACAAATTTCAGGGCAACTTCTCCCCGATCCCCTTCTCCGGGATTTCCAAACTGAACCTCGTGGCTCCTGGCGTGGGGCCTTCGGGGTTCTCCTACTGGGCTGGCTCCACACCAGCGGCTCTGTACCACAGCCACAACCTCCAGCCTCCGGGGCCGTTTGGCACCGTGTCCCCGTCCCACATCGGCTGCGTCAACAACATCAGCAGTCTGAGCACCATCAACAACCACTACAACTGACTCTCGATGCGTATTTTAGACACACCGGGAAACCGACACACTGCAGTGAGGGAGGACAGACAAACAGCACAAACACGCTGACTTTGGTGTTTGGCGGGGAAAATATGATTTAGGCTCAAAGTGGTTCAAAATTAGATGTTTTTAAAATGTCAAGTCAGGCTTTTTAAGCGGCGCAAAGTTGTGTTTAAACTCAAGATTATGACTAATGACACCGGACGTCTTCTTGCATGCAAGTAAGGCACGAAAACGTAGAAATTAAATATTTAATTTAATTTAATTTAATCCTTGTGGAGAAGCGATTACGATCAGATTACGCACAGTGCTTTGAACCTGAGCGCTTAATTTGATCCATAAATATTCCAAATATGAAATGTCCTTATTTAGGCCACTATCAGTGAGACGTAATCGGAAACCAAATAAAGGTTTACACGATGCTTGTTTTTGAAACAACAAACAAATAGTGTACATATATTTAAAAACGTTGAATAAATAATAAATTATCTTTCAGATCCATTTCCTATCAGACCTCGGCTCCCTCGCTCTCCCAGCCCTTTCCCTGAGTTCAGTGTTTGTTTTCACATCTTCAGGTGGATTTGCACCGACGTGGGCGCGAGCTGCCAAACTACCATCGGACTAGTGGCGCCATCTTGTGGTTATGGATGAAAACAGGCTTGTTGGACTGGAATGAGACTCGCTTGAATCATGCTGTCACGTCGATCACCGTTTGGTTATAAATCAGATCAGACGTAATGAAACTCTTTGTAGGAAAAACAAACCTCACGCAATAAAAAATGAAAGCAGCGCACAGACACGGGGAACAGGAACTTTGTGTGAAATAGGCTGAGTAGAAACCGAAACTGTGAATTCCCAAACTGCTCTGTAAATACTGTAGAGTAGAGACCGGCTCAGACTATAGAAGCTCTTCAGTGATTTTAAAGTGAATTCATTCACACTGTGACTAAAACAACTGTACCAATAAAAATACATAAATAAACTCTTCTGAATAAAAATGTTGTCAGTATTGTGGGATTCATTTATTTGAAAGCGTGATCTTTATGTTGACCCAAACGTGGGTGAGCCTGTAAATGTCCTCCATGCGCCAAACCGTCAGTGCTGTTTCTCAAAATGCAAACTTTTATTTGGATTTGTGGACTGACCGGCTGCAGCAGTCTCGGTAATCAGAGAAAAGTTTGCAGTATTTGTCTTGATGCATGCTCAATCATCCAGCTAAATCCCAAAGGTTGATTCTGTTCACCTGGACGCAGCGTGACTTCCTCAGTCTCAGCTGACTGCAGGTTTCTTATAAACAGTACATTTGCACAATGACTGAAACCAGCACCACTGAATGAACAACGGGCTGTGAGGTCAGTTTCATGATCATTAATATGCAGATTGTCATGACCATTGATCATCAACCACTGGTCTAAGACCATTGATCAATGCCACTCTAGCACAACAAAGAGAGCTACCTCGTCAGCCAGGACTCTGCAGTCTATTTACACCAGGGGTAGGTACCTCCAGGCCTCGAGTGCCGGTGTCCTGCAGGTTTTAGATGTGTCCATGATCCATCACAGCTGATTTAAAGGGCTAAATGACTCCTCAGCATTTCTTGAAGTTCCCAGGGTGGGATCTAAAACCTGCAGGACACCGGCACTTGAGGCCTGGAGTTGCCTACCCCTGATTTACACCAACAGGCCAGTGGACACTCTTTCAATGATGAGGATGTACACATCGTGCGGAGCACCGAGTCAAAGAGGCCATTTACGTGAAAAGGGAACGACCATCTCTGAATCGAGGAGGGGGCCTAAGGGTCCATCTGTCACCATCTTACAATGCTGTGATTGCATCCATTCCCCAACTCTCTGTGAATGGGACTCATGGCCATGGATCAGTGGTCTTTGATCAATGTGCATGTTAATGATAAAGGAACTGACCTCCCAGCTCATTGTTCATTCAGTGGTGCTGGTTTCAGTCATTGTGCAAATGTGCTGTTTATAAGGTTTGAAACCTGCAGTCAGCTGAGACTGAAGACGTCACCTGGATCAGTGACGAAACGTTTCTCTCACTGACAACGTCCAGATGAACAGAATCAACTTTTTGGGAGTCTCGCACATTACATCAGCATGAGCTCTGGCATCAGCCACACTTTATATTACTGGTTTGTCAGCATGATGGTGTCTATGATGCTGTAACTGACAAAAACAACATATTTCAGCTCATAATGTGCTCCTGGTCCTGCAGTGACTCATCCTGTTGGTCCAAACAGACCCACAAACAACCAGCCATCTTTATCACTGTGAATTACAAACAACAAACAGACAAGCTTTATTTGTCACATTTATTATTACAGGTGAAATGCATGTGTGGCTTCTTTAAAAAGAAGAAAATATTTATTGTTCTTTCAGCTGTGGAAGTATAAAAATATACAGTAATGTGAAATTGAAGCGTTCCTAAACATACGACTGAAAAGTCCATCAAATGTGCTTATGCTGTTTCAAGTGTCAGCTGCTGCTCATCGTGAAAGTGACTCCAAATAAGAGACGTAAAATAAGGGCAGTAAATCTTTTCATCCATGTGGGGGCAGCACAACTCTTCCAACGTCAGGATCCAGCTTATGTAACCAGGTGATAACAGAGCTGCTCTAATATAGAACATGGAGCATTTGCAAATAGCAGATTAACCCCAAACCTCATTTTATGAAAGTGCGAGACTGCAGAGGTTTGCCTGGGTGAGCACGACCAGTGGAACAATGGGACGTTCACACGTTTTACTGGTTATATATAAATAATTAAAACAACATTCTTAGCAGATAATGTCCTTTATCAGTCAGACTGATCAGTGATTCAGAAGGAAGGGATGTGTGTGTGTGTGTGAGGGAGGGAGGGAGGGAGAGGAAATAGAGAATGGTCCGCTCATTCACAGCACTGTTTGTGTGTGTGTGTGTCCTGCATATCAATTGGAAAGACATGGAGTCGCTATTGACAACTGAATTTCTCTCATGCCTTGGTCCCTTACCAACAAAAGAGTCATGGCACACACACACACACACACACACACACACACACACACACACACACACACACACACACACACACACACACACACACACACACACACACACAAAGAGAAGAAGGGGGTGAAAAGGTATGGATGCCTCTTGTGTTGTTTACCCCAAACTGTGCTTCTTGTAATACCAACCATGGAAACTCCACGGGGATTGAGTCACTTCCACAGCACCGCGATCGTCACTGTCTTCTCCGCCAGCAGCTCTGCCACTAATCTGCTGTGCCTATTGTTGCTGATCCTCATCCTCGCGCTTCTTGCATAACAAACTAGGTGGGTGTTTTCCTGCAAGCCACAGGATTAACAGTGTGAATGCAGACGACCGAGGAGCGAAAAGAAAACACACGAAGGAGGAGGAAGAGGAGGAAGCGAGAGAAAGAAGAGCTAACTGTGTTACTTGGTGGCACCCAGGTCATTAGTGAAGCTTCCTTAAAGGTCTTGTTTGTCACTTGAATACTCGAATTCAACAATTAATCGCGTCATATCTGGATGTGCTGGCAGTCATTTAGAGAGGAGAGCTTATGCAAGCTGTCCACCTCAAACGCTCCATCGATTCTGGGCAATATTAGTAAAGGTTTCATTTACATGAACTTGAACATAGGCTTCAGCTTCTGCTGTGTAAAAATGGATTTGTAGACGCTGAAAGCTCCAGAAATGATAACATGAGCTTATTTGAGCTGCAGACCAGCAGTTTAAGTGGTTGATGTATTCACTTGTCTTATCAGACCAACAGTAAACATGTAGTTTATCAAACTGCAGCAAAACAAAAAACTATTTCCTAAATATTTGCCTAAATCCATCACATACTCGGTGAACAAAAGCAGGTCCCTCCATCACAGCTGTGCATTATTAGGACAGAGTAAGGCAGTCACTGGGACTGGGTTGCTGTGTGTGAAGTGTGAAGTGCAGTCAGTGAGTCATTCCTCCAGCAAGAGAAAGTGGTAAGAAGCCTCTTCTAATTTAGAACAGCACACCTACGTGGTGCTGAAATAGACTTGAGAATCACAGGGTGAGAGAAAGAGACTGGAGGATAGGAGAGGCTGAGAGAGGTGAGGGAAGGAGAAACAAGAGAGGTAAAAATCAGAAGGGAAGAACATTTAGACCAATGTGCTGCTGATTTATGTCCTTTTATCAGAGACACCTATATTTTTAGACGCTGACCTTGATTCTCTGAGTTAAAAAATAAAAACAAAAACACCCAGTACTTATTTGCCCCCATCTGGAGAAGAATGTCCAGAACACGAGTGCATGAACCCACTGAAGACACGTTTTTAGCTTTAACAGTGGACTAATTATTAGCTTTTATTTGAGGTTTGGTGTGTTGAATCCACCTGAAACCAGTGTAAACATGTAGTGGAAGGTGAGGCTCCCGTGCACTCTCTGCTCTCCCACACCTGTTCGATATCGGACTGCATTTCGAACAGTTTGATGTGGAAAATTAAATAAAACATATCAATGGTCAACGTTACACTGAATACAAAAGCTTCAGTATTTTGCTTGAAATGTTAATTTGTCAGTTTAGATAATGGTCTGGGATCAGAGCGACCTCTGCGCTTCAAAACCCTGTTTGGGATTTTGGCTGTTACATAAAACTAAATGGATGAATAATCATGCAAATTGATGCGGTGTGAAATGATTCACCGGCAGAGAAGACAAAATAACAATAAACCCTGTGTAGGTGTGTGATGAATGAAGGAATTAACATTACGTATTGTATAACTGGGTTAAATGTAAGAAAGCATCATGCAAATGCAACAGCATCGCCTTACGTAACGCGGGTGTAAGGTGAAGGAAATAAAGTAAAACGAGCTGATCAGTGAAGCGATTGAAGATTTCTGGGATCCTCACCTTGCTATTTAACAGTGGTGACACAGTACCTCTCGCAGCAGCCCGTCGCTGCAGTAATCTAGTTAAAGAGATTAGCAGAGTGGTTATGTAGCAAGTCGACAGCAAAATAGACATAATCCCTGTAAGGTGTTGTCCTGGCTGGTCCCAGTTTGGTCCTTTTTCCTCCCATACGAATGAAGATGGCAAATGTTAGGTCAGAGGGAATCCCATTACATGGGAGAAAGAAATAAAGTACTCAAAATAGGAACTAAGGTTAACTAAGCCGCCTTTCTACTGGAAACATCCAGACTGATAAAATGCCTCCAAGCATGCAAATAAAGCATCTTTAAAATCTTAGTCACATAAAATAAAAACTATTATAATCACAAAGGTTAGAGTAGTAAATAAAATGACATATTGTAACAGTATGAACTGTTTTACACAAGGCTAGCTACAGATGGGTGACAAATTAAAGGGTCTTTGCAAATCAATGCAAAAGTTGTTCCAAGTAAATCATCTGTATCCAGTAGTGTAAAATGTTTATCTTGACTTGTATTTATTTGATTAGATTGGTGCAGATAATCGCTCTGAACCCAGAATTTAGTAATTTTGACATTTCTCGAGTCTTGTCCATAGTTCAGCTTTCAGGACCATAGTGACATTCCACCCATGCATATGGCTCGTGGGGGTCCCTGATAGGTAAATATGAAATTAAAGTGAACGGTTTGTTAGGGCCTTCACAGTCTTCAGATCCTTAATTCCGTTAAACCAAAAAGCTAAATCAGAAAATACAAAGTCTGTTTATGTAAAACTGAACAGAGAACAAGGAAGCATACAGGGAACAGTAACAATTCATGCAAAACAACGGAAACCAAAATATACACAAGGCCAGAGAAACACAGTGGGCTAATTCCACAATACGACACAGGTGGGAACAAGAAACATGCAAAAGCAATCAAATAGGCTACAGCTGGACAGGTCGTCAGTCTCTCGCAGGGCCAAGAGAGACAGGCACATACAACACCGAAAGAAGGAAAAGATCAGCAAATATAACTCATACACACATGAAAAACTAACCTTCAATGTAAAGCAGGAAATGAATGAGAGACAAATAACTAACATGAAACAAGATAACGGAGAAAGACAGGAAGCAAGAAAAGCGGAAACACAACAAAACCGAACTAACAATTTCAATGTATTTATTTACACAGCACCAAATCACAGCAACAGTCACCTCTAACAAAGCCCCAACAATCACACGACCCCTTACGAACAAGGAATTGGTGAAAGTGGGAAAGAAAAACTCCCTTTTAACAGGACGAAAGAACCAGGCTCAGGGAGGGGCGGGGCCATCTGCTGCGACTGTTTGGGGTGAAAGGACCAAACACAAGAAAAACGATGACTCAAAACACTAAATGAGGGGGAAACGTTTGGAAGAGTTTCATCTGTCAAAGCTGCAGCTCTACAGACTGCACTCGAGTAACAGTTCCTTATTAATATACTTTCTGCTTTCCACTGTCTCAAGCACTGATTTACTCAATAATACGTCACGTGTCATAGTCGTAGATTTCTGGAAATGTTTTATAAAAAAGAAACATGAAAACTTTTAAATAAATGATGGAATAGGAAGTTTGAAATGTACCTTTGAAGTGTGGTAGACTATAAATCCACAGCAGCAGAAAATGAAAATTGTTCACTTGCAGTACTGAAATTACAACAAGAGATGCACAACTTCACAAACCCAGTGTAAAAACAACAACAACATGTAACTGCAAGTTTCTATAAGTTACAAACTCACAAACTCATGTTTCATATGCAATAAAACAGATAAAACACGTCAGTGTTTGAATTGGACAAATGTACAATTTAATGAAAAGTATGAGCTTATTTTGAATTTAGTGGAAACAACACGTCGTTGACTCCACGTTTCCCACTGTGGAGCGTCCCGTCTGCTTTCAGCAACAGTCTGTAAAGATCTGGGAACTGAGGAGAGCAGCTGCTGGACTTCTGTTGCCCCGTTCTTGTTTCCTGTCCTGTCACGATGGGACAAATGTTTTCAGTCGGTGAAAGGTCTGGACAGCAGGCAGTTCTCAGCTGGACTTTTCTACTAGTGTACAGTAGATGAGTTGTGCTGTTGTAATCGCTGAACTCTGGAGTTTAACATCCTGAAATATGAAGGCCTTCCCTGAATGTCATCTGGATGAGAACATAAGTTGTTCTGAAACCTGTATGTTCCTTTTAACACAGATGGGGTCTTTCCAGTTGTGCAGACTAGACAGTTTCACGGGCACTAATGCACCACCATAGCATCAGACATGCAGGCTTTTTGTCGTGGTTGTGGGTTGTTCGACATGGTTTTTGTGGGGGTTCTGGTTTATTTATTTATTCATGTTTATTAATTCCTCCCTCTGTGTTCTGTCCTGTTGTGTCAGGTCTCCCATATTAAGTTCATTCATGTGTCTGCTTCCCCCGTTTAGTTATCACTGCTTGTGCTTTGCTTTTCACTTTGCTTCCCTGGTTGTTGTCGTCCTTGATTTGGTTCAGCTGTGTCTCATTGTGTTCAGGTGTTTGCACTTCCCTGATTGCCCTTCTGTGTGTGTGTATATATATATATATATATATATATATATATATATATATATATATATATATATATATATATATATATAGCGCACTCTTCGCCTCATGCTTTGTCTGAGAGTCTGTTCACATTTGCTCAGTAGTTTAAAGGTTTCAGTTCCCGTTTGGTCTTTGTGGTTTACCTGCCAACAGATTTAAGAAATGGCTTGTTTTTCATTAATTCCTGCCTGTGTTTGGGTCCAGATTCCAACTCATGACACTTTGAAATTGGGTGCTAATAACAGGCTGGATGGTCTCTCTCCTCTTCAGTCCAGAGAATGTTTGTTTTCTAAAAATAAGATTTTGATTTGTCTGATCGCAGAACAGTTTTCCACTTTGCTTCGGTCCATTTTAATTGCGCGTCGGCTCAGAACGTTGTTTTGGTCATGTTCACTTATGGCTTCCTCTTTGCATGAAAGAGCTTTTAACACGCATGTGTGGATAAGCTCCACTCAGTTCTTTCTGAGGTGTTAATGAGCCCATGCAGTGATTTCTATGACAGGGCCATACCTGTTTTAAATAGAGTTGAGGTTTGAAACTCTGAGATGCTCCTTCTCTTGTTTTGTTTCTTACTGATTACTGCTCCAGCCTTCTGTTGCCTCCATCCCAACTTTTTTGAACATGTTGCTGAATTAAATTCAGAATGAGCAAATGTTTTTCTTAAAATGTTACGAATAAAATATAGATTTGTGAGACTCGCAAACCACTGAATTCTGTTTTCGTTTACATTTCACAGCGTCGCAATTTTTTTTGGACAGGATCGGTGTGGAGGAGTTAGAGACGTGCCTGCACCGACAGACATGCACGAGCACCGTGTGCACGTCCTCTGCTGATCACTGCAGTGTGTATGTGTTGTGCAGTGGTTCAGCCCACGCTCAGCCCAACACAGCTCACTTTGCCCAGCTCTCATTCACTTACCTACCCGTTACTATAGAGACGCAGTGGAGAAGAATGCAGAAAGCGGGCTGGCAGACAGATATGCACGAGACCTGGTTTGAATCATAATAACAAAGAGAAGGCTCTCGCATAGCATTGTGAGACTGTTACATAACGACTGCAAGGATTCTGCAACCAAGTCAACCTGTCAAGAGTTAGGGGGAAAAAAAAGAGTCTATAACCGGAAAGCTATTTCAACCACGATGACGTGCTGTTTTCCATTTTATTACTTTTTGACCTCATAGATCAGCTCACAGGATCAATACAAGAAATCATACAGCAGTGATGCTTCTGTGTTTTCCACTAGGGGAAAAGAATCAATCAACGAGCTGCATTAAACACAAACTTTCCTGGTATAGATGTTATTTAAACTCATGAGTCAAAACAGACTTTCATTAAGCAGAGCTAACTTAATACAGCTGAGGCTAAAATGCTTGCTTTAAATAGCTTGAATAGATAAAGATTAGATGTTATTCTTTATTGGAACAAACTGAAACCTTGTCTCTAATCTGTTTGTTTGGCCCCATTATGATTTCTTTTCTGCCTCTGCAAGCCATTTCCAGCTGCTTCTCTTTCTGCCATAATGTCTATTTTGTCCTGTTATCCTGCCTGCCGTTCTCATTTCTACTTCTGTGTGCAGACTGTATGTCCCAGTAAGACAACCGAGTGAGAGCGAGTCACAGACAGTTCTGAGACTGCAGCAGATTCTAACCAATCACATTAAGGAGCCCTCCAGCCCACGTGGCTTATTCATAAATCCAGGAGGAAATCCTTATCAATGCAGCTCAAATCTTCAATGTACCTCTGATCTGAGCTGAAATAAGCTTCTGAAACTTAATCATCTCAAATCGCTTCATCAAATCAAGTGTGGCATGTCTGTTTGTAGACATGTTGCATTTATTTCTTTGCAGATTTTCAAAACTCATCAAATATACATTCATGCCAGAATCATTAAATATCTACTGCTAAAATGCCGCATTATAAATTTTGCTTTCTTACAGTTTAGTCGTCTCTGTTCTCATTTCGGCATCTGCCCCTGATTAGAGAACCCAGGAAACCCAGATACGAAGCCAAAAATATCCCTTATATGTGTCAGCATGCTTTGCAGTCCTCAGTGTATAGAGCAGCAGTTAACTACACCATATTGTGAGATGTACTGTTCCTACCGAGCTGCACCCACAGCCACATAAACCTGAATCATTATCTGTAACAACGATCCCAGCAAACCTTCCCATACACCTCTATCTGAATTCTAGTTTCATGGCAACCAATAAACTCTCATGAGTTTCAGTCTCATGGCAACCCATGATAACATCCCGACACATCCCAGTAAGCATATTCGTCATGGACTTTTTCCTATTGCATAACCATGTCTCAAGGGTTCCCTGCAAATCAAGGATTAGTGGGGGGTCTGCATGGATAAGAGGCTGCCCAATTACTCCTGCACGAAACTGCAAGGTTTGTACAAACAGACTCAGCAAGCATGTGTGGATATATACTGGTATGCACATGCACACGCACACATCATTGAAAAATGATATAAATAAAAACACTGCAAGAAAGACGAGATCCCTAATAAGTCTGGATTTATTTCAACATGGTCACCATAAACAATTATTATACTGACCTTTTATTAACATGTAAGAGAGAGTGAATGCAGCTGTGGTACATCTCCACAGACAACACACACACACACACGTAAATAACACTTTCCTCGATGACATTTAGGAAAAATTAGCTGTACAAAAGATTTTTTTCCACAGAAGATCATCCTAGAGCAAGAGCTGGTCACAGTAACTGCAGACATAATGGCAAACACTCCAGCGCCTGAGAGGAAACACTGGTACATCACCATTATCATTAGCACTGTGCAAAAACATCAAAGGTTTGTTCACAGCTGTGCAAAATAGCAGCATTTTAATTCACTTTCCAAGCAATGGATTCACAACACCACATCACAATGATCACCCAGAAGGACCATGTCAGGACTGAGCTGTAGGTTTGGTTTCAGAGTCAGATCACGTTTAACTTATAGAAACTGCAATGACACGTGTGCAAAGTATACTCTCCTGTCACTCCGTAATGAGATCTTTACATTAAATATTTGTACTTTGAAGAATCCTGAATCGACTGCACTGAAAGTGAACTGAAGCCAGCAAATGGAGGCGAACAGCACAGTTACAGCACAGGACGAAATATCTTTTGATCATTAAGCTCTATTTGTTTTTGCTCAAACTACATTGTACATACCGACCTTCAAAACAGGTAGAGGGGGAAAAAAAGAGCAAAAACATGGGTTATGTACATGTAAACCACAGAGTTTCAGGCCATTCATTAGGTGGCACATATGAAATTCAACAAAAAAAATCTCCTGAAAAAACCAAAGAAAACCTGTACAATCGATTCAGTCTTCAGTTGACCTCTGCAATGTGTTGCAAAGCAGTTCATCGCAGTGGCCAACACAGTTTGGAAAGCAATGCACAAAAGAGGCCTTGCATGCCCACTCAGGGGCTCTTTTAGTGCAACATATCACATTCATGTGGGGCACCTCTGCCCCTTGTCCTCATGTTCCACTTGAAGCAAAAGCCTTTGTACAGTTACATTACTACAGAATCACACTGCTAATGCAAACTGAGACTGCTGTTCATTTCATGAGGAACTGAAAACGGCTGCATGCCAACCAGATGTTAAAAAGTCACACATGAAGTATGGTGGTGGTGTTTGTTTTCTGCAGGTGGACCTTTTGTGTACCTCGAGCCAGTGTGTACAGATTGAAACGATGTTCCCTACAGACTCGTATCTACAGTTATTCTAAGCAATGTGTTTTTAACCCACTGGTATGCATGTTCAGCAGCTTACTTATCAGCTGACTGAGATGTTTAAAAAGCACAGTATATACTGGCTGTGCTTACAAGGCTTAGGCTTATGTGCTGAAAGTGTACTGGGCTGATTTTGGTCCTCTAAGCCAAGCTTGGCTCTGTTGTGGAAAAGTGACTGAAGAGCAGGGATGGAAATGGCTGCACAGGTCAGCACCCCGGACAGCTCCACCTCTTAACTCGGCTCAGACATCTATTCCGGTCCTGCCTGGAACCACATCCATTCACTAACTCACAATATAGGCTAATCTTGAATGAAATGGAGATTCAAGTGCCAACCCCTGCGTCACCCAAGAGACAAGACAAAAGGGACAATATTACTACTGGCATGCATTTATGAGATTTCTTAAACTGTAGCCTAAACACCACACTGAAGTTGTGTAACATCATGAGAGACTATTTCAGCCCAGCCAGGAGAATCCTTCCAGGTTGGCCTTTCCGTCCAAAACCACAGCTGTGTGATTTCTTTACATTCATCTTAGACCAGTGTCTGTTCGCTTCCATGTCAGCGGTCCAGGTTCGACTCGCTGCTGTCGCGCTGGTTTTTGAGGTCCTGGAAAACCTCGGTGAAAAAGTGTGGGTCTGCATTCAGCTGAAGCATTTTGGCACTCATCCTGTTGATGATCCGGAGCGATGTCTCCCAGAAAACGTCCTTGTTCGTCTCGTTCATGAACGGCTTGAGCGGATAGGAGATCTCGTTGCCCATGTACGAGTAGGCGAGGTAGAGGCAAGTCTGAAAGGTGTCCTGCAGCTCGGCTGGGCTGTCGGTGCTGTCCGATATCGTGTCTTCGCACAGCAGGTACACGAACACCACGTTGGCCGGCGTGATGAAGCCTTGGTCCTGCCAGCCCTGGAGCAAAAGAGTCCGGTCAATGTTTCGGAACCAGAGGATCACCTCTCCGCTGCTTAACTGTTTCAGTTTGTAACACCTGCGGCACAAGAAGTCCCCCAAACAGCGAAGCAGCTCGCCGGTTGAAGCCTGGATGACTATCCGCCTGGGTGACACCAGAGACACGCTGCTGGGCTGCTTCTGGACCGAGGACAGCCTCCCGTTCTGCACGACAGACTCGCTGTTCTGCGTGGGGACCGTGGGCACCGGGACGGGGATGGGCGCTTTCGGTTTCTTCTCTTCGGTCTGGTGCGTTTTCCTCACGTTTTCGCTGTTGAGCTGAGCCACCTGGCTGGACGGCAGCTCTCGAGTGGGCAGCGGGTTCGGGGTCACTTTCTTTGCGCTCTTCTTGGCCGAACTAGCCACCAGCTTCTTCCAGGACAGAGACACGAACATTGAGTGGCGTTTGAGGCGCTTGTCGTTTTTCCCTCCGTCTCCTGCGACCTCGGCATCCATGATCGACGCCTTCTTGGTCGCGGGAGATATAGAGAGAACGGTTCCCATGTCTGCGCGGTGGAGAGATGCGGGGGTTTGGATGCTGCTGCGGCTTGAACGCAGAACGTCGAGCAGAGTGAGAGGCGGCGAACAGCAGTCACGACAGCGACTGAAACTCCATTTACACGCTTACGTGTAACGTCTGGTCGCTCCCCGGAGGAGATGAAGGAGGACTGCGCGTTTTTGTTCTTCTTCTGCTGTTGTGTGAAATTATGTCCCAGCAGATGCTCTCTCAGTGCCGCGCGCGGAGACGCTGCGGCACGATCCCGTCTGTGAGAGGAGCGAAGATTTGTGGCTATGCGTAAATCTCAGGCTTAAACGAACCAGCAGGTTCAGCCTCTGACTGACCGTCGGGACAGCCAATCAGAAAGTCAACCAATGGTCCAATCACCAGGGCTGTTGTTTTTAGGTCTCGGTTGCCATTGATAGCAGCGACACTGACTGATTTGGTTCGTGCTGTTCTCCACCAGTCTGGTTACTTTGGGAAAGCGAGGTTATTTATAAATCAGGTCGTCTGCATCTGACCTGAGCCTCCCCAAAACACAACACAATTTTACACTGACTACTAATGAGTCAGTGTAAATTACTAATGAGTGACCCCCCACACATCTGTGGGGGGTCACTCCCACTAGGTTTATATCTGGGACTCTCCACCATTTGACCTTAGAACTGAAGAAGCTTCTCGGATGAGAGGTGAAACGTCTTCAAGCAACTTAAAGAAGTCCAGACGCTTTTCTTTGCAAGCTCCTTTGATTCTGTACAAAAGTTTCTACCAGCTACAACCAGCCTAAACTTTTTTGTCTTTCCAGACACCTGGACAAAGTTTTCAGAACAAAACACCACCTGCATTTGTTTTACTTGGACAGGTAGGAAAAAAAAACTCCCACTAATCAAAGCAATAATGAGTTTTCAGCTGAGCTCCAAATATCTTCTGCCTTACAAAGCAGTTACAATTGTTGCTATTTTAATAAAGCAGGAATTGCTACTGACCTCATGTAGTAGCAATTCATGGGAAACACCCACTGTAGGTGTGTGTAACATGTCCCTGGATCCAAAGAGACTTATCCAATTACAGTCAGTAGAACTGGCCCAGCTTCACCAGGTTACATCACTACAGTCTGATATTTCCATTCATCTTAAACTGTAAACACACGTAAATAGAAGTGAATGTCCAATGTAGTGGAATATTCAAAGCCTTTGTCATACAGTTAAACTATGAAGAGCTAAACATGACATGTGACCTGTAACCTGATGTTCTGAGGTCATTCATCCTAAGTTTTTTTTTTATTTTTTATTTTTATATCAACATTTCTTTTATTTTGAGAAGTTCGGTGATCTGCTGCTCTACTGTGCTTTCATGGCATATCAAACCTTTAAACAGATGGCCTGCAGCAGAAGGACACACTGGGTGTCATTCCTGTCAGCTAACAACAGGAAATAATTCACACAAGCTCACCAAAACTGGACAACAGAAGATTGGGAAACGTTGCCTGGTCCGAGTCTCAGTTTCTGCTGGGACATTCAGATGGTAGAGCCAAGGTTTGGTGTTAACAACATGAAAGCATGGATCCTTCTATTGTATCAACACTTCAGGCTGCAGGTGGCGTAATAGTGTGAGGGCATGTTTTGGTTCCCTTTGTACCAACTGGATATAACACAAATGCCACAGCCTACATTGGTATTGTTGCTAACCACGTCCATCCCCTCATGACCACACTTCACCCGTCTTCTGTGTAAAGTTCAAAACTCAAACTGTCTCACACTGGCTCCTTAAACATAATGATGAAGATTTCAGTCCAGCACAGCACCTTTGAAATGCTGTGAAATGATTTGCATCATGGACGTGCAGCTGAGAAACCTGCAGAAACTCTGTGATGCTGTCATGTCAATGTGGACAAAAAAAGATGTACCTAATAAAGTGACCAATCTCTCTCTCCACAAATAAACTGACTCCAGATACACACAGGATTTGGAAAATGTGAAAGAAGATCTTGCACCAGTTACTCGACACTTCCAATGATTAAAATCAGTGAAATGATCTGGCCTGCATTCATGTCAGGGGGTGGCAGTGGCTCAGGAGGTAGCACAGCTCATCTACTTATTAGCGGGTCAGTGGTTCAATTCCCCTCCTACTCCAGTCTGCATGTTGATGTGATGAAGTAGTGGAGCCACAGTTTGTAATAAAAAGGAATTTGAGTGCTCAGAGCATAAATACCACTTACTATCATGGTATCAACATAAGTTTAAAGTATGCTACAGAGGTCTCCTTTGCAAAAAATATGAAATATGCTGTCTTTCACTTGTTTGTAAGTGTAGAATGCAGAAGTTGGAGGCGATGTTTATCCTTAATTTGAACGTACCAATTTCTCTGTACTTACTATGTCATCATCATAGTTAGAAAAACAGCAGCTTTAAGTATAATTGAATTAACATCACTGTTGTTACAAGTCCCCCCCCCCCCCACCCCCCCCACACACACAAACTTGTTGTTATTATGTGCTACATGTGACAAAGGCTAACGTACAACAATGTCCTGACCTAATTTCCCAGCATTAAGTGGAGTTCCAGTCTGTCAATGCAGCCGCTCTCCCAGCTTCAGAACACCAGATTTACTGTATCAGTATAACAACAATCAAACAATAAAGCTTTTCTGTTACACCGAAGCAGCAGTGACAAGAAAAGAGACTGAATTAGGAAAATAACCAAACCAAACTTAACAAATTAAGATCAAAGACAGTGACGTCCCAAAACTGCAGAGTGCAACCCGTCGTACCCGTCGCTTTTGATCATCCCAACGTTTGATCCAAAACATCATAAATCAGGTGGTGATCAAAAGAAACTCTTTCATCACAAATCAAACAAATTGAGACAGGATGTGCCAGAGGAATAATCTCAACATATTAGACATGAAGCAACAACTCACAAAGGTGGAAAAAAACATGAATCACAGGACTGGAGACGGAGCGCTGAGAGGAAACGGCTGGATGATGGGAGGCAAGTGTCTTTTAAAAGATTTATCAATATCTTTACCTGTATTCCCTGTGATATAATTTAGATTTGGAAATGAAGAAAATTTCATATGCGATATCTGTTTTTTTATTCTACTGACCACTTTATTAGGTAGACCTTGCTGGTGCCAAGCTGTATCCCATTCTGCCTTCGTGGCACAGATTCAATAATGTGCCCGAAAAATGCCTCAGAGATTTTGATCCAAATTAGCATGACATCATCACACAGTTGCTGCAGATTGATCAGCTCCACGTCTGTGACGTGAGTCTCCTTTGCCACCACATCCCAAACGTGCTTGACTGGATTGAGATCTGGTGACTGTGGACGCCATTTAAATACAGTGAACTCATTCTCATGTTAAAGACACTAGTTTGAGATGATTTGAGAGGAAAATATCCCAACACCATTAAACCACCGCCTGAAGCATTTATACAAGATTACCCCAAAATCTGACCCCATCTGAATGTCAGAAACGGGGAACCAGTCGGTGCTTTTTACTCAAAATATTTGAGTGTTTGTGGATACAGTTTATGAAAAAAAGAAGGGAAACAAAAACTGGTTACACTGAATAAAAAACAGAACTTCTCATGTTAGAACATGGGTAAAGAAAAAAACACAACCCAGGAGGAGCGAATAATACTAACAAACCCTTTCCTACAAACCCCACAGAAGTTAGCTGCAACGCCACTGAGCTTCACATTAACACAGACACACATCAGACATCTATGGAATAAGCAGATCAGTTAGTAAGCAGGAACATCCTTAAATTGAAGGTTAGAGAAGTTTGTCTTTAAAAGACCCCAGATCATCAAATGTGCCCGTTTGCTTCTGGATTGGGCAGTGGGACCAGCTAGTTCTTTTCCAGCCTTCTGTTATCCACTGAATGCAACATTTAGACATCATCACCTTACAAAATATGTACTCTGATCTTCTTAGCAAAAAGCTGTTTGTATATCCAGAGCAACATAAGCATTCACGTAGCTAATGGAGGCCTGTGGAGTCTGAGGTGGAGCTCATGGCCGTCTGACCTTGGGATGAATTCGCTGAGATGTCCACGTCTGGGAAGACTGCTGGTCTGGAACTTTTAGGTGTGTGTTAAGAAGATGCCACAAACTGCAAACATTTCTGCTTTTACAGAGGTGCTCACAGGGTTCTGTGAAAACATGACTGTGAGGCTAAAATATTGACTTTTTTTGGCTTAGTTTGGGGTTCCACGGATACTTTATTTGTGTTCCTGATATTTTCTGCCTTTTGCAAAGAACAGATAACAGTGAATATAATGAGATGATTCAGAATGAATTAAAGCTAGAACATCAGGAGATGAATCTGAAGTTTGTTGTGCATTTCAGTTGTTCGATAAACCACTCCACGAGTTCATGAAACAAAATATAAAATCAGGCATGTTCAAATACAAGTTTCCACTATTGCAGTATCCACCTCCTGCTTAACAATTATACTTTCTGTCATAATTTGGAATATGTATGTATGTATATATGTATGTATATGTATGTGTGTGTTGTGTAAGGCACTAAATGTGCTTATGCTAAATACTAAAATCACTTTTAAAAAATCGCTCAGCTCTAAGTTACCAAGGAGGAGTGAGAATTGTAGGGGAGGACATGAAAAGAACAGGAATGGGAGGTGAGAGAAAGGTGAGTCATACATGGTGACAAAAAAGAGGAAGCTGTGGGTGGAAAAAAAAAATCACTGAATCCCAGTTAATTCATCCCAGTGGAGATTTGTGGTGCTTCCTCAGCAGTGTCACATAAAGTTTGCAGTTAATGACAAAAACCAAAAGAAAGAAATGGCAGTTTTATAACATTAATCAACAGCAATCATTCCCTGTACAACTGTTATCATAACAGCACAAAAACAAAATCACACATTAATGTGAAGTTGTTCTCTGTCCCTGCTGCTCTTGCAGATTTCTCATCTGATGGTGAATGCAACATTTAATTTAGCTGGACAGCATTCAGAGGTGAGAGAACTTCGTCCACCTGCTTTCAGCACAACGGTTCACTGTGTTTAGTATTTGATATTGGATATATATACAGCAAAAGTCTGGACAGCCAGTCAGAGGAAAAACGTGTGAGTCCAAAATACTATCTTCCCTTATAGTGTCGTCTAATGCTTGTTTTTATCACATCTATAAATTCTTTTTCCAATTTAAGTTCATACTGTTTATGTAATTGTGAAATTTGTATGTGTGACAGCAGTGTCAAACTTTTCGTCCTTGGTATTATGTTGCTTTGCAAATCAAAGTCTACCACTGCCTGAGCTGAAAGGATAAAGAGTAAAACATCATCAAAGCTGCTGTGTGCATGTTTTAGGATTATGCAAGAAGATATTTTAAGTTTCTTTGCATTGTCTGTGGCAAGGCTGCCCCCTGGTGGTGGGTCGTTGCAACTGTAGGAGATATGTGTAGCGATCTCTTTCAGCCTGATTCCATTTTCTGTGTGTAAGAAAATGCATATATTATGAGAGTCACTTTATCCAGAAATTGCAGAGAGAAAATTTTAATTTTAATTAAGGTTAGACATTATAAATTTGACTGGTTCTCAATTAGTATTTTCATGTTCAAATATTTCAGCTCTGGAAGCAGAGCAGTATATTTTTCATCAGCCAGCCATAAAAAAATAAAAACAAAAACATACAACTCTGTTTCTGTCAAGTTTTACATGGACAAGTGAAAGTTGACCGCTAGAGGGCAGTCACACCCAGCTGACTGCACATAGTCTGTGAGTGGAGATGTTTGTCATGAAGGGAGGGCTCAGCTGCTGATATTTCCTGTCAACAGGCATCTTCACCAACTCATCCTAACATTTAATTAGTTCTTGTGAAGCTGTGGAACGACAGATCAGGCAGAACAACTGAAGAGCGGAGGAGTGAAGGTTTCCCAGACCTCTGACTATCTGCTTCATTGACAGAATTCTCCCATCAGCGAACTGAGGGAGTGAACAGGGAGACGCAGGATGATGGAAAACACTCAGCAGTCACAGGAGGAAGATGCTGCGGTGCTTTAAGTCCTTCGAGTTTAGATGACGTTTGCATGGTATTTGTACATAAACGTAAAGCTTTAATGTAAAGGCTGTAGATAGAAATGTTGGGTCTGTGTTTCCACAAGCCCCGCTAGTTTAGAGATGAAGAAAACAAGACATAACAGAACATCTTCAACCCGCTAGCGAGGGAATATTTTGGTCAAGAACCAGCTCTTGGAGCTCCTAACCCGTCTCCAGCCCAAAATCCTTCCAAGAGCAGCTTCCCTCACAGCTATTTATTGACAAACTGTTACAATTCACACAATACACATCACAGCAAAGCAACGCCCACCATAAAACCCCCCAAAGGGTTCTAAGACAAGGCACTATGTGTGTGTATGTGTAAACATCTGTATGCATGTGAGAGTGTGTGTGTTTGTGTGTGTGTGTGTGTGTGTGTGTTTGAGAATGTGTGTGAGAATGTGTGTCTCTCTGTATGCATGACTTCCTGCTCACCAAAAGGATCATAAAAGCAGGAAGCAACATCACAAGAAACAGATCTTCCAGATAGGATGTATCTGCAATAAAAGCCTCTCCAGCCAGTGGTCAGAGACAAAGGAATGTGTTGATCCTTCAGATTGAACTCAGACCTTACAAATTTAAGAACATAATGACAACATTCAACAATTAGACTTAACAGTAATAGTAAATGTCTTTATGCTCAAAACTTGAAAAAAATAGTACTTTATTGACATTGACATATCTAACATGACTGATTCAAGAAATGTAGAGATCCTTATATAAACTTTCACTGGAAGAAAAAAAAAATACTTTTCTACTTATAAAAGGATTTCTCCAGCACACATCAGCCCTCACCATGTTATAAAACATGTCTGTTTTAAATGTGATTTGGTTTTGAAAAGCTGCACAGAATAACTGCGGAAAGTCTGACACGAGGAAAAAGGGAAGAAATGATCAATGCAGTATTTGGCCTGCTTTTCAAGACACAGAGAGAAGGCTGTGTGTGCGTGTGCGTGCGTGTGTGTGTGTGTGTGTGTGTGTGTGTGTGTGTGTGTGTGTGTGTGTGTCAGATCAAACAGTAAAAGGATCATGTGTCGTCTCTTATCGAAGACGTGCCTGTCAGAGCTGGTGAGAGGGATTAGCACGGCTGACACTGACAGGTGGAGAATACAATCTGAAGAGAGCAGCGTGAGACAGGTGGGATCATTCAATACAAACAGAGTCACACACACACACACACACACACACACACACACACACACACACACACACACACACACAGGTGGGTCACTGTGAATGTGGCAGACTTGTAAAAAGAGCCTGCTCTCATCCCTTTGTCTGCAGCTGCACGCTCGTGGAGCTGCTAACAAAACGACACACACACACACACACACACACACACACACACACACACACACACACACACACACACACACACACACACTGTGTCTATCAATAGGTCTATTGATAGACACAATGTATCAATAGGTCTAAGACATATGAAACTAGCTTATAGCTTGGAGGTAAACGCTTGTCCAGTAACACACACTTAAAATAAACGTGACAGTTGCTACACGATTGTTTTTCTATTTGAGCATCTTGTTCCTAAATGTGTGTCTGTATCCAGCTAGGCCACCATGACAACCTCCAGTCACTAGGGAATTTTTCCCGACCTGTTGGTGCTGGAGGTCGCTGGTCACAAACAGGTATGTGGTGATTACTTTGTCCAGTAGCAGATCTCTGCCGTTGGCTGTAGTTTGCATAGAAGATGCTGGCTTGTCTGCAAACACTCACAGCTAATGACCCACTGTAGTGATCAGTGCAATCACATGGAAACCTTTGGTGCAGCACTGTAGATCTATAATGGTGTCTTCCCAAAAGTTTGGGATTGTATTGTTTTTTTTTTGGTTCATTCCTTTTGATTAGGCATAGGGATCCTGTAACGGCTGCACTTGGAAAATCATCCACAATAAATCTCCTCTTTCATAAGTACATCACAAAGAATGGTGTCCCCACGTTCATCTTCATCACCAAAGTAAAACGAAGGCAGAAAATAGGGAACAATAAAAATGAAGCACAGCAAAAGAAGAGAGGACAAAAAGAAAGCAGACTTACAAATAAAGTATGAACGGGAGATTCACAGGCAATAAAAGCTGTTTGTTTGTAATTCTCTTTGACATTATTACAGGGATGCCTTACTTTATAATGTGTTACTGTAATCACAATGCTTTTTTTAGTAACAGTACATCACAATCATGTTGCCACTTTGGTTACAAACGTTCTCAGCTATCTGTGCACAGGACGGATAGAAACAACAAAACATCCATTTTCTTTTCTTGCACGTTTACTGCAGTCAGCTGATTTCAGTTCCTGTGTGGGAGGAGGGGACGGCAGAGTGGTGCCACGATACAGGGTTTGAGGAGAGGTGATATCAACATCATTTACATTTTTTTGCACAAAAAATGGAAACAGCATCCAGGACAGAAACGGCTGTATACTACATACTGCTAACAGAACCTCAGCATGCTAACACAAACCTGGCCAAGAACCCAGAGTGATGTTAAAGCTGAATGAATGCTGACCCCAGACCAGCAGCCAGAGCCTGAACTTCAACAGGTAACAGACTGGTGAGCAGTCAGGCTGTAGCGTCTGTTTCTACCTGTTCACGTGGCGACCAACTGTGCTGGTTTCCACCTTTGCTTTGTGTTCATGCTTAAATACAAAGAGAAAGATCACGTGTATCCTCATCAGGACTGTGTTTGTAGAGCTGTAACTGTGACTCGTGGCCCATCCATCACACACCAATAAAACAACATATAACCACTCATAATACGGCCTGTATTTGTAGGGAGCATTGCCCGCTTACTTACCCCGTTAACTTGCTCTCACAGTGGTCATGTGATCACCCGAACTTCACTGACACAAAAGCTGCTGACACAGTAAAATAAAGTTTTATAGATATGATTGAATCTGTGCAACCAAACAATAATTCCTGTAAGCTAGATCGCTCAGTGCTTCAAACTAATTTACTCTGACACAGAATTTTAAATGTCACCTGTAAACTTGGTGTAGGTCTATCCGTGCTACCACTGATTTCTGTGAGAACACAAAGCCGTGATTTGACTGGAAAGAGTTGATTTTGTGTCTCTAAAACTACAAATGCATACCAGCGAATCACATCAAGATGAGAAGCGCTCTCTAGTCATCTCCAGTGATGCTCTCGTGATGTGGCTACCTCCTTTGAAGCGGTAGCTGACAGAGCTTCTGCATCCGGCCATGCAGTACGTAACATGTAACAACACAAAAGCCACATCTGGTGATTAAGCAGCCCCACCTGCTGCTTCCTGTTGAACGATATCCAAACAAGGCTTTGGTGGTGTATCATTTCAATCAAACTTAGGCAGGTGATCAAAGGCTATGATCTCTTTCTCACATCCACACAGAGTTACGGGTGGATGCAGGGCTTTCCTCTCTCATAATACCAGCCGCCAGTTCTATCCTTTTACTGTTGTGGCTTACTGCTATAATTAGAACAAGGGATGATAAGAATACAAATGCTTTGATGTGCTTATCTGAAGCAGCCAAAAGGCAGATGAGGACATGCACACAGCCGAGGCTTAGCCTCTCACTCATGCAGACACTCAAAGATGGGTACATGCATACACGCTGGGTATCAGTACAACTCTCTCTTAACATGTTATTGCTGTATAAGGATAAGGAAGAAGTCTATTTACATGCACAACTTACAAAATAAAGCACTGGATTTACTGCATATGTTCAGCTATAAGAGTTAACTCAGTTCTCGCCCTTTTTTGGAGAAAATTAGTATCTATAATACAATAATGTCATAAACATCATGCATATTATTGTATTGATAATTTGACCGTTTTATATATTTATAGCAAAACTGTCACACAGTCATGTAGTCATTAGGATGTATTACCTAAAGTCTTTCTTAGTGACCAAAAATCTTTCAAATATCCTAGAATGAGCACATTTACGTTGGCTGCGCGCATGCAGACGAGGAGACACTACCACTGACTCCCACCAGGCTGTGCCCTTGTCTGACTCTTATCCAAAGCCATGTTTTACTCTAAGGGTTTGTGAGCACTACAGTGATATGAACACCAGTAATTTAGGTGCTGATATGAAAAGATACACATTCAAAGAGTTTGTTAATCTTCAAGGCCCTGTCCTCCCCAGACAAAGCCCAGAGAATCCATGAAAGTGCTCATGTAGATAAAACCACTACAGGCAACAGCCACACTCCCTGACTTCAGCACACACACGCTCTCTGTGCTTGTCGTCAGCTCCTGACTTTGATGACATACTGTCTAGTCCTAATAAACTCCTCTTTGTTCCTCCAGAATAACCCTCTTCTCCTCCCGCTCTTTAATGGCTCACGCCTGGTCCTCTCCCTTCTGACACATTCATCTGAATAGTTTAGAGATTGAGCTCAACACCAACAGATGGAAATGAAGTTTATCTGCAGCGAAACACAAAAAATGCACAACAACAATCTTAGTCAGACATCGCTTTCCATTCGGGGTTTGTTTTTACTAATGAGGGTAAATCAGACGACAGACATCTTTCCATCCACGCCTCTATTTGACTTTTTTGATTCCGTATAGATGTTAAGGTTCACACGCAGGTTCAAATCCAATCTGTTTCTCAGTTGGAAAGGACTGCAGCGATGTTTACACAGTAGGGAGATTCCTGCTCCGTAGGAGCGCAGAGAGGAGGCTTTGATGCTCAATAGGAGCTACTGAAAGAGAGCAGGAGGAAGACAGAGAGAAACTGCAGTTGGACAGCGAGCAAAATGATGATGACCCTTCTACAGAAACCTTGGATTGCTCCTCTTGAAACAATCACAAAATATGGGTAACAGATGTTTTCTGTTTTTGTCTGTGGGCACAGCAGCACTGTGATCTGGCCTCGTTTCTCGGATTCTTGGACATTTAAAATATAACACGGTGAAACTCTTGATTCAGAAACAGACTCCTTTAAGTAAAAGACGCTGACTTGAACGTCATTGTTCCACAGGGGGGAAAAAAGCTGCAGGTGCAAGTCCAACTCACACACCTGCCATAATCTTCTCCGCTGTGAGCCGCAGACAACGAAAATACCCTCGATATCCACGGTAACGGCAGAAACAGCAAGCCGAGCTTCGATGCAAATGGACCCTCTTCAGCCCCCTCTGCCCTCTGGCTGTTGTATTTTCACTGAGCCAGAGATCAGGGAGAGCTCTACAGTTCTGTGGATGCCGGCCAGCTGGCTGATACAACCAAGTGGTGGCTATCTAACTTCCCCTCTGTCCCACATCCTTATCTCCCTCCTCTCTATCATTCTCACATCATATTAGCTCAAAAAATGTGCGCTTCAGAGTTATTTACATTTGTTTACATTTGAAAGTGTTTGGAGGAGAGATTACAAAAGTAAAATATGAGCTAGAAGCCAGAATTATCTGCAGATAATTGAGACAAACAAGGAAGAGAAAAGCTGTGGTTTCCATCTGATCCTGCAGCAAGAGTTCACACTTAAAGTGCTGAAAATTAACACTCTGTCCTCATGCCTGAGCAAAATAGGCACAATAACATACACCAGTATCTGTTTTAGTGAATGCTTTCAAAGCTGCAGTGCTCGTGCTTCAGGTCAGGGAATGCAAACCCTTTAAAAAATCCACAGTCTGAGGAGGAAGCTGACGTGATGGTGATCAAACACAAGGAGATTCTGGTTTGTGTGACCTGTGGGATTTAAGACACTTTTCTGAATTGTTACTTTCATTTATGATCTTTATTTGGTAAATATTACACAACAACACTAGCTGGGATTAGAGAAACATAATGCTAATCTTTCTCATCTTCACGTGTAAATTCTTGGTTGACACTGAGATGAATCCCACTGCAGCCACACTGAAGACTTCCGGCTATGTGGCTGTGAGAGCTAGACTGCATTCACAGGTGAAGTCGTGCAGCTGGCTTAAGGATGTATGAATGGTGCAATTTAGTGACTAATGAATAGATTAATGCAGGTTATTGATTACTGCTATATCGTGTGAAAATCCTTCATTTCCAGCAGCGAGACACAGATTTGTCCATTTTTTCACCCAACAAGAGAGGGCAGCATTGCATCCCAGATTTCTCCCGTTCTGCGTGTTTGTGTATTTCTCTTTTTCTCCCGCTCTTAAAGCTGGAACACATGACATCAACCCCTGCATTATCCCATGTGAATTACCAGAGTCCTCACCCAGGGGTAAGGAGTCATCCAAGGAAAACAAACCAAAGCAACCAAAGGGCTCTATTACTGGAATGTGGGTTTGTTACACCCACAGTGGTCTGCCATCTCTTCAACAGGTGCTGAAAATATGTGCAGGGCAGTTTTCATTAGTTTGATTTCATATGTGTGTTTTATTTAAATATGGAAAAGTAATTTCAGTGTTTAATTTTACACCTTTTACATTTGGGTGACTGAACGTCTTTTTCCAAGCTGATAAATACTTCCACTTTTCACATACAGCTGAGCAGAGAGCCGTAACCTCTGACCTCTCCACTGCGAGAAGGCGAGGAGAGAAACGACAACACTGGCACCAGATTTAGGACAAAAGCTTAGTTACACGTCAGACAGCGAACGCAAATCTTCTGTTCCGCTCATGTTAGATTTCCTGTTGCAGAGCAGCGGCATCGCATATCACACTGCAGGCAGCAGCACAGCCTAACACGCCTAACAGATCACATGCCTGCTACTAGTGTGGATCTTGTTATTGCAAGGGCACTCTGAGGAGCATTTCAGCCCCACAGTGGGCCTCTCTTACTAGGCTGCTATCGTCCCACATCAGTCCTGGGCTTCTTGATGTGGTTTGGGAGGACGTGATGGGGCCGAGCGGGGCCCAAAGTGATCAGTCGTGCAGTAACATCTGAAACCCATTTCCCCACAATTAAAGAGAGAGAGAGAAACTATCAGGACCAAACATCGCCTGTTTCCACGGCATTGAGTCAAACATTTGCATGTGTGTGTCGATGTGTGTGTGTGTGTGCTTTACATCCCCGCCACAATCACTCCCAGACACGCGCGCATACGCACACTCCTTTCCCACCCTAAAACAGTGACGGAGCATTTCCAAATGTGTTTACTTACAACGAAAACCGCTCGACACCAGAATATGACACACATCCAGACAAAGAAGCCGAGCGACACAAAGAGCCGGGAGACAGGTGGACGAGTCGGGAAGAAAGGTACTACCTTTGCACACTTGTGCTACAGCCAGTGCAGAATATGCTTGCTAAACCGTGTTGAAACTCCTTTCCACCGTGTGTGTTTGTGTGTTTGTGTGTGCGTGTCTGTATCAGCGAGCTACGCCTGCTGAGCCGCTCCGTCTCGATGCTCGTCGGACATCAAACACAATAAAGCGGCGAGCGGAGCGGAGCTGATTGCTATCTCCAAACATAATCAAACCAATTCAACCCACTAAAGCGCACACACACACACACACACACACACACACACACAGATGCACACATGCTGTCCTTGTCCAAACCCAGAGTAAAGGCTGCACTCTTCCAGTCATTTCTCAGAGCCTCCCCCTCGGTTCAGATCATTGGTCACGATGTGCTCACCATGTCCTTGGCCTGTGATGTACAGCACAGTCACCCAGGGCTTCTCTTTACTGTGGGATCGGTGGTCGGCCATTTTACAAACATCCTCCGAGAGAACCTGTCAACGAAGTTCCTATCCAGTCGAGCCAAGAACTGCAGCTTCCCATGACCCTCGGCTTTCACGGGTTAGGTTGAAACCCAAAGATGACCTGTAGGAAAAGCTCACGGTTTTTGATGGCTTTGTTATGAATGAGGCATGAACATGATAATATCAGACTGTGTAAGGGCTGCACTCTGCTCTGAGAGCTCAGCGGTTCTCCATAATGACCTCCGTGTGCACGTGTGGATAACAGATATACAGAGAGAGATGGAAGCAGAAAAATGCTGCATGTGTGAGACAGAGATAAGTTTCAGGATAACTTTAACTACACAGTGAAAAGTGGATGATATCTGACACCAAGCAGAACATACGTTTCATTTTGGGATGTGAGGAAAATCTTCTAAATATCGCTTCTGGATGGATTTGGCTGACAGGTTGTGTGAGAAGCTCAGAACTGGTCAAATCTCTTTTTAGCTCTATGATCATGTTTGAATTAGCAAGCTCTGTGTGCGGGTGTGCATATGTGTGTGTGTCAGGGCATGCTTCATCTGTGTTTGGACAGGTTTAACATGAAGAGGAGAAAGACTGACGAGAAAAGAAAGTGGAGACGGAGGAACACAGAAAAAGCCAGAGATGAACCAGAGGTACAGATGAAGAAGCGCAAGCGATGTACAGAGTGCTGAGATAAAAACCTTGAGAGAGGACGAGAAGGCACTGACTGAGACGAGAGCCAAGCGGACACGCAGCCAAATCACCAGTGTTTGGGTCCTCGCTAAGACAAGCATGATCCGAGTATCTAGGAGTGAGCAGTACTTTCATTGGCCTTCTCTGAAAACACCATCACAGGGAGAGGCATTCCTTAACCTTTCACCTTTTGTAACTTGGCAACAACCAGCTATCGTCTCCTACTGCCTTCCTCGGGAGACGGGAGGGGAGCCGACAAGCATGACATCAATTTGTGGCCGGGGAAAATCAAAGCTCTGAAAAGAGCCGAGCCAAACTAATCTGTTGTGCGTTTGGATTATAAGGCTTGCTTCAACTGCTCGATGTATACAGGCCAGACAGTTTGGGGATAATTAAGATATATTATAACCAAGAATAAGCTAACAGTGTGATGGAATCAGAGACTCAAACACACACAGTTGTATAAATTGTGCATAATCCAATCTCGTTTGTTTGGTTTCTGCATTTGCATTCTGTTTAATTTATTTATGTTATGCCTGTCATCAGAGAGGAGGTTATCCGTGCTAAGCTGACCCAGCTGAAAGGCTTTCCAGACAGGTTGCACTACTTTCTTCAGCACTAAGCGCACAATAAAGCCAAACTTTGGAGCAGTAAGTTCATATGGAAATGACTTTTTCCATCTTTACATTACAGTACGCTGGTATGGCTCAGATCATTCTGATTCATTTTCTCTGCAGCACAGTGTCGCACCTGTAGTGCTGACCTCTGCACGGGGCCCCTCTTGCACAGTCATATGAATCAGATTTACCTGCCCAGTGCATGAACAGGAGAACTGCAGCAGGAAGAAAGAGAAGACAAAGCAGTAAAGAACGTAAAAGGAGGGAGAGAGAGAGAGAGATGGGGTGAGGGAAGATCCTCTGAGGGCAGCAGCTCTGGTTTCATCCAGCCACTGATGATGACTGGCAGCCATGTCAAAAGCTAAGAAGTCAAATGATGCAGTCTCAAGTTCATCTTTAGGGCATGACAAACTAAAGCTTATAATGCATGGTTTTGCAGGAATGTGCAAATACACAAACTCTCACACACACAAATACCTACCTGACTGATTTGAGAAAAAGACACACACACACACACACACACACACACACACACACACACACACACACACACACACACACACTGCTCTTTATCATAAGATCTTGACAGTCTGCATTTAATGAGCAGAAAAAACTTTCGGGGTTAATATCTTCACCTAGCGAGTGGATTAAACATCATTACTGCTCTGAGAGCTTCATCTGGAGATTATCTCTGTGATGTACAGTGAAAAACTCAGGCTTAAAGCTTTGTTAGGGCCCAGGGCTCACAGGTAGCAGTGGAAAGATAATTACGTGCACTCTTGCTTTTCTCTGCGCTTGAGGTCTTTTGTAACATTTACAGGTTATGATTTATGCCATGCTTGGATTTGTTCCACCTTTCTAGGTTGAAGGTTTCCAGCTAAAGGAAAACTGTGAACAAAGTCAAGCAAAGTTACAAAAGTGCGTTCATCTTTGCACTTTGTAAATATCTGCATTTCTACAGAAAAACAAGGGACTTTCTGTCTGGGGTGTCTTGACCAAAACCCACCAACACAACACAAACCACTTTTTAAATAGAAATTGGATGATTGGATTTAACTGTGGGGCAGACACATGCATACATAACCGCTGTGTGACAAAACAAAGAGTTATAATTCAAATAGTTTGTCAGTCCAATCAATGCTTTTTAATTCAGTTGTTATTTTTTATTTGCTGTGGTGATTTGATTGATTAAAGCAGCGTTATCTGGAAATGTGTTTTTTCAAACTCCAAAACATTTCACTTTTTTAATCTGCGTATACTTTCCAAGACTCAGATTCAAATTGCATCTTTTGCATATGAGGACACATCTGCCCGATGATTTACTGCAGCCATAAAAGTGCTGCGTTTGAAGCCCTCAACTACAGTTTGGCTCCAATAATTTTGTGCTGTAAAAATCTCTTAGCAACACATGACGGTGTAAACAGGTTTCCATTTTTGCAGTTTTTTAAATGTTGCAACATTTTTAATGCTAACAAGTATGACACACATGCACGTTTATCTGAATTTATTACAGATAAATTCACACAGTGGATTGTATGAAATGAATACTGTACTTTAAATAGTTCCTGAGAAGTTAAACAGCACACACACACACACACACACACACACACACACACACACACACACACACACACAGGAAAGCTTTACAAGACAGAACAAATCACCGACCTATGGTATTTTTTAGCCTACTTAAGACATGCTGTGTCACGCTGAGATAGTTTTTCATCTCCTCTTTAATGAGAATTGCTAAGCATTGCTGCCAGGGCAACGAGACGTGTTACGCAGTGACGGTAAAGGATGCAGATTTGGCACAAAGCTTAGAGACTAAAAGAACATTATCTAACACCTAAAAGCCATTTCTCCTGTGAGACTCATCATTAACTACATTTTTGTTTCTGGCCTTTTTTTCATGATGCCATAAACATGCTTTATTGCTCTTTACAACATCACACTTTGTTAGTGTCTCTGGCATCCACTGCGTTGGAACATTTTCGAGCTGTCGCTGCCGTGTCATTGTTACACTTTCTTTACAGCACTGGGACCAGGCACAAATGTTTCAAACTGAAAATTCAAGTTGACACACTCCATTTTTATCTTTATTGCCCGTCTTGATTAAACGCAGTTTGACACCTGAGTCACCTTGCACAGCTGGAGGGCAATCTGTCCTCAGACTGCCTGGGCATGTCTCGGCCTATCCCTGTTCTGTAAGGCGGAGTGTAATGTTTCCCAGTGACCTGTAGAGGGCGCAGTTACCTATGCTCTTGCACCGTGTCTCTCTTACGACCACAGCTGGCTGCAACACCTGCTCTCCAGATGTCTTCTTCTGCAAGAGGAGAAAATGAGTTTGATTTCAAACTTTGTCTCTCTCCTCACATAATCCTAAAAAAGTGCCCTCACAAACGCTACCTTGTCCACGAGCTGTGGCTTTCTCTCTTTCTCTGACCTTCTTTTCCATTCTGACATTGTTTTTATAAGTCTTCATTACACCCAAGGTGCTGCAAGCAAACTTCAAGTGAACGAGGTGAATCATTACCTTTTGAAAGAATGCAATGGATGACCCACAAGAGACCCTCTGCACATCACTTTCTCCCACATGCCTTCTTCGCTTTCAGTGTAGCCCCTCGGGCCCATGAGGTATTCATTTTATAATCCCTGTTTTATACAGGTCAACACCTAAGCGCACCAAGACTGAATTATGTGTTTGTTAATATATTTTTTACTTCAAGGATTGTGAGAAGTTGGGAGTTACCACACACAAATGTTTCATGAGTCACATAATGGTTCACAGAGAAAATTAGTCCTGACTTGACTAATGGATAAAGTGCTACATAAAGCTGGCTAAAGCTAACAATGAATCTAGCTGCAGCCAGTGTCTCATATGATTTTATGTTGTTGGGGAGTAAATCCTTTCGTCTTAGTGCAATTATCCTCTGTGTATCTGCTGCAGAGCTGCACGCATACTGCCCTGCTTTGAGGACGCAGCTACTTATCCCATAACCTCGTGCGAGAAAACCGGAGGAGGGAGCAAAAAGAAGGACAGCAAGAGAGAGACTGCAATGGTTTCTGTAATAGCATTTAAAAAAATGCATTCTCATGTTTTAACAGGAGCTACGATGGGAAAATAAATGAAATTAAGCTTCCGAAAGCACTTCAACAGATGTTGATGTTTTAATGTGCTTCTGTTTTCTTGTATTTTTGGATTTTGCAGTATTCTTATAGATATTAAACACAAATAATGGGGTGTTCTATTACACTGACTTTTTTCTTTTATTTACACCACCACAAAATGGCACGCAAATAAAGGGAAGCAGAAATGGCCAAAGTGGAAGGCCAGGTCTTTAATATTTGTCATGAGAGGGAAGCCGCAGGGAGGGTGTTTCCCTCTGGCCCATGGGCCGGTGCTGTGGTGACCGCTGCCTGCCTGCCGGGGCCTCCTGTTAGCAACGATGTTTTATCCCGGGAGCCCGAGATCTCTGGAAAAGCAGAGCCCCATTTGCCTGGGTTGGTTGACTTCTGGAAGCAGAACAGTCAACTCAGCAGCGGATTGGCTCTGATTCTGTGCAGCTGCTCAGAGAGCAAACACCACGAGAACCGCTCAAGGAACCACTCGGGGAACCGCCACAGGACCTCGTGGAGAACCTCGACATGTGTCATAGCCACAATTTACAGAGCTGTGTGTTGTGAAACAGATATATGATACCACGACACTTAACAAAGTTATTTTGGAAATGGTATATAAGCCTGCCGACTACGAGCTCAGCTGCACTGATGTGAAGTTTCTCATTAAAGCCTTAAAGTTAAAGCTGGGAGCAAATGCCAATGCATGCACGTATGCTTTTAGCAAATATTGACATACTTTACATGTTTGTTGACATCCAAAAATTTCAGTGTATTTTTTGCACATCTAAATGTTAAAACTTTCTTTTCATACGGTGCACAAGTTGGCATTCTGACACATGCATGTACCTCCTCTGTGCAAGGCCATTTTTTTCTTTTTAAATAAATGACACTGTTATTTTAGGGTGGATGACTAATATTGCACTATATCATTCAGGTGAAGTATTCTGTGGTCATTCGTAGCTCTTCTCTAGCTCTTTGTGTGATATTTCTGGTCATTCATTCATTCAACACATTTGTGTTACAAAAAACCCTTCAGAGCTGAATGTGTGTGTGTTTACATTTGAAAATAAAAATAAAAATAAACAATCCACCAAACCTTGAGAAAAAAAAGAGAGAAAAAGCACTCAGCCACTGGTTTTAGTAGAAGATTCCTTACTCTGCCACATCTCAGCTGCACTCGAGTCACACTGCCGCCACATGAAAAACACAAAAGGGAAAACACGGGCTTCCCTCTATAGCGAAAACACATCTGAAATGATATAAAGCATCATATATCAAACCCAATCAAACCACACAGGCAGTTAAATGTTAGCTGTCAGATTCGTAGTATGAATAACATCAGTGAAATGCACAAACAGAAGAGGAAAATGTCCATATTCATACAGTGGAAGAGAAAGATATTCATAGGAAGATTGACAGTGATAGTGGTGTACCATTGGGGGTTAGCAGGCCAGCTGTTCCTAGTGTATGGAGCAAATATTCCCAGGCCATCGTGCAGACATGCGCACCCATGCACTTACACCGACACAGGAGGTTCCCAGACACTCCTAATGAGCGTGTGCAGCTTCATGTCCCCCTCACCATGTGTTGAAGTAGCGCGTAGTTAACCACATCAGGGTCTTTTGCCCTACCCTGCTCACCCACAGCATCAACACATGCGCAAACACAGTCGCTCACGCACAAAGGCTCGCCTCGGTGTAATATAAATGAACACAAATATGCAAGAACAACATACGCTGACACCACTTTTATCTACGAGTTTCCTGTGTAAACGTGCGCAGACCACACACTCACGCACGCTCGACCTGACCAAAGACATATGGAACCATGCAGGGGTTCAAACCAGTAATGTGTTTTTTCCAACTAAGACATTTCGCTGGCTGAATCTGGTTGATATTACTGTGGTTTTGGTTGGTTTTGGAAATCTTTGGAAATCTAAAAAAAATATGCTGTGGGAAAGTAATGCAGCAAGAATTTTAACTGTATCTGCCATTTTTTAAATGTTTAATGGATGTTTTGTGCTTTCTGCAGTGTTTGGCGCTACTTTCACTTCTAAGTTAATAATTCACTAAACAAAGCATTATGTTCCTGAATGTTTCAATGTAATCTTTTTATAATGTCACTGTTTATTGGGCCAGTGACTTAAAGAGTGAAAAAATGGGATTTTATTCTTAAGAGACTGGTCTTCAGTTACTAATATGTGCATATTACTCTCTTATTACAGTAAGATTTATGAAATCACAGCTGATTTTGTTTGTTGCATATAGCTGATCCTCCCTGAGCCTGATTCACCGGGAGGTTTCTTCCTGTTAAAAGGAAATTTTTTTATTCCCACTTTTGCCAAGTGCTTGCTCCTAGTGCGTCATCCGGCTGATGGACCAAGCAGAGCACAAGGAAGAGTATATTCGCATATTTTTGGCACTGCTCTCATCTAATAACAGTTGCTCTCTGCAGGTAGACGAGCAGTCCAAGGCTGCCCGCGGACTGTCTGCATGCTGCCACCACTCAACCATAATTTCCCCAAAAGGCAAGAAAGGAGGAAAAGGTCTGAGTGAAGAAACGGAACCATTGCGACCAAAGGGGAAGCCAGAAAAAGCACATCTTTCCAAAGTGTTTCCACTTGAGGGACGACAGTTAAAAAAATAAAAAAGTGAGACTGTTGGTGAAATAACAGTTTCCCCTTTTCCACACTCACCGTGGCTCAAGTAAAACAAATGTTTGCAGTCAAAGTTGATATAAAAAGAAGAAGATGGTCGGTCTGCCCACGAGGAGAACCTCAGTGAACAATAATGTGTCAGGGTCCTGGGACTGGGCGACCCAGGATCCCTGAGCAGTCATGTATTATATTATTATTATTATTATTGCTGTGTATTTTGGTGTTGATCCCCCTTCCCTGTGCTTGTGTATATGTGTGTGTATAGGCGTATATAGGCGGCGTCAGGCCTGGAGGGTGTGGCCCTGCAAGGGGACTGGCCACACCCGAAGCCACACACCTGCTGCTGATCAGGCCTCGTCGGGGGAGCTACTTAAGAGAGTCTTGGAGCTCCCACCGACGCGGGATCATTGCTTGGGACTCCACGTTAGTTACCCAGTTTAGGTTATGGTCGTGTAGTGTATGCCTGCCATTGTTCAGTGTCCTGACTACTGCCGCTATTGTTTCCCGCAGGAGGAGCGTGGAAGGCTTAAGGAGCAGCGAGCACCGGGAGTGCAGACACGGGAGCAGAGAGCACTTGGAGGACACGACACGGGAGTCTGGGGAAAAACACGGGGATTTATTGTTGTTTGATATCACCCTCTGTAAATAAACGCACTGCTTGAACTTTGAGCTCTGCGCCTGGGTCCTCCTTCCCCACATCCCCACGGTCTGCCAGCCAGACCGTGACATAATGAGAAGAAAACTCCGGATTGTCCTGCATCCGTGGGGTAGCACTAAGAATCAGAATGTAAGCGATGACAAGATACAAGCCATTTTTAATGAAGGTTAACAAAAGTATTTTCTTTACATGCAATTCATTTTGTATTTGTTTTTCAACATCTTCTGGCTTCTGGTCTTTTGGAAAGCTTTTATTTAACAGCATTGCAGAAATATGCTTCTTGTGTTAGTGTTACTGCTTCTGGCAATGATGTGTACTTGTATGCATTTGTTTAATGGGCTGCAGCTAATTTTTTGATTGCAAAACTATAATCCTGTGTATATTAGATCAGTTTCTTTTCCTAACACGTACAGCATTCTTGGAGGGAGTTCAAGTGATTTTTCTGTTGCTTTTCTCCGTGTAATTTTTCTAAATACGCTCACATAGAAAGGTACACTCCGACAGTCTCACATTCAGCTGGGGAACTTGTAAGTACCTCAAACTCAAAAGTCAAACCAGTGCAGATTCCCAGGTCTGAACCTCTTTGAGTGATGGTGATCCTCTTTGACCCTGCAGAGGACCTGCCGGGGTCATACCTATTGGAACGGTTTTGAGTGCTTTCAGTTATTCGCTCTGTCTGTAATTAAAGCTATAAATTACCTGGTAATGGTGGCAGGGTGTTAACAGTGGCTTTACAGGCTCTGTAACATGCAGGTGCTGCCTTTAGGCGCGCAATATCATCAGACATTTGTTTACAAAATCTCAAATAAATAAATATCAGGGTTTTTCCATTAAAATTGTAATGATAATTTTCATTGTGGGAGAAAATGTTAATTGTGGTCCTTCTGCAATCAACACTAATGTAGAGTGGCATCGAAATTTATAAACTATAAAAAGTTTAAAAAAACGCAGATAAAGATGAATTTAAACTGTTACAGTTAAAGTGATAAAGATATTGACTAATGTTTGCAATACTTCTGCAGTGTGTAGCATGTTTGTGCTGCATGCAGTGTGGGCTCTTTAGAGCCTGATGTGAGGTGTTTCTGTCTGTTAGCTGGCAGCACACCAGGGACGAAGCCACGCTACACTGATGGCAGCAAAATGTAAGGCCGGTGTGAAGAGAAGGAACGGCTGACTTCATGGAAATATTGACCATGTTGTCAGCATCTCACCCCACAGTCTGGACTTGTAGTTCGCTCGATAAAAACCTTCCCATGATACCACGTGTGCACACATGCACACAAAACCATGATCGCATTTTCATCAGCGTCTGTGTCTTGCATGGTTACTATGGCTATGAATAGCCTCGATTTCAACCGTAACCAACCATACCAGAGATCCAAGATCCAAAAAACATCATGATAACCAGTGACTGTATATTTTAGAGACTCGGCTTTGTTCTTTCCTCCAGTTCTGTGATTTAAAGTTCAAAATAACACATGAAAATGAGAAAGGATGGAAATTACACTAGATGGTTGGCTCACGGCTGGTATGTTTTACTCCAAGTCAGCGCAAAATGTTTGTGAGAGAAGGCCTAACTGAGACGTATGGTTGTTTGAGTGTCGCTGATTGGAATTACGTTGAGGGAACTGGCTCCAAATCGGAAACAGAAACTGGTGGGTTTGTTCTTTATGCATGGGAGGATTAAAGGTCTACGTTATGGATTAGATGGGCCACACTCAGTTTTCTTTGTTGTGTTTAAAGATTGCATTTTGGACACCAGAACAGCTTTGGTTTAAACTGATATTACAAACAGACCATTTAGGGCTAGGTTCAGCTATTAGCTAAAAACCTTCATGTTATGAAACATATTGTAACTGAGTATAAATTAAGGTCTAAAACTGCAACGCTATTGTAATGGTCCCTGCTGGATACTCAGATGTAGTAGCACTAGTTTATTGTGTTTGGTCGGTGGATGATGAAAGCGCCACCTAATAATCACTGTTATCTCAATCAGAGGCTTTAACTCCATTTGTCAGGTCTGTGTGTGTGTTTGGGTCAGACAGAGCAAGTAAACATGTTCCTGTGAGAGAAGACTTTAAAGAGCTCCTCCCCTCCATCAGAATCATCTGGATACAATTGTGTCATTATAGCGAACTCCTGTGTGCGAATGAGAGGACGTTAAACACGATAAGGCTTCTGAATGAAGCCTTCGCTTTCAGTCACTGCCCTGCTTGGCTCTCGGGAGCCACACAAGAGACTGCAGGAAATAAGGCTGAGCCAAGCAGAACCTGATTTGACCTTTGACCCCACTTTGCGACTGGTTTCAGAACGATGACTCAACTCGCACACAAAAACACTTACTGTGACTCAAGACTAGTTCCCGTAAGATTTTACAGCACAGGAATGTTCAGAGACATTTCTTGAAACCATTCACCATTTTTCCCACAGCAGTGACCAGAAATCACAAATTTATCACAGGAGCTCCCACCGCGTACTGAAAACACTGTGAGAATGCTGATCATACATACAGCCAATAAAAACAACACTACTGACCATTATTACACACTGCATCAACAAATGGAAAAACGCAGTGTTCAGCTGCTTGTAGGTCATATATTTCTATCCCCAAATATGTCACCCTACACTCCTCTCACAGTCTGATTAGTGGGATTAGCAATTTATCGCCAAAAAAAGCTAAAATAGAAAGACTGAAAGAGTGGGAGAAGCAGAAAAAATGATCGGAGAATTTCCTTTACAGTTAATGCACTCATTTTTTTTTAAATCATGAAATTGTAGGACAATCTTTTTTCAAACAAAAAATTTCCCCAAATTTACAGATGAACACTTTTTGATCTGAAGCAATTTGAATGAGCGGAGTCTAACTGCTCAGTAAACTTGCATAATAATTTGATCACAGTTTTCTGGAGAGAAGCCGAAACAACATCTTTTTCCCATTCGTGTGATCACATTTTTAACACAAAGAACACAAAATGGAAACATTTTGACCGTTAATCAGTCACACGGAATGCTATTACCATGGTAACTGTTCCTCAGCGGTCACAGGTGAAAGAAAATGAGTCTTTATCAGGAAGTCAGAGACCAAGTCCAGCCATAGCAACAATCCCACCTCAGACAGTATATAGTTAATATTACACGGTATTATTGACAGACTCATGTACTGCAACTATTTCAGATGCACAGATGTGACAAATAAACATGTCCAAAGCTTTGTGTCATGTAACATGAAATAAGATTGGAAATGAGATTTTTAATCTCAATGAGATTTTTAACCTGGATAAATAAAGGACTAATAATAAGAAGTAGAAGAATTAAGTATGAATTACCAGAAAACAAAATTGTATGATACAAATGTGAGAGGGGAAACTTTCTGGAGTACATCAGTGACAAATGTGAAAGTCTCTTATCTTATCTAATCCACAAACTGTGAATACGATAAACTTTGTGAACATTTCAGAAACTACAGTAGTCCTATAATACGTCGTGTATCTTAAAAGAGAAAAAACAGTTTACAGAAACCAGCCTCTATAAACGCCTGTAATTTTCTCCTTACTGAAAAGCGCGTGGGTGTTATCTATTCCTACCAAACTAGTAATCTCCACAGGAAAAATGACTCAGTTAACATAACTATAGAGATTTCTCTAGTTCAGCTTGCTATGACTGCGGATGTAATTGTGGATTTTATGTAAATGTATATGCCTGGGGCATGAATGTGACTGTAATATACCTTCATGTATGTGACCCACACTCGTGGGTCATTTAACAAATAAATTCCCCTGATCCTCAAAAGTGACAACCACTCATTCACCTGACCTGGGAGTTAACTTCACCCTTTAATTTAGGTACAGCAACAGGCTGGTCCCCTCATCACAGGCCAGTACCTCTTCATTTAATGGCTCTCTCATTTTTCAGGCTCGTCAATCTTTGTCCCATATGTAGAGCAATTTGTCACCGGAGATGTCTCCATCGCCAGATGCTGGATAAACGTGCAGTGGTTGATTTTACTCAGGAGAGCAGTAGTGATCAACAGGGTCAAGATTCGTTTGTTAAATCGTTGCTTAAAATCTTATTTATGTAAAGTGTATTGAACAAATTTTAGATACAATTACGAATTAAAATCTATTTGTTCTTTTTATTCAGCAAATTTTGGATTATGGATCAGTTACAGTTTAATTTGATCTTGTTAGAATTAGAGAATTTTTATATTCAAATCTGAATATTTGCTTACATTCTTACAGCTAATACAGGTAAAAGCAACTGAACAGCCTTGGTAACCAAAGCAAACACTGAACTTTGGACACACTTGATCTGTTCGAGCCAAGTTACAAAATATATCTGCTGAATAGTTTTGTAGCAAAGTTTCTCATCCTCTAATATTTATTCTACTCTACTATTTTATTTAACACTGCTCTTAAGTACCCAAGTAAAAGAGGATTGAATTAAGCAGCCACTTGAACATCCCATGAACGGAACATAGCTCCACTTTACCTCCACTTTACCCTCCCCTGCAGCTCTCTGCTGCTGATTAACAACATCCTGAATCCTGTGTGTGTGTGATCAGTTCTGGTGTGGGGTGACATGATGGCTGCTTTGATCTCACCATCACCTCCTATGAACAGACGCAGCTGGCTAGGTGTGGGTGTGTGCACGCTGCACGGGTGTTGTTTTTAAAGTATAATAGAAATGTGTGATTTTGAATTTAAATTATTTATACGAGGATGCAAACCTTCCGTTATTATGAGCAACTTTACTTTTCACCATGTCTGCTATAGTTGGTTCTTCAAGTAGAACCAGTCCACCACCAAAAGCACCTGCAGGGGGTATATGAGCACTGGGCCATCCAGCAATGGAAGAAGGTGGCCTAGTCTACTGGCATTTTTTTGCAAGCTGTGAAGGATGGTGTGTTGTACTAGACTTATTGAAGAATTATATCACAATCCTGACAAATAGTTAAAGTTAATGATTTAGCCTTCAAAATTCCCAAATCTGAATTTGATTGAGGATTTGTGGGATGTGCTAGAAAAAACAAGTCATGGAATTTCCGCCTTGCAAGTCACAAGACTTGAAAGGATCTGTCACTAACTGCCTCGGCGCTTAATACCACAAGACACATTCCTGTAACTAATACTTTATGTACTGTAAATAACCATCAGTTCTCCCACGTTGGTCATAATGAGAATTTATTCCTCTGTTATACAGATGTTGCTGATAGTTCTAGCCGATGGCAATATGAAACAATATTATCCTGCTCTCTTTATATAAACCTAAGCCTGACTATACTTGCTCAGAGCTTTCCTCATCACCCGGACAAGCAGGTGAAGGCAGAGAACTGCATAAGAAAAGAGCCAAGCAATTAAGAAACTGAAAACATGTCAAAGTTGTTGAAGCTGTTGTTGAAGACAGCAGCTGGGAAGATAACCGAAGGACAGATCAGAGAAGGGAAGAGAGGTAGATGTAGGGAGACTGGATCTAAGGTCTGGAGAGGAGGAAACCACAGAGAAAACCTCTGTGGTCAAAGCATCCATCATCCTCATATTACTGCGATGGGAAGAGATTGTTGACCTCACCAGCAGATGTGCAGTCTGCTGGGATGGGCTTGCCAGGGTTGGGCATGCAAGGAATAGTTATATTCTTGAGTTAATACGGATATTTCCATTTAAGTTCCCAAATAGCCGATTTGCTTGAAGGCTTATTGCACGTATGAATTAAAGATCATTTAGACATTTGCACTAATGCATGACTGAGTGCTAAATAGTTTCTTCATTAAGTTAGCAAAAGATCACTAATGTGGGGGACGAGGCAAAAGCAAAGTTAGCTGAAGCTAAGAAACTTTAGAAAAGACAGAAAAATCCAGAAGGTCTTGGTTTAGATCAGAGAAGGAAGGGGGAGACTAAAGAGGCACCGCCTTTTGAATTTGGGATGTGTAATCCAGGACGATCCTTTCATAGTAAGACCCACCTAAGAAAACTTTTACCTTTGACTATCATTCCTGGTATGTTCAGCCAGTTGATACATAGTTGAGTAATGCCACCATTCTTTCCTTCTCAGTGCTTCTGAATTTCCCCCCAACTTTTAATCTTTTTCTGTTTTTTCTTACACAAACATACCTTCTCATCTTCTACTCTTCCCACTCACCTCTCTTCTGGAAAGTCCCCTGAGTTTGGAAGTAGTACCAGGAGCTGCAGCAGCACTGTTTGCGTCTGGTGAGGGGAAGGCACGCCACTGGCAGCTGGCCTACCACATTAGAGGACTTTGGTGTATGTATGTGTGTATATGCATGTGTATGTGTTCTTGCATGTGTGTGAGTGCATGCATGTCTGTACAATAATAAGAGCCCTGCAGTCTGTCAGCCACAAGGCAGCAGCTGCTCAGGCCCACAGATTAGAGACTTGCACTGCACTGGATGCCCTTAGTGAGTGGTTAGATGGATGGATGAATGAATGGATAAATGGACGGATGGATGGTGGTGAGATGTTGGGAATTGAATCCCTTCCTCTCTTAGAAACAATCTCTACACCTGCCAAGCTACACAGCAAAAAAATACACTCATTTATTTTTTCAATTAAGTGCCTTTGTCTCCGTTTCTCCTCAAACCATTTATCCTGCCACTGGTGTCAGAACAGCAGAGGTTTCTACCTAGAGTGGTGTTCATTCAAAAGCTATTGTTACATGTAACTTATTCTTAATGAAGTACAAAAAAATGATACAGACGTGATGCTGTAATTCTTTGTTTTATCTCATGGTGCCAGTATTGTCTCATTTTCACGTTACTTAAAACCAGACACAGATAAAGAAGTGTTTCTTCCAGGTGTGCAGTGTGACATGATGGCTCTGAGGTTTGGCACAGAGTAGCACTTTATTAATGTTATTTATATTTTATCAAAAATCTCAACCAAAGAAGTCTTTTGCTTGTTTTAATTGTTCAGCTTTTCTCAAGTAAAGTCAGTTAAACTATAAATATAGTTTTTATTGTTTTGTTTACTTGCACTTACATGGTTTCCCCTAGTTTCACTTTTGGGCTAGCTGATGACAAAAGTTATGTCTGAGACCCGAAGAGCACCGAGCAGACTCGTGAACAAGGGAGGTATAAACAGGAAACGCGTCCATGGATGATGAATCTGGAGCTTTGGCAAGTATAGAGACTCTGATATGTTTCCAAACACATCTATAAATCAACTCTTCAAAATAAATTAAGAAATTGAAATTGAAATTGAAATGTACATCAAGATACATTATAAGGAAGGGAAAAGAGGAAAAAACAAGCAAACCATACAAAACATGTGAGATTGACCACATGAACTTTTTTCTTTTAAATTTGTGCTACAATTTACTACACATTCATCTCACAGTGTGACACAACTGAAAATGATTTTTCCAAGAAAAAAAACACATTTTTCTTTTAAACCATAATGACAGAACAAAGAAAAAGCTAGAAGAAAACTACCATCACAAAAAGAAAGCAAACAACAATTGTCTCCTTGTATTTAACAGAGGTGAAAGTGCAAACACAACATCTGGAGAAAGAAAATATGCATAATAAGAAAGGGCTAAAAAAAAAAAAGATATTTTTTGGACTTTTGGAAAAAAATTAATAGAATTTAAAAAATCAGTATTTCCCATATTAGGGTACATGAGATGAAGTGAACTCAGAAGTGGTCATCACACACAAACTGCTTCACTATAGTATCTTTGTCATGCATTCAAAGTGAATTCACTGCTATAAAAGATTAGATGTTTGCTATATTACCCACCTGTGCATAAAATCTGTTTTACGGTGGAATTCCCCTTTAGGCGGGAGTGATCATTCATATACCAATGAGGCATCCCGCTGCCCCCCATATGCCTTGTTGTGGTTTGTCTAGGTGAGATGAAGGCTATTGCTGTGACACTGGGAGGTAGGCACACTCTTAAATACTCCCTCTTTGTGTCTGATCCATCTCTGATCTCTTTGTTCCCTTCACTCTGGAACGCGCGTGTACACGATCGCAAAGTACATTAACACTAGTGAGTGAATGCAAGTGTCTGCAAGCACGCACAGACCCACAAACATACGCACACTCCTGCTGTTTGTCGATCCCTGTAACAGTATACTCCTAATGTCATAACCCCAGCAAAAGCACAGCCCTCCAGATGTCTGGTGCGTGTGGGTATCAAGTATTCGACTGATCACATAAAGTGACTGCTCCCTCACTCACTACATCAGACATAATGTTCAGTTACCTCACGCACACGTCATCCAGCCAAAAGGTGTGATTGTGTCAGTGGTACAGAGGTGGTTACTCACAGCAGCGGCTGCCTCATACAAAGAGGAATGCTGTTCGCAAGACATTTGGCGCAGGTGAGGATGGGCCAAATATGGTATCATCATGTTCAGGTGCTGGAGATGACACGAATGAAATAAACATGTCGAACAATGACATACTGTGCTAGTGTACTGCAGCCAGTCAGGTATTTAGGGTCATTTTCTTTCATGGCAGGAAATCTGCTTCAGAATTACAAAATTACATTGCAAACATTATTCTGCGCATTTTTGGAAAAACAGTCAGGACCAGAACTAAACAGTTGAAGAACATTTTTAACGTAGTCAACCTTACCTTTCTGAGTATGTGAACACAAACGCACTGGAATTTGATTGAAAACCATTAACCCTTCTGAGCCTGTGATCTCCTGGTACAACTGCAACCAAATAAGGTTGAGCAATTAACATGTCCCAGGTCGCAGTTTTCTTCCACTAATGGCTTTGCCAAAATCAGGTCAAAACCGCACGCAACAACAAAAACATATAGTCCAGGAACAGGCTTTGTTGATCTCATCAGCTGTTCATAGCACTTCCTATGTTGGAATAAACGTAATCCAGCAGGAACTATTGCTTCCGCCTATCCTTTTTCAGGGTCGCAGGAGCCTATCCTAGCTGTCTTAGGGCAGGGTATACCCTGGACAGGTCACCAGTCTGTCACAGGGTTAACACATAGACAACCATTCGCACACACATTCACACCTATGGGCAATTTAGTGTTTCCAATTAACCTATCCCCACTAACTGCATGTCTTTGGACTGTGGGAGGAAGCCGGAGTACCCAGAGAGATCATGCAAACTCCACACAGAAAGACCCCGGCCTGACGGTGGAACTGAATTGCTGTGAGGTACTACAGTGCTAAACGCTGTGCGGCCCCTATTGCTATTGAAAGTTTGACTTTGTACCTTCAGGGGCCAGGTTTCACAATGAACTCACCCGAAACTCTGGCTGATTGGGACCCACACCCAGTTTCCCACCTTGGCTCAGGCGATTAGAGGATCATCAGGGGGTCCTTTTGTCCCTCGGTGGGGGGAAACTCCCACTAGGTTTATATCTGGGACTCTCCACCATTTGACCTTAGAACTGAAGAAGCTTCTCGGATGAGAGGTGAAACGTCTTCAAGCAACTTAAAGAAGTCCAGACGCTTTTCTTTGCAAGCTCCTTTGACTACGATGACCTGGATGACTGAGAACCTTCACAGACAAAACATGCGAACATTTTGAAGACATTCAAAAACATTTCCTGTAGTTGGAAACTATTTCAGGCAATTTTATTTTCATTTACACATTTTAGGAATATACCTGTTTTTCAATTTCTTTGTAGTTTATTGCACCTTTTAGCTTAATTACACTAGGTAACAGGTGTTTTATTGAATAAGATACTTGTATCGCCTAACTCATACAAAAACAGTTTTTGTAGCTTTATTTTAATATTATTGTAGCCACAGTGGAGTTACTATCATACTGATCTTCTTCAATGTTGTCACGGATCTTCATTACGTTACTGACATGTGCACATTACCACCATATTGTATTTCCCGGCTGGTTGTCAGAGGCTCCTGGAGGTTGCTGAGTGAAACTGGTTGTAAAAAAGGTGCTACAACAAAACCCGGTAGCGAATGTTTTGGTTGCTAGCAGATTGCCATGGCTACCTGTAGTTTTTCATGTCGGTCTGTAAACACTCGCTAACTGCTAGCCGAGCTGCAGTAAAACTTTACTTCAAAGTAAAATTTGCAGCTCAGTGTCACAGTCAACTTGTTTCAAAAGGTGCAACTTTTACTTTGAAGGCAAATGTGTGACTGGGGCTGTAGCAATCATTTTCCCAGTGACTTCCATCAACCTCCAGAAATTTCGCACATCCAGTCAGAGAATGCTGGTGGTAGCCAGATGGTCACTGGCTGGGCTGTTTCACTTGATCCTACATTGTTACCATGATTGTCACACATCCACGGTGGTAGGCAAGCTAACGTCATGGTAAGATTAGTGATCATGAAATACGTGAGGTAGCAATCGACTGACCTTGAGATGATAAATTAAGTCTCAAGTGGGTAATTAAAACTATAATCTTACCTGCGGACATTAGTCATCATCATTAGTTAATATCCTAGTGAAGACAAAGAGTTGTGTTTAAAAGTCTGCCTGTAGGTCTGTGAGGTCTCTGGACTGTAGAGGTACATGCTGTATGTGTGCGTACATATGCAATCACACACACATAGCATGGAGCAGGTTTCAACACTGTGGTAGCAACGCAGCCTTGGCACTCCCCTCCTGACATGTTCAAATCTGTCCTCATCACTGATTCTCCTCTTAATCTGTACCTGATCACCTCACTCTGTCACACTTGAAAGGGAAGGGAGGAGCAGAATAGAGAAATTATACTTTATCTGTGTTCCTTCATACAGTGGCTTGCAAAAGTATTTGGCCCCCCTGAACTTTTCCACATTTTGTCACATTACAGCCACAAACATGAATCGATTTTATTGGAATTCCACGGGAAAGTCCAACACAAAGTGGTGAATACGTGAGAAGTGGAACGAAAATCATACATGATTCCAAACATTTTTTACAAATAAATAACTGAACAGTTGGGTGTGTGTAATTATTCAGCCCCCTTTGGTCTGAGTGCAGTCAGTTGCCCATAGACAACTGACTGCATTGTCATTGCATTAACGCCATAACGCGGCAAACCTCCGTTAACGAGTTACCGCGGATCGCCCCGTGCGTCAACACGTTAACAAGCTAACTGCGCTAACGCACTAGTTCCCACCAATTGAGTGTCACATCCAACATACTGTTTTACTTTTGTCCATGGCACGCTCACCATCAGGGTCATGCTTCACATGAAAACCAAAATAGGTCCAAACACCAGATCTGAATGAGGGTGGGGGAGGTTCAATTTCAGGTAGCGTCCACATTATTTCCTTAGGGATTAAAGTATTCTGACTCTGATTGTTTCAGGATGACCTGCCATTATCCAATCACACATCTGCTTACCTGCATCTTTTGCTCGTTTCTCCTCCTCTTCTTTTCTCTTTTTTCTAAACTGAGCAGCTGATGACTTTGAACTTTTCTTGTCCATCTTCCACTGGTTTTAATTTTGCACTCCAGTATGAACACCCATCCCCCAACCCGAGGATCGCCACAACATAACCTAATAGACCTACACCTTAGTTCACAGATTCACTTTGTCTAAGGTTTATTTCTGGGAATTCGCACAACCCAGGATTCAAATCATGAATACATAATGGGCTTAGATTTACAACATTATGAATGAAATGTGCTCTATTTGGAAGCAGCCCGCCCCCTTTCGACAGGTTGTGTGAGAGACTTTAAATCATCAAACTGTAAATTTTAAATTGTTATTGATCCTTTACCCCGAGTCCTAAAGTGTATATTTGTTTTCTTACTCTTCTTATATTTATTGTTTGTTTACTGCTGTAACTGGAGCCTCGTCGTCTCGTCTCTCTATATACTGCACTGTATGTAGCGGAGATGACAATAAAGTTTACTTTGACTTCAGCAGCGAGCAGGCGCACCGAGGGCTCTCGCGCTCACTTTTCGCGTACAGAATTTCGAAAAAAAAACAACAAAAAAAAAAAACATTGGTGCAAATTATAAGTCTGTATCATGATGTCTGGTGTTTTCGTGTTTGTTGGGTTGTTTTTATTTTGTTTTATTTTGCGAGTTGGTTATTAGATGCTGCTCCAGCCGGTCAGAGAATCCCCCGCCCTCTCCTCCCTTTTTTTTTTGTCAACCCCCAGAGCATGATGCTGCCACCACCATATCTGACAGTGGGGATGGTGTGTTCAGAGTGATGTGCAGTGTTAGTTTTCCGCCACACATAGTGTTTTGCATTTTGGTCTCATCTGACCAGAGCAGCTTCTTCCACATGTTTGCTGTGTCCCCCACATGGCTTGTGGCAAACTGCAAACGGGACTTCTTCTGGTTTTCTGTTAACAATGGCTTTCTTCTTGCCACTCTTCCATAAAGGCCAACTTTGTGCAGTGCACGACTAATAGTTGTCCTATGGACAGATTCCCCCACCTGAGCTGTAGATCTCTGCAGCTCGTCCAGAGTCACCATGGGCCTCTTGCTGCATTTCTGATCAGCGCTCTCCTTGTTCGGCCTGTGAGTTTAGGTGGATGGCCTTGTCTTGGTAGGTTTACAGTTGTGCCATACTCCTTCCATTTCTGAATGATGGCTTGAACAGTGCTCCGTGGGATGTTTAAGGCTTGGGAAATCTTTTTGTAGCCTAAGCCTGCTTTAAATTTCTCAATAACTTCATCCCTGACCTGTCTGGCATGTTCTTTGGACTTCATGGTGTTGTTACTCCCAATATTCTCTTAGACAACCTCTGAGGCCGTCACAGAGCAGCTGTATTTGTACTGACATTAGATTACACACAGGTGCACTCTATTTAGTCATTAGCACTCATCAGGCAACGTCTATGTGCAACTGACTGCACTCAGACCAAAGGGGGCTGAGTAATTACGCACACCCCACTTTGCAGTTATTTATTTGTTTGTTAATCATGTATGATTTTCGTTCCATTTCTCACCTGTACACCACTTTGTGTTGGTCTTTCACGTAGAATTTCAATAAAATTGATTCATGTTTGTGGCTGTAATGTGACAAAATGTGGAAAAGTTCAAGGGGTCGAATACTTTTGCAAGCCACTGTAAATACTGACATGATTTTAATGATGCTGCAAAACCAGAGAAATGACAGATCAGTTATTCACTCCAGTCACCTGCATGAAACTGAAGGTGAAAGTTTTAGACACTCTTTCCTTTACTTTAACAATAGACTTCATGCTGCATATGTATGAGTAAAAAAGCAATGTGAGTGTGTGCGTGCTAGACTCAAAAGGCTTGGACACATAATCAAAAATAATATCGGTTTCTGTTGCCAAAAAGTTTATTTGACTTTGAAAAGTTGTAGAAGCATGTACTTAAGTGGGCGATAGTTAGTTTCATAGTCACGTATGGAAAGTAAAAAAGTGGATGGTACAATAGGATAAATATAGTTTAGGTAGTATAAGTAAAGCCAGAGTGTAAAGTATGTGTGAGCAGACAACTAAAGACTATAAACCCACAATAAGTGGAAAAAAAAGGCCAAGTGTTCCAGTCATGTTGTACCACAGTCTGCAGGCAGGGTTGCCCTGCGGGATCATAGGAGAGAGAAATGAGGGATGGACAGGAGGGAACGGAGGACGGAAGAATGTGAGGAATGAAGGCTGAGCTCAGCCTGGCAGGTCTGTGCAGAAACAGCATGCACAGTGAACTTTAGGTAAGGTAGTAGAAATGGCCTAGGGACATGTCTTTGTCTCGGCTTTTTTACCAATAGATTGCTACTGATTATCCTACATCTAATCAACTCTTTCACCCGTTTTAGACCACGCCTCTGTTTGCAGCTCACTGAAAAGGAGTGAAGGGTACAGAGAAAAACTGGGCAAGCGTGACATCTGTCTGACTCAATAGCACTTAATTAATGAAATGAAAGTGCTGAATAGGAGAACATGTAGGAGAAATGTATGGTGTGGTTCTCACAGTAGCTTACAGAAACTTTTAACATCAGCATGCGGCAGCAGCAGCACCTTCAGCGCTCACACACAGTGCAGGATAGCTTCAGGAAGGCTTAAGAGTGTGTCACTCTCATTTTGGCAGCTGTACAAGTCAAACACACACTTGATGTATTTATGCATGTAAAATGGACTATGTGGTAAATCATCATGCACACCAAAGTCTTTCATTGTTCCAATCACACTGTAATTTACAGCCTGTCCATAACCACGTATTCTTGTATTAGTCACTGTAATGATTATCTTATGGACCGACAAAGAATGAAAAAAATCTTAGAAATGAATTTATGATATGTGACAAGTAAAAGACATCACTTTTCATGTAAGCGTGTAAGAACTGCAGCTGTTCTGTCGTGTATAGTGTATTATGTATGAGTATTGGATAGTGAAGTCCCATCTTGGAGCCTTGAGCAGACCCTTTTGGTCTTCGCTGTTTTAGTAATTTGACACCAGACAAGACACTCATATGCTTATTGTTCCTTCTGACTGTGAATTATGGGGATTATAATAAAAAAATGAAAATAAAAACTCATCAGTAAAGGTGTTGAGGCCACAGATTAAGGGAGCAGGGTTGTAGTTTTCCCATAAACTTCTAAAAAACAAACTGCAGTCCCACATGCAGCCACTTGAAGCCAAAGAGAGTCAATCCAGAGACCCGTCTGTTAAAACGGGTCCCCGTCTGTTTTTAGTCTTGTACTAAAAGTGGTTTGGATTTCTGTACCGTATCTCTTTCTTTATAGTAACTGTACAGGAGCTGTGCTTCTTTTATAAACTTTATTAAAGCTCAAAGTTAGGGTGTAGCTGCTATGACTGTCAGGTGGATGCCAAAATAAAATGATGCCAACACTAATTATCTGTGTCTGTGATACACCCAGTCCTTTCTTATCAACATTTCTAGCCTTACTTGATCAGCAATGCAGGGGTGTACAAACGTGGTGAGGCATCCTCCAAAACCTCCGACGTGGCAGAAATACAAAAGCAGAGCTTCACAAACCACTGTGGTGGCTGCGTTTATCTTTTTCTTGCAATCCATGCTTGCAACCACAAGAGTCTGCCCCTGCTGGCCATTAGAAAGAATGCAGAATTAAGGCAGGTTTGCACTAGCTTCTCTTTTTACACCTTAAATTTATTTATTCCCTAGTCTATGATACATGATAGGGTGGCTATCAATCATAAACAGCCAGAGAAACTAGAGCTTTTTATCACAAACGCACTGATGCATTACTGACAGCAGCCACTAGTTTACCTCTTGCCTCTCACTGATGTGCATCAGCCAGTTTTAGTGCTTTAAATGGTGACCATTTGGAGGGGATCCAAACGGTGACCGTTTTTCTGACATGCCGATTAATTAGAAGTGTTTTTGATGAGTGGAACTCAATATTTAGATTATAAGAAGAAAAAAGGTTTCTCTCAGATTCCCATCAAAGCTATGTGCTCACTACAGCTGAGAACAGTTTTCTTAATGACCATGACTGAGATCAGTGCCATGAAGTTGATGATAAGGATTTTGAACTTCCCAGCAAAAGATAAGTGGAATTCCTCCACTGCATTGAATCTCCATTAAAACCAGAATAATAATTATATGACATTGTTCTGCGAATGCGCAGGTTTTATTACAGTGCCTTTTTTAAAAACTATAGATGTATCCTGAAGCATAATGCAAGTCACGCACGAGTACAAGCAGCTTGAGCTGAAAAGTACATGACAAGTCCATAACAAAGCATGCAATTTTGTTAGACTGGGCAGACAATCCGAGCGGACCACCAGCTCTGCAGACACAGTGCCGCTCAGTTACTTGAACTCCTCTACTGATCCTCAGTGTCCATTATAATGTTTTGATGCACTGCAGGTTGCAGTAGAATTTAACAAGGAATTACAGAGCTACAAATGAGAAATTACTGACAAAGTTGTTTGGCTCACCACTTGTGTTCTGATCTGTCTGCAGGGCCATACACACCCTTTCTTTGAGGTTAAGCCTCTGGTCTGGTTAAAAGCTGTGGGCTGCAGTCTATCATGGGTCAGTAGAAAGAAGAAGGTAGGAAGCGGAAAGGAGAAAGGACATAAAACAGCCCTCTGAACAGTTTAAGATTAAAGGGTAGCACTGCTTGTTCCTCACAGTGTTACTAATGCTCAAATTACTAATTATAATGTCTCAGATGTTTGAAGGTTTAGTTGATGATGCAGCAGTTTGACTGGTTTGAGGAAGACAACTCATCCCCGCCTGGAAGCAGAGAAAAGAAATCAAATTTCACCTTGGAAAATTTGTCTGATTTACATTAAATGTTGTTTCCTTGTCAACTTTGTAGGACTGTTGAAGGTGCTTTTCCAGTCACGCATGCTTGATGATGGTCAATCCATTAATATTTCTTATTACAGCTTTGTTGTAGAGTCATGAAATACGGTAGATAGAAAAATGTCCGTGTTACTTTCACCTCATGTGGTGACAGGCATGGCGGGTAGCACAAGGTTTTCCAGCAACTCGGGAGAATGTGTGACAGATGAGGAAGGAATGCAGAGATAAAAGAACAAATAATGGCACATTAAAGTCATTCCTTTGTTTGGGGGAAACAATCAAGATATCAGCCATCTGAGATGAGACTAGACCGCCGAAGGTAAAGCCACAGTTTTAAGGAACAAGAGGTCATTTGATGCCTTGCTGGGAAAATTGATCCCATTCTTGTCTTTATCCAAAACAAGAAAATCTGCCAACTGGTACATTCAAAGTTTATTTCTATAGTCTATGGGAAAAGCAAAACTGCCAAATGTAGAGCTTTGGTGCTATTTCTTTTCTTTGGGAGCCGTGACAACAGTGCATTAAGGCACTTTTTAATACCTCAAGCATTCATGTTTGTTTGCTATTGCTCAAACGAATAGGCAGTGGCTTGACAGGCGTTTCTCAATCTTTTGTTTGTACTTTTGTTCTTACAGACTTGTGAAATAATCATGAGTCATTTCCCAACCACTGTCCTGATTTGAAGTCAGCATTTTAGCCTAGCCCGACCCAAATTTTGCTGTCTTATACTTTGTCGAGCTCTAAGTGCAATATTTCAGCTGGATCACGATGCGTCACTGAAGCTAAAGGATCTTCCTCGGGAATACCAGTGGACCAGAGGGGCTAGCCCTTTTCCATAAATAGCCCCTCTTGTGAGGCGATGCTTGACCCTCGCTGATCAATATTTTAGAAAATTGCTCCTTGTGTCACTCCCCATCTCCCAAGCTGACAAGGATGAGATTGTACTATGTGTATTTGTGTGTAAGTGTGTGCCTGTGAGGCTGAGCGAAAGTGATTTCGTCAGCAGGCCCATAATGTTTCTCTACACCATCTCATTCCCTCTCAGGCTTCAAGAAAGTGGAACTCGGATCCAGCAAGTGTCAGCTTAGGTCGAGCGGAACATGTTCCAAATGGTGTTAAAAGCATGTACTTGTTGGCCTCTGTTTTCAATTATTGATGAGAAAAGGCACGCTAAAAATGATCCCTGTTTCCTTTTCGATCCTTCCCTGGTGGAAGAGCGCATGAATTAATAACACAGATCAAACTGCAGCGTTAGCGCAGATCAAGCATTTGTAAAGAAGCTAAAAGGACTGTATACAGGAGAGGCCTATGATATAATGTGGCTTTACCTTGAATGTTCTCTGTTCCTGTCACATCCCATTTAATTTTGGAACGCAATTCCTCGAGGTGTAGGAATGATGAATTAGTAATCGCAACATGAGGCTTGGGAAGAAATGTCCTGCAAAAAGTTTGAACCGAAATCTTTGCTGCAAGAATTGGCAAAGAAAGTGTTGCGATCTATCATGTGGAGAATAGATTTTAGCACAGTACTTTCCATGTTACCATATCAGTGTATACCAGCCGGTATCGAGCAAATCATCAAGTAAAGATACAAGCTGACAGACAAGATACATTTATTTATAAGGACAACTATTTCAGCTGGAGAAAAAGTAAAAGTACATATGAGCTTTGGCTGATGTTTCAGCAGAGTAATCGGGTGGGTATGTTCTCCGTTATACTTGCATTTCTCTTTATTTGAAGGTATCGCATGACTGATACATCTCTGTGTTACAGTTCTCCCTACGGCAGTCTACATTTGCTTTGGTGAGTGGTGCAATGGAGAACTCCACTGGGTAGTGAGGAAAACAAGATCTCTCTACTTCCATCAGAGGACGCATGTAGTAGTCTCTTACTATCAAACATGGCACTCCATGTTCCCGCTGGACACAGAGACTCAACAGAGACAGACAAGGACCGAAAAGGAACTCAAACAGAAAGAAAATTCAGTCGGGAGAATGCTAGATTAAAGTAGTTGAATCTGAGAGCTCATGTTTCCATCCTAACTAGCCTCCAAACACGTTTTCAGCCACCCTTGCTTGTGCCAGACAGTTCACAGCGACTAATGCAGTGTGGGGGAGGTTTGATATAATGGCTGACATCTTTACTGTATCAACTTTTCAATTAGTTATTTCCAGAGATGGAATCCGATTACTTTTTTCAACTAACGAGTAAAGTAAGGGATTACTATTGCAAAAATGGTAATTATATTACTGTTACTTTCCCGTAGGAACGCTGCGTTACTGCGTTACTAAAACCGTGATTTTTTTTGCGAGAATGTCTCATGACAGTGACGTAAGCGAGTGCGACGTTAGTGACAACAGCTGTGTGCAGATCAACAATGGATCATATATCGAGTGTGGGAGAGAGTGTGAGCGTGCAGCGTTTAAAGCGTGGAAGTACTGACCTTACTTTGAGTTTGATTCCATAAAAAGTGACAAAAACATTAGTGTCCGCTGTGCGTGGGAAGAAAACTTCTTTTTACAGCGAAAAACCCCTAAACTTCCAACAAGCACCGAGTAGCTACGACGTAATGGGAAACTCACAGAGAAACTCGCGGATTCTTCCACTGACCGCGGCACACCTGCACCAGGGTAACCCTCCGCCTGCCCCACTCCTGCTTTACAGGTGAAAATAGAGCAACAGGACCGCTGAGTCTTTGACTTTATTTATTTTCTGCTGTGTTTTACTTGCATCTATTTGAAAGACTGAGTGTAAACACAAAAAATATTTTATTTTATGTGCTGGAATGTGCAGAAAATAGCTTTAAATGTTAAACTAATTTCTTCCAGTCAGAGAATGTTGCAGATAATTTAATTTTTGCTTGATGCATAAAGTTAAAAGATTAAAACTAATAAAACAAGTTTTAAAAAGAGACTTTTCCATTTGATTACATTTTGTATGATGGATTATGCAGAAAAAGTAGAATTGGGCTGAAAGATCTATCGCTTTATCACCTATTCAGGTTGTAAATCGTGTTTTTAAAAAGTAACTAAGTAACTAAGTAATTAATTACTTTTGAAAATAAGTAAACAGTAAAGTAACGGGATTACTTTTTTGGGGAAGTAATCAGTAATTAGTTACTGATTACTTTTTTCAAGTAACTTGACCAACACTGGTTATTTCACTGCTTTTATTGTGGCTAAAGATGAATCCAATCATCTGACATGGTGTCAGTTGGATTACCTCCATTTTCCTGGCTGTCACATTACTAACCGCTGAAGAGGTGGAGATACAGAATCATCCCTTCCATTAAAACACAGAAATCTGAGTTTTTTCATCATCTGTCTGTTGTTTCAGAGAAATCAGCATTTGTGGGGGAGCTTGTGATGATTATAGTTGACTAATAAGTTGTCATCAGCTCTGGTCATTATCTTCTCCTCACCCATAGACAAGGGTAGGATAGAATAAACTAGAGCAGGGTTGGGGGAACTCCAGGCCTCGGGGGCCGGTGTCCTGCAGGTTGTAGATGTGTCCTTGATCCAACGCAGCTGATTTAAATGGCTAAATTACCTACTCAACATGTCTTGAAGTTCCCCAGAGGCCTGGTAATGAACTAATCATTTGATTCAGGTGTGCTGACTCAGGGTGAGATCTAAAACCTGCAGGACCTGGTGATTCGCAGCACACTTTGATCAACGCTGTGATATCACTTTAAGTCAGTGAACTCTTTTCATAGCACATAACTTAGAAATAATTTAACCCTGAAGGGCTGGTCTGCTTCAGTTGATGTGATTAAATTTGCCACTTGTGTGGCCTTCTCTGATCTGCAGAGTATCTATGATGTTGTTCTTCTAAAATGACATTCAAGAACTTCCAAACTTTATTGAAACATGCATTTTATGTAGTCCCTTCAGAGTTTGGTCTGGTTACTCATAGCAAATTATTAGGAGTAAGCCATGAAAAGAAGACATACTGGCTAAATGACTACAAACTTGTTCTTGACTAAATGGTACTGTGGGCAGCACAGCATGAGGGCTGGAAGCCTTAATTGCATGGAACTTTGCATATGTGTGGTAGAAGTGTAATCAGTGAGGGAAAACAAACTTTTGAAACCTTATTTTTAAGGGAAGAAAATACTTTTCAAGTAGTTTTTATCCCATTGAGATTATGACTGTAAATCATGCATTGACTCCCATGCAGTTGTCTGCCTGCTCTGAGAACATTCTGAATTTCCACATACTTGGTAGGATGCTAATGTTGCCCGAAGGTCTTTTTATTCCCAGGTCACACTGGAAACACTGCTTTTTTCCAGCTTTATAATGTGAAATAAAATCACAAACACTGGCGTTAGCAACGTAAGAATTCATATTAGGAGTATCTTCATGGTTAAATTTTTAGCTCTGTATTTTTTTCCTCGTTTTGGCACGATGCATTTGGTTATGTAACCTTGATGTAGTGACTTAATGTGGAAATAAATGCACAGAAGTTCTTGAGTTATTTATCTTTATATATTACTGATCGTTGGCTGAATAAATCACCATCTGCCAGCACTGAACTACAGACAACCAAACTGCACTTTTATGTCTCTAATTCTATTTGATTGAAATAGAATTACCATCATACCACTGTGCAGAAAAGTGGTGTGATGGTAAGCACTGCAGCCTCACAGCAATGACATCCAGGATTTGAGTCCACCAGCTGGCTGGGGCCTCAGTCTCCATGTTTTCCCACACGGGTCAAAAGACATTCCCGTTGCTCATGGGTGTGAAAGGTTGTCTCTCTCTCTGTGCACTAGCTTTGCTAAACTGGCAACATGTTCAGGTTGTACCTGCCTCTCACTCCATGATAGCTGGGACCGGCTCCAGCAACCATCAAAGTGGATAAATGAATGGATAAAAATCCTGTTGCAACTATGATAGTACAGAGCTTCAATGATCACTGTTGTAGTGTATCACTTGTGCTAATATATGATACTTTTGGCCACACTACTGATCCATTTTACTCAACTTGCTGTTTTGGCATGCGTTACTGTTATAATGTTCAGTGAGTTTTCTTGTAGAGACTGGTCCCTCACATTTGTTCTTTTCCTGCAACCCTTGAGGGAAAAAGCAAAAAAAAAAAGGAAAAGAAACATTTATTCCTCATCCAGCAATGAGCTGTCTGTCGCCTTGTGTCTGACCTCCTCTTTCACGACTTTCTTTTACTATTGTTTCTTGATCCATCTCTATGTCTTTATTTGAAGTGATTATTTTTACTAGGAAGACCCGTGGCTCGATTCATGGTAATGCATCTACTTTCGGTTGCCTACTCAAAACAACCCAGCATGACAGTGGCTGAGGATACAGCTATGGGTGGGAACAGGAACAGACAATAGAGACTAGATTTGTTGTGGATTGCAAAACTTTGCTACAAAAAGGCCCGCACACTGACATGAATACAAGCATGCCCTAAAATGAAGAGAAAGAGAAACACTAGAAACACTTACATGCGTAAATGATCATGCACAAAAATATAAGGTGCTAGAAAGGCATGACTGGACTCGCTATCGTTGTCGTTATCTCCTGTGTGCATACACATCCACAGCAGTTACAAAAACATAGTTATAATTGTGGCCTTGTTGCTCGAAGTAATATGCAGAATTTTATTACAGTAGTTCGTTTACATTACGAGGCATCTGATCGAACAACGTCAATTAAGCAATTAGATTTGAAGTTGATGAATGTGTTTGCTCACAGTTTGATATGCAGAACATAACCAATCAGTCTTCTCGAAATGCATTATCCCCAGAAGTGGCAGAAAAACCTGTGCATTTCCCAACCAATGTTACGTAGGAAACCCAATATTTTCATTCACAGATGTTGATTTACAAGATTAAGCCCTGGTTTTGCCCAGGGAAGACAGATGTCACTTCCTGTTATTTATATGCATGGTGAGTATCCAGTTAGGCTTCATTGCAAAAGAACCTGACCTTTTTCTTGAAAACATAAGAGAATGTTTAAGAAGTGACATGCCAGTTCATGTCAAGGGATAATAACATAATAAATCTCATTCACCAGCATGATGTTGTTTCAGCTCAAATCTGCAGTCACTTTGGAACCTGCTCTCTATCAAAATAACAGCCACTGTTCAAATAAACTCAGCACACAAGCCCGGGCCTGGTGTTTCTGACGTTCACAAGCTCGAGCTATTCTCATGAAGATTAATGTTTTTCTCTCTCTCGCTCTTTTAGGTAATCTAATATCAAGCACGTGTTTACCAAGGATAATGATATATGTTTATGATATATCAAATACGATAAGGTTCTTACGTGTCCATTTTGCCACGCGTTTCTTTCCAAGTAACCTGAAACCATTAAAGCAAGAAGTAAGCATTTTGAATGTCTGTGTAATACTTCTCAGATACAATAGAGAGGATCAGCTGAACTTTGGCTTGGCTGCAACTAAAGCCTGCCGCAGCAGTTGGAGTTGGTTACTCAGCCGTGGCTTTAGGTTGTTGTGAACACATAATACTAGCATGCATACACCCACCCTGTCACTTGTCACGCATGCAAAAAGAAACACACATGCTTCCATAAACAAACACTCATGTGGCGTTCACACTGTGTCACTGCAAGAACACCGTCTCACATAAACTATTTATTGTGCAGCTTTTTTACCAGGCAGCACAATGTAAGAGGGACCATGCATGCTACACGTGCAGTTGGTGCTCCGGATAGCGAGAAGAGTTGTAGGTTTGGTTAAGAATAGAATCGCACGACTCTGAAACAGCACCGTTTTACTGCACATCTGTTTACTTTGAAAGTGTATCTCTTGCATTCTTACACTTGAGTTGGTGACTTCATCACTTCCCTTAGGGTGCAGAATATATAAGTGAGTCAGGACACTCAACAGGATTTCTCTCTGCACGCAAGCAGCAACTGGTAAGGGAGGGTCTACACTTGACCACAGACATGTGGTCTTATCTGTTCTGGGTATGTGTCAAGATTCCTGATAAAATGTCTAGTGCAGTATTAATGTAATTGTTGTAATTACAATTATGGTTTCAAATAAGGGTATTTTTTCTAGGCTTTATAAATAATGTAGAAAGAATTAAAATTTCTATGCACTTGCTCACAAAGCACTTGCTTTCTTTTCACAGAAACACATATTCACAGATTACATTTAACATAATGTTGAGTCAAATTAAAGGTATGTTTCTAGCCCTCTTTTGCCACTCAGATTTTCTTTACTTGTGTTTCAAATGCTAGGTCGCAACATTCAATGGACTTATATCAAAAACTGAATAGTGGCTACCAAAGATGAATTAAACTTAATAATATTTATGATGTGGAGGAAAGCCTGTATCAGTGTAAAGTGGTGGATGGATGAGTTGGCAAATATGGGACATCATGTGCATCCTAAAAGTAAATGTAGATAACACAGAAGAAAGAACCAAATGGGGTTTGAGGTGGTGCAAGCATTGTTACAGGACCAGAGTGAAGATGGAGCAGGTGTGGAGACCAGGAAGGCTTAGAGAGGCAGAATTTTAATCACCTGGGCAGAACACTAGCCACGGGTTTCTTGAATCTCTGTGAGAGGTCCTGGGTTCAAATCCCGGATGGGCCCCCAATTGTTTCAACTAGCTCCGAGGTCACAACAAAGAACAGAGACATGCTACCCATTGAATAGGGATTACCAAAGTTTTTTTTTTCTTTAAAAAATGTAATATTTACCATTATGTCCTTATTAGTGGGTAAAGCAGTGCATAGATGAGTTGTCAAGTCTATAGGACATGATGTACAAATGAGGCCCAGAGACTGCTGCAGGACCAGAATGAAGACGCAGCAGAAGTGGACACCAGGAACACCTAGAGAGATTTTAAATACCAGGGCAGGGCTCTAGCCAGGTGTTCTGCATTTTTAACCATCTCCTGAATCTCCACCCAGGAAACTCCTGCAACACAAAAACACATGTGCACATTGCAAACCTGCACAAAGGCCTGGGGCTGCAACAAACTAAGTTATTTAAAAGAAAACTCAGCAGATTTTCTTTTCCTGGCTCTGATCTTCAGAAAAATCACTGGAAAAAAAAAGTTTGAAATGATTTATGACCCCCCTCCCCCCCTACACCAGCACCAGCCATTACCAGAGGCTTCGTGTTGTCTGCTTGTCTAGCTGTGCATCTGTATGTGTCATTCTTGTGAATGCAGTATCTTAGGAATGCCTTGAAAGAATTTCTTTAATGCTCCCACAAGTTTTAACTTTTACATACTAGACTCTTAGAAATGCTGCTCTGTAACTTAACATGGTTTTCCACATTGTGACTGAGTTGCTTCCACTTTGATAAAACCACTTACAGTTGATCGTGGAAGTAGGGAAGAAATTTTACGAATGTGTAATCGGAGACCGACCGATTACAATAGCACGGATTGACTGAGATCTTCAGAATGACCCATTTTTCACAAATAACTACGTGTTTGATTTTTTCTGTCCTGTCTCTCTTCCCTAATTCGCAATCAGTCGGCGCAGATGGCCCCGCCCCTCCCTGTGCCTGGTTCTGCTCGAGGTTTTTTTCTGTTAAATGGGAGTTTTTCCTTCCCGCTGTCGCCAAAGTGCTTGCTCATAGGGGGTAATTTCATTGTTGGAGTTTTCTCTGTAGTATTGTAGGGTCTTGACCTTACAGTATAAAGAAAGATCTGATCATCAGGGGGATTATCGACTTTTCATGGAGCTGAAACTGAAGAAATAAAAATCCCTGACGCCTAACATACTGTAGCACTGAGTAAGCAAAGAATTCATCATCTTCAGCATGGTTCATGAAATAATAAACATTACATGTTTCTTTTCCCAAAATCCACTGTTTTCAGGTTCTTTATTATTCATCACATTAAAGCTTCTTTCATTATTATGGTCTGTCTTTATTGTCTTACAAATATTAAGTTATCCACAAAAATAAAATAACTTAGATAATAACCATATTAAAACATACAAATACACACATACATACATTTATGACATGAAAAAATGCATATTGCTGATATCTTCCCAGAGTTTTCCTGGACACAGTTAAGTATGTGCAAACTACTTATCAGGATCAAAATAAACTGTTACACTGGAAATATAATCCCAGATTTTTTTCTCTGCTTTCAACACAGAAATATATTTACTCAAAATAAATTACTGTCTGATAAGGAGCCGTACTCATACAGGTTTCATGAAACCAAATATGATCTTATAAATGTGTACAGGCAGAAATCCATATCAATGTTCTTTTTTTCTTATAGATAGTTAGAAGTTGACATCAGAATATCCCTGTAGTACACATCAAAGAAGTGTGAAGTAGGTGAGTGTAGATATATTACACAAAGCTTACAGTGTTGCACACATTACATTGCATCACAAAACAGGAAACATTTGATTGATGACAGTTTTGGATGTTTATAGTGTGAGGAACTGGAGCGTGTTTGTGCGCACTCAGTTTCCTGAGGCACTTTAAAAATTATTGATGGTATTCGGTGCAGCATTATTCATTTTTATTTACAGTGCTGTTCAGATCATGTTGACGATGAAAACCGTTCTCGGTCCTCTTACATTACGTACCACACACAACACGGACCACACATTTTGGATGACATAAATCTGGAGCTGTGCGACATCTTCAAGGATTTCTGAATACCTCAAACGGTTTTCGAACAGGGACTATGAAATGAATCTTATAGTGTATAGACACGGTTCTTGGTCTGTCTGAAGCTTATTAGTGGAAACATTTACAGTATCTAGACAGCCACCATGAGAGAAAAGGAAGTGTTTTTTTGATACTTGGAGTCAGCGCCACCAATCCGGGTTTCAGATCACACTTTTGATCTTTAGACTTCAGCCACTCAAATTCATCGTTGCTGTTTCTAAAGAGGTCATTGTTGTGTTCTGCTCATGAAGGCAGCATTGCAATCAAATCAGTTCTACCTCTTTTTTAACATTTTTAACCTTATTATTAGTGTTGGCAGGGGTAGTAACACTGACTTTCAGTTGAGCCAGACAATCATTCAACGTATTCCATGTGCAACATGATAGCTGCTATAAATAAATATGGAAAATTCTGAACTGTCCTTAAACAAGGTATAAAATCCTTCAGTGCCCCAGATATGTAAGTGCTTTGTCAAACTGTGTGCACTATGAGTCCTGACGTTTTGCCTCTACATGTAGCAGATAAAGACAAGGAGACAAGGTAAATAATAACCATGGCTGGATTTATGCTATGCTATAAGTGATGGTACTTGCAATTGAGGATCGAGGGACAACTTTTTGGTGTACGATCTGTTTCAGAAATATACTTGAGTTTAAGTTTTGTGCAGATCTTATGTTCCCCCTGCAAACTTTCTCTCTACTACTTACTTTAAACTTCCTCTTTGCTCACTTGACTCTCATGCAGCTCTGTGCCAGTCACAATATATTGAATTTATTTCAGATTTGTATCTTTAAATTACTATGTTCCTCGACCTCGTGATGAAGGCAGTATACATCCAAGGTCTTTGAGTTGTGGCACCTTTTCACATATGCTGCATGTGCACATTCTTTACCAACATACACTTCTATCTTTCTGCTGGCTCAACTGCTTCCCACTCTGTTCTTGCACATCTTCTCTGCAAAGAAAAACTGCAGTCCACCGCAAAAAAGAACGGGCACACAACTTATGGTCACGTCCCCATTTCAAAGTAATATTCTGGCTTAAAAAATGTCTCTTTCTCTCCGTTTTGTTTGTTTAGCCTTTTGGTGTGTGTTTCTTCATTTACAGACGCTGACCCACTCTGTTATCCGGCACTCTTCACAGACCACGTAGCAGCACCAGTGAAACTTGCAGTTGCAGCGTTCGCTTCGCGTCTGCTGCAGAATGTTGTGGCCCCTGCCGCAGCACAGACTCTCACAGTTGTCCATGCCCGGGCTGGTCTTGTTGCAGATCCGGCCCTGTGTGCCCGCTGAATCCGAGCCCAGGTCTCGCTCGCAAAAATCTGGTGACTTTTCAAAGTAGACTAGTTCGTTGATGCTGGGTCGCCGCCGATGGTGATGGTGATTGTGCTGATGATGGTGATGATGGTTGTTGTGATGGGAGTGGTCCAGCTGTCCAGTGTTCCGGTTGTGAGCCTTGATAAGCGTGGCAATGTGGAAGCGTTCTTTGAGGATTGAACCCACCACCCGGAACTCTGGAGTGACCTGCCAGCAGGTTTTCAGCTGGCAGCTCCCCGAGGTCCCATGGCACTTGCATTTCCTTCTCATGTGGTCGAGCACCACCTGGGAAAAACGCAGAGAAAAGGAGAGAGAGTAGGATGGAGTGAGGAAGGAAGCAGAGGCGAGGAAAAGAGCAGAGAGAAGAAAAAAAGAAGATTAACACCTGCCTCGATTACTGGTTTTGTTTTAAGGTTAACATATACAGATGAAGGGTGTTGCTGTACTGACTTTATTTCACCATGCAAGCCACTGTCCTAGTAATGAAATGAAATGCTTGAAGGAACATTGGCTCCATACTGAAGAATCCAGGTGGTCTGACTCTCAGTATGTTGTTAAATATGCTGCTATCAAATAACACACATGGATGCAGGTATCACCCAAACAGATAGCGCTGTCATTATTCATCTTTTGGCATCAGGTAGAGACTCTGAGCATAACCCACATGTAGCTGCACATTAGGCATCAGAGCATAACACTATTTACATATTTTCACTTTAATAGTTTAAGGCTGTCCAATGGAACTGCACGGACATCAGCAGCTAGATCTGCTCATTGAGCAGGCCCTGATACAGTATACGAAAACACTGCACTACTACACTGCACACAATTTAATTCTTACATTAAGCCTCAAAGAATGTTTATGGAGTCTACAATCCAAATCTGCACACATAAACAAACAAAATATCCCGTTATAGCGAACGGTGCGGGATCTGCGTACACATATATCACTCATGACAAACCCTCGGTGCATCTCAGTGCGTGTGTGTGTGTGTGTGTGTGTGCACGTGAATGTTTATCAGTCATCACCAGCCCTAAACTTTAAGATCCAATTACCAACAGGAACACCAGGCCACCCAGAGTACTGACAGATGATACTGCTGCCACCCCTATCAACACACTGGCGCAGGCTGGACACTCGCACAATTAAAGACATGCTACACATGTGCTAGCAATAAGGGTGCTTATTCTCTCATACACATGAAAAAACAAGAACTTCACCCACACTTGTTCACTTTAGGTGGAATCAGACAAAAATCAATACATGGCTTCAGAAAAGGTGTTTGTGGCTATTTGTCTATATTCACATTTTTATGTATGTGGTGAAAAGCCTGAGCTGTTCCTCTGCTTTTGTATTGTTAAGCTCTGTTTTTTGTGTTTGTAAATTTTATGGTAAAACTACCATCTAATCTTTTAAAGAGGAAAAATAGAAAGTACAGAAAAAACATGAGATAAACCTTTATTGAGCTTTTTAAGTCTTAAAATCTTGTTACCTACCAAAATTGGCCAATTAGGATGGAAGCCAAAAATCAAATACCCAGTCGTCTGTTTTATGCAGAGGTAGCAGGACCAATTTGTAAACGTCGTAATGTTTTGAGGGTTTTTGTGTGTGTGTGCAGCACACTGTTTCATGCTGTGCTTTGTGGGTTTCCGACTTGAGCTAACATTGCCTCGGTGGCAAACACGAGGGTTTTCTTTTCATGTGCATTTCACATGTTTGTCATGAACAGATGACTCACGCCTTTACTTGGCAAAGTTCAAAGGTGACCAGTAATATTAAAAACATGAGTAACGGCACAAACACATCAGGATGTGATGCATCCGTTTAAAGCTGCAAAATCCTACATATAGTGTTTGAAAATACATGTTTATGTTTGGAGATATGTTTTTCTGCCATCACTCAAGCTTGCCAGTAATGAGTCTTTTAAGTGGAGAAAATTAAACGTTGGAGGCACCGATACTACACTTTAAAGCCATTTAGATGCTATATTATAACAATCGTGCAAAAGAATGCAAAATATTTTAACCTTGCCCATCACTGTATGTTCATAATGTGCTACAATAACAGAAAGTGACTTAGGAGTGTGCTTTTTGGATAAACATGGTTACACTGTCATTGGGAGTGTTGAAAGATAAGTTTCAAGACGCTGTGATCAGTGGCGAGGAGACGCTGTACTAGATGCTGTACGGCTTTATGGTAAACAACACTATAATTGCTCAAGCGGCACTTGCACTGAGTTCACATTGTAACTTCTGGCTCAGTTTTTACATGAGGCCAGAGGCAACCCCAGAATCACAAACGTGCTGGCCTTAAACACACAGCAAAGTCTGTAATCATGAAACGCTCCAACCCACTTAAACCTTAAAGAGACAAACTGACCTAGGAGTCATAATTGCATCCACATTGCTACTGTTTGATGGTATATTCACAGCAGGACAGAGCTTTCAAAGAACAGTAAAACAACAAAACAACCAGCTTAAAGAGAAAGTTTCTTTCTCAATATGAGATATTGTTGCCGGAGAAGAACAGCAGCATCCCTAAAAACATCTTTCATGTTTATCAGAGTGGAGAAATTCACATAAAAGAAAATCTTTTCTTGAGATGCTCAGTGCATATGGAGATTAGCGTGCTGTGCATAATCAGTCAGTTGCACAGCACGACTGGCTTCCATATCTAAATTTCAAAGTGCAACAAAGCAAATCCACACAGAGAGCTGCAGAAGTGAAATCAGCACAGCACGCTCCTCCTCGGGAGAAGGCTGATGATACGAACGCTCAAAGAGTCAGAAGAGTGAGGAACTCTGCAGAAATGGGCCACAGATTTCTAGGCTTCTGTGAATGAATTCTGATGCATCACTAAAGACAGCATCAACGTTTGCTTTTCACATCCATGAGCAGCATGCATTCGACCCATCGCTGCACGGTCACAATCATACCCTAACTTTTAGAACTAAAGGGCATCTTGCAAAGGTTTCGTATCAGCCATGTACCCGGGATTTCCTCGATGGCACTTGTTGCCAAACTTTCATTTTGATCTCAACAGTCGCCGGGTCACAGTCACGGTTGAGATGACTGTTAAACATAAATAAAACAGAACTGAACAGATATGTGAAGACCGAGGCTGGCACATGGACAGTTCCTGTAACGACAACACTGAGCATCTCTAAGACAACATTTTGAACCTTGCTCTCACGCTGGTTAAAAGGCAAGTAGGTGTTTCAAGTCTTCCACTCACTTTTTTCCAAACTACAAATACTCTGATAACTCAGACCGATGCAGCAATATTAACTTTGCAGTTTTTGTTTTGCTTTTGGTTTCTGATATAAAGTGAGAAAGCAGCCAAACAGATTTGCAAGAGATTTCGATACTTGGTGTCCAAATTTTTGCTGCATTTCTGCTGCATCTTGCAACATTTGGCTAGATTCACAGGGAAGCGTCTTTCTTTCCATTTAAATTTTAACACATCTGTCAAAGCAGCATCAAAGGAATAATGTCTGAGTTCTTGTTCAGGGTGTATTTATTCTTTAAACACGAGGCATGGTGCACACCCTGTCGTCTGACTGGGTAAAGTTTGAAAAAAGCCTCAACAAAAGAAAATAACTGCTGGTGAAAAGTGATTGATGTGTGTGGGAGATGTAAGATATTCTTCTGACGTGCAGATGAAAGGCACGTACGAGGTAACATGAAATCAGTGTGACGCTGGTTCATCTGATCATCAGAGGAGCACTGGTAAAGGACATTTTATGCAAGTAGAAAGAAAGACAAGGGCACCCGAGTGAGTTATTTTACCCAGATGAATGACATTACCTTTAATAATACGACATCTTTGTCACATCTAATAATTGCTGTGGCTTCACTGAGCGCTAACTCCTCTTTTTCACGAAGGATGAATTGACAGATGATGAACAGAAAAAAAAGTCAACAACATTCACTTGTTGACTTCATCTATTTATAGAAGAAGCTGGTCTAAAATGAGGTTTTGTGTTGGTAACCGTTCTAACATAATGAGCTCCCCCTGTCCCTCTTCATTTATCAACATATTAAGTGTACTTTTCCAGATCTAGATGGCTCCAAGAATGAGGCTGTTTTGATTAATGACCAGATGAAAGGTTGTTATTTTTTCCTTTTGGTTTCTTACAGTTGCTCCTACTCATCTGTCCCTTGGGGCAATTACACTGCGCAACAAAGGAGACACAGACAAGTAACACAGAAAAATGTAAGAATATATATCAGTATATTTAGTTAGATGATGGGCGCTACATTTTCATTTGAAAAGGCCAAACTTTTGTTGACACCACTCTGGCAGTCTGATAGTTTGGAAACAATAATGCACACACTTGTGTTCACTGCCCGAGTCGGTCTTACCGGTTACCGTTTGTCCTTCCCTGGTTTGTCACGCTAATCACTTAACCCTTCTCTGAAAGAAAACAAAGTTACCGGCATTGGCTAAAAGCTGTTTATTTAACATGAATACCAAATATGTTGCTGACCTTGTTGCTCCTGCACGCAGCTCTACACTACCTGTGCAGGAAACATGCACAGCAGACATAGATGGTCATGTGCAGTAATATTGTGTTTTCACTGTGTACCGAGATTACATTTGAAATGTTGATTAAATTATTTTTTTATGTGTCATTGTAGATGTAAAAATCTTTGATCGTGAAAATGAACCCCGAGGGCATTTAGGGCCCGTGGAGGAAGGAATGTGAGGTAAATTCAGAGGTGAAGGGTGGAGAGAGGAAAAGAGGCTGACAGGAGGAGATGAGCCAAAGGATTAGATACACAAAGGCTGTTTGAGAGAGAAGTGTGCGTGGGTGTTATCACAAATCGCCTGCCTATCAGCCGTATAGATTAGATTGTGGTCAGCAGTATCAAACCTGTCAGCAGGGAGTGTCTTGGCAACGAGAGATGGACATACACACAGCTTGAGTGACACTTACTTCTGTTAGTGTGCTCAGGTACTGCAGCCAGAGTTTGGGAAGAATAAAAAAGGACAATGTGTTAAACAAATAAAACAGCTGCCGGCTTTTAGAGAAAACAAGAAATCTTAATTTGCGGCTCACTGCGTTCTTGGGTCTTAAATCCTTGTAACGCATTTGATGAAGAATAGTTATCTGCATTAAACATTATCCTTTCAAAGCACTGGAGTAAGAATTTATTAATAAATGCCATTTTATGACTAATGCTTTGGTTTACCCAGCACATACACAACAGACTTCTTCAAAGTGGACCACAGTTAGGGACAAACATCTGGCAGGTTTTAATTGGCTAGAGAGACAGGCATCTATAAAATAACCCCAGACAGAGATCAAATACAGCATGTTGGTGGCAGACCAGGACCGTAGGCTACATAACACAGTAGACTGGGGGAAAGTACAAGCAGACTACTGTGCAACGAGCACGGGTGGATGAAGTAAAGTAGAGATCAAAGAGCGCCTGAGTATGGGTCAGAGTGCATTAATTAATAGAACGAGTATTTTAGGCACTTTATGCGTTTAACTGGAAAACAAAAAAAGGGCACTAACAGGCAGTGATGGCTGCCATTCATATACATGCATGTGGTGTGGGAGTGGGGGGGAGATGGGGGTTTCTCTTCTAGCTATCACAGGGAGATGGTAGGGTCCACCGTGGACAACTTACCAGTCTGTTACTATTAATATTGTTAGTATTATTACACATTTGCTTATTTAATGACTCGTGTTGTGTTACAAAAAAAAGAAGTACGTCATGTGTCAAGTGAATTTTTACCTGTGTGCTTAACAAACCTCTGTATGTAATTGGAGGGTTTTTGTTTTTTTTCATAGAGCACATAATGAGGCACTTTTCCATTTCTTGCGTGCACTTGCCCTTGGCAGCTCTCTCATAACACACGCTGTGATCCAGGATCGCAGTATGCTAAAGGTAAAAGTATTACCACACTCCTTTTAGCCTAATGTTACAGCAGGATTGTCATCCTTAGTCAATACTGACTCATCTGTAATAAAACAATTGGTGAACAGCTCAGGGAAAGTCCTGCAGCTCGACACAAAGTAACATTGTCTTAGTTTGTCTGTGAGTATAAGTTCCGTCTTTTTTTTATCAGTCTTCATCTACTTTAAAAAACAATTTCTGCAATATTCTAATAACACAACTCGGTCATAAAAATGATATTCCCTGTTTCGTTGGGTGCTTTGAATTTAATCGGTGGCCGATCCTCGTGTCATCACCACCGACTGTATTTGGGAAAATCCTAATCTAACGTCTGCGTGTCCCACCGTCGACCCAGTTAAGTGGATAAACAGCAGACTAGTCTGCATGCTGCCTTGTGTTTGTCAGTTCAAAGAAAACCTACTAAAGGACTTTTAAAGCCAAGCAGCAAGCCGGAGCGATATCAAAGCACACAAACAAATCCCACAGCAACACATTAAACCCAGACATCACTTTAAACAAATCAAACGCCTCGCTTCAAAAGAACAGTTAAGCGTATGCAGACAAACACACACGCAACCACGCAGACGCAGTGACATGCTTTTCCTGAGCAAACGCGCTCCATATCTGCGCTCCACAGACCGCGTGTGAATTTGCAGCTGTATGTACAGCGTTTACTCTCTGTTAGCTGCAGACGCTGTCCACAGCTACTTATTTAGAGACTCTAATAAAATGTTATTACCAGCATAAGCACTTCCACCTGTTGAACTATGGAGCGTTTGCCTCCTTGTGCACTTTTGTGTGTATCTGTGTGTACGCATGCTTATGCATACATGCCACAGAGTGTGTGTTAGGTCAGACGGTACTGTCAGGACTCAGGAATGCCCCGCCTTCCTCTGATGATATGGCGTCTGAGGATTGCAGGGCTAATCTTTCTATTTTTGATCACACACACGCACGCACACGTGTGGTTTCAGAGTCCATTAACACAACTGGCTTCCAAAGAACAGCTCATCATCGCTCCAGGGTTATATTAGCCGTGAAGAGATGTAAGAGTCCCACTTTAGCTGGTTGGGATGATTCTCCAAGGGTTGCTGCTCAGATTCATAATGACTTAATTATGACTTTGATAAATCTTACAGGAGCTTCGGTGCCCCGCTGAAGGAGCGTCATGCCTTGAAATTCACAAAGTAAGTCTTCAATTGCCCGGAAACATCAACACTACAAAATAATACTGAATACTGGCTTATTGAATCTAATTACATGCAGTTTTCTTTGCCAGAGTGTTACTTAACAATACAATGCACTTCTCTGTGTCCTCCTACTCTTGGGCTAACAGTGTGGGTAGATGCCAAAACTCCCCATCTCTTCAGTATATTGCACCATCTTTGCTAAGCCATTTCCAATTTTTGAGCAATCCCATTAGATCTGAAGGATTTGACTTAAGTCCCTCTTACAAACACACCTATTTATCCCGTCATAACCTGACATGCTCGCAAATACGGGTGATGAAGGGTACCTGCAATTTTATTCTTACTTCAAAGCCAAAACTGCAGTGTTGCACCCCGTCACGTAGCGCTGCACTTGCTGCAAGCTCACCTGCGTCCATGAAATACCAGAGACACAAGTGCTATCATGAACACAACTTTATTATGATTTAGTCATGGCAAGCGTTCAAATGTTTACCAATGTTTAAGTGCGAGTTGCCAGTTGCACATGCTCGAAAAGGGGTTGAAGAGGAGTTGAAACGTATAGTTTACTCCCGGTAAAGCAACACACCATCTCGTCTTACTCCCCTGAAGTCAGGCCCTGATGGTAAATTGTAATTATGAAGAAGATGTTTGCCAGTAACTCAGCAGACTGTTACATTGTCACCACCTGCCTAATGAACAGGCAGGATTCAACAGCACCTCGAAATGGCTCTAAGCTCTGCAACACGAACACAAGAACGTGTGCCAAGCATTTGTTTTGAGGTGTGCTGTTTAAATGATTGATAAGAACGCTGTGAGTCTGCCAAGAAATGTACTTTGGGATGATGAGTTTCCATGTCATAAACTCTTAAAACATGTCGCCGGCCTTTTAAAAGCGCTCTTATAACGGCTGAACGGGAGTTTGTTTGTTTAACTGGAGAAAGCCAGAGGAACAAACAAAGGGAGGGACTGTGCTTGAGGGGCTGGAGAGGCTGGTTCTGTAATAATTGTTATATAGTATTTATTTATTTAAATCTCTTATTTTAATTAAATTAAAGCTTGTGCGCATACGTAAAGTGTACTCTGATATTTCTGCAGCAAGGCCTGTTGCAAAGAGGTTGGAGGAGGCAGTGCAGGAGAGGGGGAAGAGGGGAGGGAAGGAAGGGCGAATCTCTTTCTACTTTCCGCCCTGGTGTTTGAAGTCTAAAATCTTTTGCAGGGTTTTAAACATCTGTTTCCAAACTGCCAGCAGCCACTAATTAGGGCTAAAAACAAGACGGGACGTCGTGAGAACCTTGGGGTGGGCATGAGGCGACATGCACACCCCGCTAAAAACCACCGCATTCCTCTGCTAACAGACTGCTGCTCTGAAAGAGGGGAGTCGGGCAGGGGGTGGAAGGAGGTGAAGTGGTGATGGCGGGTAGGTGGGAGCAAAAGACACGCAGAGAAGGGTGGCCATTATTTTGAGGAGGCCCCACCTGTCAGTACTTTCTGTTTGATTCTAGGAGCTGTGTGTGTGTGTTGCGAGGGTTTTATTGCACCTATCAGTATTTCACAGTACCACCTCTGTGATGACTCATAAATTTGTCCTCTGTTACTCCCTGTCTTTTTCCTAACCTTACCCTCTGCTCCACCTCCTCTCTTGGTTTCCCTTTCTCTCTGATCTTTGCCTTTTTTCCAGCACAGGACGGCCTCTGTGTCTCATCACTTAAGCAGTTATTGCAACCCAACAAGTTGGTGAGACCCTTTGAGAAGCCCCTGTAGCTGGGGTGGGTTTGATATTTGAAGACTAGTTTTAAGAATATTTACCATAAAAGTATCCACTGAGCAAGTTTTGCAATCTCAAAATCCTCCCACTCCAGTCCAACTAATAGTTTTTGTTTTCAGTTTTGGATAACCAGATTAGCCAACAGTAAAAGATTTTTACTCCAACGAGGTCATGTGACAAAAAGGAAACCAATAAACAGAATTTCAAAATACCCTCCTTTAAACACTAAACTGTAAAGGAAATTAAAGTGTATGTTGCCAGTTATAGGTTGTTTTTCTTTGAGCTGTTGTTGCTGTTCTCACCTGCAAGATGAAAGTGTGGCTGATAAACTCGTTTTTAATCTTTTTGTTTGTTTCTTTAAAAAAAACAAATTAAGGTTACGCCAAATGTATAATAAAGAAGCGCTGTATATAAGGCTAATGAAGTCACTGGTATCTGTGTCAGTCATCACGTCAGTCAAAGGAGATTATCTAGAGTCAACAGTTGGTGACAATGATATCCGATATATCGTCAGGTGTCATTGTAAAAAAATGATAAAGTTGATTTGCACCAACAAACAAAGGAAAAAGGAAATAACGTGTAATCGCTTCAATATCTTTTACTAAAAAAAAAATTTTTTTTTCAAAACAGTTACACAATGGCTTAATGTTTTCACTTGTCCTACCTGAAATTAAATCTTTATTATTGAAACGGTTATCTATTATTATGTTTCCTAGCAACAAATGTTGGAAACAAGTTATGCAAAGCTAGCAAATGGAAAATGCATGTATGGGACGTTCGCTAGTTACTGAATTATCTCTGCTACTTAGCTAACAGCCTGTGTAACAAATATATTGTTTATTTGTCAAACTTTCATGTTTTAGATTTTAAAAAATCCTAATATTAGTCACAGATCATCCAAATAAATACAAAATGCACTTTTTAAATGATGATTTCCTTTATTAATGCAAAAGTATGAAAAAGTAACTGCGCCGCTTGTTAAATCATGAATTAACTGTGATTAACCACATTTTTAGAACGCTAAGTTCAATTTAAGTGCCACACCCAGACCCGATTACTGCCAGACCTGCTGAATCAAGAAATCATTTAAACCACTAGAACCTGTCTGACAAAGTAAAGTAGGCTCAAAGTTACAGAGCCATTTGTAAAGCTTTGCGACTGCAGTGAACCACGGTGAGAGCCATCACCCACACATGGAGAAAACTTGGAAGAGTGGTAAACCTTCACAGGAGTGACCGGCCTGCCAAATATACTCCAAGAGCACAGCGACGACTCATCCAGTGCATCACAAAGAGCCCAGAACAACATCTAAAAAAACTGCAGGCCTCACTTGGCTCAGTTAAGGTCAAAGGTCACGATTAAATAATAAGAAACGGCATCCATGGGAGAGTTTCAGATGTTTAAATCAAATATCAGAAAAGTGATTTAATTGATTGTTGCTGGTGCCGGATGAGCTGGTCTAAAGATTTCAGAATCTGGTGATCTACTGGGATGTTCCCACAAAACCATGACAACGAGTTACAGAGAACGTCTCAAAAAGACTAAATATTCAGTGAGGAGCAGTTTTTCTGTGTCACAATGCCTTGTTGATGCCAGCGGTCAGAGACAAATGCTCAGTCTGCTTTGAGCTGATAGCAGATAAATAACTGCTTGCTACAATTAAGAAGAGCAGCAGACGTCCACACGGATGCTACTCATGTCAGCTAAGAACAGGCTACAATTTGCACGGCCTCACCAAAAATGATACCAGAAGGTGAGAAAAACATTAACTACTCTGAGAGCCTTGATTTTTGCTGTGAGATTTACATGGTAGGCTCAAAATCTGGTGTAAAAAACATGATCCATCTCACACTGTATCAACAGTTCAGGCTGCTGCTGATGGTGCGATCACATGGCGCGTAACTTCTTGTCACGCTTTGGGCACCTTCCTGCCACATGAGCATAGTTTAAATTCCAAACCTACCTGAGTGTTGTTGCTGACCACGCCCATCCCAGTATGACCATCTTCTGATGGCTACTTCAAGCCAGAAAACGCAACACGTCACAAAGATTCAATCGTATCAAACTGCTTCACTGTACTCAAAGTCACCAGATCCCAGTCCAACAGAGCACATTTAGGATGTGGTGAAAAGAAGAGTCCCATCATGGATGTGCAGCACAAAATCTGACGCTGTCTTCTTAATATCAACCAAAATCTCGGGGGAAGGTTTCCATCTGTGCCTCGAAGAATTCAGGCAGATCTGAAGGCAAAAGAGGGCCTGACTCAGCACTAACACGTTGCCAGTGAGTTTACTGTATGTGCTATAAATGCAACTTTTTAAAGCCCATTAGTTTGCTCTCGTTAGCACATAGAAGAACTCCAAACCACAGCTCACAGGAACAGATTTCCCTGAATGAAGAAATGAATACACAGCAAATGATTGACAGAAAAGAAAGACAACCTGGAACGTGCTGCAATAACACGGCGCACGATTCAGTTTTCTACCTCAAAATAATTAAAAGCAACATGCACGCAATGAAACATGCACAAAAGAAAAATGAATCACTGTTTCATTACTCATTTCACTTCAGCCCCCGCTTCTGTTTACTCACATTTCCACCGTACTGACTGGAGGTTATGTCACCTTATCACTCTTTCTACTACAGGGAGGCCAGCTGTTGTTGAGTTCGGCTTACGCACTCCACATTTGTGTTTTGTCTGCATAATCAAGGAAACCAGAAGTAAACTGATGAAAAGATACAGGCCCAAATTACTCTGGAGGAAATGGGGAACAATGAGCAATTTACGCCCGCTTCTCGTCTCTGCTGCCCTCGCAGTGCTGGACGTTGCCGCTGCTTATCACGGTCATTTACATCTTTCTATTCCATCGTTTGAAACCCAATCAAAATTTTCAAAGTTTTGAAAATACAGGTGCTTTTCATTTAGTGTATTGTGCTGTGTCCTAAATACCCCAAATACGCCGAACGCTGTACTGTAAACCACACAATCAGTGACGTGCTGTGTTTTGGATGATTGCTGCTTTGGATGACATCCTGACTGATCTGATGCTAATTAAAATGACCAGCAGGATATGAGGCCCATTTTAACAAAGCAGTTCATCTGGGCTGACAGCTCGCCCTCGACCGGCGAAGACGACCGGCTTGATGGTGAAGTTGTTTTTTCTCTGAAGAGACGATTCTTCAGTCAAGTTGTCCTACTGAACCGTTTAGACACGGTGTTTCAAGTAATGTGCTAATAATTAGGACAAATATGTCAAAACCATTCAAGCTCGTGCTACTTTTACCCTTAATAACAAAATAACACAGTTATTTTCATCACTTTCACAACACGCCATAAATTTAAGTTTCAGTTAAGCTTACACTAAACCTTACAAATGTGTGTTAGGCATAAAGTAGAATTCATAAAGTGCGCTTCAAAAGTTGCTTCTGAATTCTAACATCAAACATCAAACACTGAGAGTCACTTTTTGTTAGACAAGGTTAGTGTGGGACAAAGCCAATAAACTTTAAAAGTATTTGTCTTGATGCGCACTCAGTTATCCAGATAAGTAAACCCCAAAAGGTTGATTCTGTTCATCTGGATGTTTTCGGTGGGAGAAACGATTCGTCGCTCATCCAAGGGACCATAAAAGGTCAGTTAGTCCCATAACATGATTATTGAGACCACTGTCATTCCCAACGCGTAACATACTGAGGGTTTGTCATGTCCTGAGGCATCCCATAGGAACGCGAAAGGTAACTTCCGCGTTCCTATGATACGATTGTGAATGGAATCCAATAGAATGACGCTCCTGGCGGTAACACACGTTCCAGCCGTGTATTCCAACCCTAACCATGACCTTATCCCTAACCCTAACCACTAGGGATGGGTGCCGGTATCCGGTGCCATGATGGCACCGGTTCTGACATAAACGGTAGTAACCAGACCGAAAAGCAGAGCACATTTCGGTGCTTTATTTCGGTGCTTTTTTTTCCTGAGCTGTGATACACTTTAGATTCCAGCCAATCATTTTACGTTTCCGAGGATAGTAGGCGGGGCCAGGTACGTACGTTCTTTTAGAGCAGAGCTACAGATTAAAAATGCCCAAGGTGAAGCGGTCAAAAGTCTGGCTGTACTTCACAGCAAAAGATGCAAACTCAGCAGCAACAAGTGCTTTAAGCTGATACTGTGATACTGTCAAAGGAGGTAACACCTCGAATCCGATGAAACACCTGGCGACGCATAGCGTTTTTTTTAAAAGCCGAGAAATGCACTGTATTTGATAGCTTGCTGCGAGACCTCACACCGAGCACATCTACTGCGGGTGTGGTGCCTGTTATCGGACCGGAGTTAGCAACATCCCCCAAAAACCCGAAGAGGAGAGTCCTGGCCCCTAGCCCTGCCAGTGTAGCAGAAATGATGAGGATGATGATGCAGCAGCAGCCGTTCTTCTCTGCGTGAGTAGCTTAATGTTGTTCGTGTGTAATTTACGTTGAGTAGGCTAACCACGTGATTACATTAATGCATGTAAGGTGAACTAGCAAACACCGTCGTAGCTACATGCGGCTGTCCTCTTGTTTGATGGCAGATACTCCCTTCACCCTGGCCAAAAAGGCTAAAATGACCAAAGAAAAAGTGGAAAACAGTTAAACATGAGAGGTTTTTGGACAAAGTTTGTGTTTTTTCCATTGTTTAAGCACTGCTTCCAGCCAAGAGTGATACCATATATGCCCCATAGCTGCAGAAAAGGCTAACATTGTTATCTTTTTACAAAAAAACAGCTGAACATGAGAGGTTTTTGGACCAATTTTGTGTTCTCCATTCTTTAAGCACCGGTTTGAGCACCGTTTAAGCACCGGCACCGTTTCAAAAGTACCGGTTTGGCACCGGTATCGGATAAAACCTAAACGATACCCATCCCTACTAACCACAATCTTAATCGTATTAGCTACTGTTTTCCAAAGTGATTAATGATGAGAAAGTAAAACAAATGTACATGTGTAGATTCATTCCAAACGGTTCTCATGTTTCCGAAAGCGTAACATCCCGACAATTTGCCACATGGCGTCGCATGTTAGGTTTTGGGATGAGAACATGTTGGACTATTTGCATATTAATAACTGACCTCACAGCTCATTGTTCCTTCAGTAGGCTGGTTTCAGTGATTGTGCAAATGCCCTGTTTATAAGATTGAAACCTGCAGTCAGCTGAGACTGAAGAAGTCACCTGATGATGATGAAACTTTTCTCCCACTGAAAACGTCCCGATGAACAGAATCAACCTTCTGAGATTTAAAAGTAGTTTTTATGAGATTCTACTGGTTCTACTGCTTAGTTGAGCATCATCCATGCTTTTGAGTTGACGTCCCCTGTGACCATACAGTCTAATATAACTATGTTAAAGCTTGATAACTGTTTACTTTTACTCTTATCGCTTATTTTACCAGTTCTCTAAATCTTTAGACGTTATTGAGGAAGGACTCAATTGCAACGACCACATGAACCTAAACCTCACATAAGTAGTAGTAGTAGCAGTATGAAACACTTCTGAAACACAACCCCTGACCCTCTAAAATGTTCATAACAGCTGAAAACACGTAATTTTTGATAAACTGATACAGGACAGAAGCGGATGTGTAGTATCTACAATCGGCCCTTTGACCTTTTTTTTTTTTTTCATTTGTTCTGTCGTAAATTGTGTGTCTGATGTTAAAATATTTTAATGTAGTACAACAAAATAGCAGCAGTTATGCAAACATGGGGAAAAAAGACCCACAAACACACACTTTTCACTCACCTGTCTCCCAACTTTATTATTATGCAGCCTCATACGAGCGTGGATGTCTTTGTAGGTCTCACGGGCATCCAGGAAATCCCGTGAGAACTTCTCTCCGAATTCCACGTCAGGGCTGCAGCCGCCCCACTCCCACGAGTCTTGGGGCCCTGGCAGGTCAGCCGGGAAGTGCTCCATAACACCGTGCACCATACCCTTCCCTCGCTGGATGGCCTCGACTTGCAAGCGGTGGAGTTTGATACGGAAAGCCTCCTCGTCCCCTCGTCGCTTCTCGTCACAGCCACATGCTTTCAGTTTGCCCATGGAGCAGGCGTTGGCCACCGCGTGCACCACTCCCGCTGCTGCAATGGCATACGCAAAGGCACTCTCTCGAAAACCTGCAGGTAGAGGGGCAGCATAGTCATGTTGTTTTAAGCTAATGTGAAAGTAAAAGGTAATAAGAAGTGTCAGAACCAGGAAACACTTTGGAAGTGGAAAGATGTTTTCATTTAAAATGCCAGATGGACTGTATGCTCTCAAATGGTGCTCAGTGTTTTACTGCTGTGTGTGAAGTAACATAAGAATCATCAGTTCTTACAAAGATTAACCGGAGGACCATGTCAGTGGCTATAGAGGCAAGTGTTTCACTTTGAGACAGAGTTGACAAACTTTGAGAATTTCTAATAACTCTTAAGCAGAATACATCATCATATATGTGGAACCAAAGTGAAATGAGAAAACTGCTGGCTAAAAGAGCGATAGAGAAGTGAAATGTGCAGTGACTGATCATTTATATGACTAAGATACCAATTCAAAGCTTTACTTGTTGTACATTTTTGATTTTTATAAATACCCCACAGTTGTATTTCAGTTACAGTGTTACACGACATTTACATGCTCAAAGTTTCCTCATTTCGAGATTGAGAGCACATTTACATTTTGCTTTCTTTATTTTATGCATCATAAATAACATGCAGAGCTTTTTCTTTTTTACATGCACACACGCACAGGCCGAGACTCAGAGCGGAGGAAACATCTGGGACAATAACAATTCAGTGTTCCAAACTTCGCAGGCTCCACCACTCCCATCAGAGGACCCACGGGGTACTCGCACACTGTGACTAAATAGAGCTGTGACTCCTTCCTGTGACAACCTCCACGACCACACACACACACACACACACGTACTCCATCCGTGGATCTTTCACCCAGCTGTAGCTAAAATCTTGCTCTTGTTAAGGATAGCTTGACTCCATGGATTAGCTCCACAGAAGATTACAGATCTTTTACCTCCAGGTCCGTGAGGTCATTCCAACAACTTCTCTCACCTACAAACTTGAGGCGACTGGGCCAAGCTCCCTGTCAGTCCTTCATACTGCTCCCTTATTGGATTATTTTTAGCCATTGTTCTTAACCATGGTTAGACGACTTTTTCAGTTATTGTGTTTATTATGCTTTGTAACCGGGTTCTTTTTAAAATGTGCAATATAAGTAAAATTGACTTATTAACTGTTAACCCGGCTGTTACTAGTCTTTGAATTTGGGCTGATTGCTGGCTGTACTTTGATCTTTGCTTTTGTCGTTTCCTCTATTTGGATGACAACTCGCCACCAAATGAGCTGTACATGTGTTTAACTTAGAGAGGCTCATTATGCCGTACCGCAGCTTTCACCTTGTAATCATTTTAAATTTACTCAAAAGGAACTAATCCATGTAAAGGAGGCAGATGAATGACTGTGTGCGTGTAATATCCACGTATGACATTAGAGTTAAATGCATCCCTTTTTTTCTTCATGACGTAACTCGCATGCAGCACATGTAAGAGTGTATCTGACGACGACTGACCTGTAAATCATAAGACTGCTGTTATAGCAGCCTCTCCTTACACTTACACACACACGTGCACTGGACGTACGCTAAAAAAAAGAGAAAGAAATCCATATCTAATCGTGGAATCCGTGAATACCGAAGGATAAAGTGTGACAGAATCATTTGCACTCCTGCCCTCTATAGTGTTTATTGTTAGATCTCAGCTTACTGCCTGTCAAGGTACCCTCAGGTTGTATAAAAGCAGCCCCACCGGCCACGGTTATAATGGAAACTTGTAAAGAAAACATGAAAAGAAACCACTTAGGGGTTTATAGCACTGAGCTCGAAGGGGAAATGATTCAGGCTGCTTGTTGGAGTCAAATAAAAAAAGCTTTTAACTGGATCTGCCCCTTTAAGCAGGGTTTGAAGTTACTTCCTTATTAATAAATTTGAAAATAAAACCCTGATTAATTTGTTTTAGTGAGATATGGTGTAAGAGTTTACACTTTTGTTGCTGTATGCATAGAAATATTTGCCTTTGCACAATAAATGCTGTTCTCATGATAGTCAGAGGGAGTCCAGTAACAATGTTTCTAAAACTTAAAAGGACGTTTTCAGGATATTGTCATATTCTGAATGATGACTGTGCTTCCAACTACAGTAGATGTTCACATGGCTCTTCTAACTGAAATAACGTCTCCACCGGTGGTAACATCCTCCTCAATAGCTCAGTGAGCTGAGGCTGGCTGAGAAGCTGATAGTCATCATCCTTACAAGCTGCCAACTGGAGGCAGTAAAAACAAGCTATAAACACCTTGTGAGCAAACTGCTGATATTGGGCAATCCTCATTTTTCACATGGCCGATATCCTTTAATCTCTGTTTTCACTCTGCTTTGACTCTTAAGAGGAAATGCATGTGATCTACTGATATCATACAGTAATACATAATAGCTTCCTTAATATTTAACATGTAAATAGGAGCAATTATACTTTTGAATACACCCCAGAAATAAATGCACACACTCCAAAATTGTACCGTCTATAAATAATTTGACTCACTGACTCACAATCAGAGCCCCCAACCTTCCTCCACCCCCACCCAACCACCTTGACCCACACTGAGCAGGAGAGGAGCGCAGCATGGCACTTAAGCACATCCTCATACTTAGAAAGCCCGTTTTAGCTCTTGACCAATCTAACAAATAATTCACCGGCTGTGGCACGCCCGGCTGAACTGATGGCAGAGGAACTGGCAAAATGAATTAAAGATTCAAAGGAAACTGTCACTTTGTGTTACAGAAACCGACTAAACAGGTTTGTGCTTTTGCCTCGGAGAGTTGGGAAAGTGCTGAGAGCAAATTCACAAGCACTTGCACTGGCAAGGGAAGAAAAAGCATTAGGAGTAGCCCAGCCAGGGAACACAGAGACATGGCGACAGAGAACGAGATGGCAAAAGAAATGCAGAAAGGCACAGAAAGAGAGGGAACAATTCTCCTATTTCTGTCCATCTCCGTCCTGCTGGGCCCTCCCTTTAGCCTAGTTTTTAATGCGGGCTAAATGGGAATGAACATAGACCCGTAAAAGTTATCGAGAAACCATCAGCAGACAGGATTCGAGCACCATCCGATGCAGTGACACCAGAATAAATATTAAAATGTAGAGCACCTGATAATCTATTCAAAAACCTGTTTAGAACGTCACATGTAGGATTTGAGAAAGCCCTGCAAACGTAGCCGAGTAAGCGAGTTTTCCAGTTGGAAGTACTTTCTTCAATTCTGAGCTTTTAACACCACAGATAAACTTGTTGCTGCACTACATGATGTGGGAAGAAAATACCAGTTTGGTACACACGAGCCTCGAGTGAGAGCGTATTTGAGTTTTTTCAGGAGGAGCTGCACTGAATACATGCACTCACCTTCTGTATAATCCACCTCTGAAAACGTCCCTTATTCAAAAGCATTCATGCTTACAGTAACTGCACGCAATGATGGCTGCAGCGTGTCAACTTGTATCCATTTTTTAGCTTGCGTGGAGAGGATCGTATCAACATGTAACAGATGAATCACACGATTTAAAGAGCTTGTGTATGTCAGTGGTTTGGAGTTTCTGCACCCGAGGCAAACCAGGGATGCCAGACAACGAGCAACTGCCTCTGCTAATAATGACAAACAGCTTTTCAATGAGTCAGTTAGGAGTGAAAGCAAGACCAGAGGTGAGAAAGTATTTACTGTAGCTAAAATTATTATATATTTTGTGTTATTTCATGGCAGTGATAGGATATAGTCCTCAGTGAGGGTTACAAACCAGGGTTTTTCTTGCAGAGATGGTAGGAATTTTTTTTATGATAGGTAAGGTCATCATTAGTGTCTCAGAGAAACGTTCTTTGGGAAATTTTAAAAAAGCCAGTTTTTCACGCTTGTCTTGAAAGACTTTCACTAAAAACTCACAAAGCTAAGCCAAAGCAATACACGTGAGCATCTCAACCAATTTTCTGCAACTCCTAAGATGAAAGTAAAATCGAAGGCCAGCTAAACTGAAGACTCAAACTACCAACCGCACTGTGTGTTGCATCTATCCAGGTGCTCAGGCTACTAAGAAATTGATGCCTTTTCCAGTCAATAACCTGCGATGACACCATCTGAAGGCTTCCCAACTCTAAAGCTCCTCTTTCATCCTTTGTGGCTGACTTGCAAAGCTCCAAGCCCTACAAAGCGTCAAGGAAAAATGATATGCATGAGGCTTGGTAATCTGAAGGTGACTAACTGCTTTTGAAGTTGCCTGCTCTTTTGAATGGGTTATTGAGAAGCTTCAGCGAGGTGGTTAGAAAGCAGATACCAGTCTGCTAGGAACGAGAGATAACTAGAGATAACCTGTTCATTTGGAGGACTTGTTTCCGAGTTAACATTGATGAATTATAACTACGTGGAAAATAATCTCTTTTTATAATCTTGTTTGAGGAAATATATTAACTTTTGTTTGGGAGCTTTTGTATCTCTGTGGCAGCTAATCTTTCTAAACCCATCCTTTCAAGGTACTTCATTGAAGTGCAGTTGAGGAGGAAACCACAGTCTGACTCAAGAGCAAACTTATACCTGGTAACCTGTGGTGACATTTCACCTTCATAGTTCACTAAAAGAAGCTTTTAAACTCATTCACCCGCTTTAGACAATACTGTGTGGTAAATTTTGTGTAATTCATATATTGGGACTTTTAAAAGTTTATTTTTTAAGTAGAAAAATTGGGTTAAAACTGACCTCTTTTGAAGACTATGCTGTCGTAGGGTATTTTGTTTCTAGTCTCCAGGCTGGAGCAGTTCCAGCGGTGCCCTCTGAACTGGTGCTGGCACTCATGGATGGCAATCTGGATTCCCTGGATTGCTGAAGCCGTCACGTCTGGGTTACGCATGCACACCTCCAGCTGGCGCCTTGTCAAACCTGGCAGTGTCAGACACACCGTGTTGGCATTCAGGATTGGGTCGATGTTGGGGAGCTTCAGGCCCAAGATTTCATTGGAGTCTACCCTGCACGGAGCAAGTTTAGATCAGGTTACTGACAAGATAGATGTGCAAGTCAAATCTTCTGTCTTTTCTGTGTACTGATGTTAGTCTCCGAAGGTTCGTTATAGCGAGACTCGTAAGTTTTCTTTTAATGTTCCTCTGGTGTCACCTCGACACCCACTTTCCATTGCACCCTGCCATGACTTGTTGGTCCCTGGTTTAACCGATTCCTGTAAAACCCCCAAAATACACAAATGTGTGTGCTATGTGGTAGCGCTGATAAAAACATCTCCAGATGCTGGTGGTTTCGGAGGGGAACTGTACTCTTTAATCTGTTAGTATGTTCTACTTTTCAGATTGATTCACTTTATGATTGTGCATCTGTTTTGCCATTGGTTTAAATAAAAGTAATATTTAAAAAAATGATTAAGCCTTTAAAGTCTTTAAAAATGTGCATACTTAACTCAGGATGTTTTTATTGCAGCACAATGAATTAAGGCAAAAATAAAAACCTACGTACCTGCCACATAAAATAACCAGAGGAAATACTTTAGCACATAAATTGTTATTAGCAGTAAGGTGTGTCTCTGCACTCAACTGTCTCAGCTTCTGTTTCAGGTTAATCGTGTGAACAGCAATAATTCAGCTGACAGCCTCTAAAGCGCGTTTGTGCTCCACAGACGAACAGTAACAGCAGCAATAAGAAAAACACACGATGCGCTCCTGATGACTGAAAGCTGTCCTGCTTTTCTTTTCATGATCTTTACAGGCAAAACACAGGTTTGTGTGTGCCGCACATGCAGCCAGCCAACAAACAGCCACGCGCACTCCCAGATGCACACGCAAATACAGGTGTGGGGAAGAGACAGCATTTACACACACTCTCTGCTTATAGTCTCGTAAACACGTGGGACCTGCGAGAGTGTCTTCTGCAAAACTTCTCCACGAAGCAAAGAGAAGAAAAAGTCGTCAGTGTTGGAACACACACACACACACACACACACACACACACACACACACACACACACACACACACACACACACAGTGTGCCGCTTATCTAAGCAAAGTAGCTTTGGAGCGATTAAAAAAAACAATCAATCAATCAATAAAACAACTTGCCACTGCATGTTATTCATTTGCATGTTACACTTTCAGTGTGGGATTGCTTTTTGTGGCTTTGCAATTCCAGTTTGACTTCTGTTGGTACCTGTTGTGTTTCCGGCTCTGAGAGTAAAGAGCAGCACAAGTTCAAAAGCTGCCTTTCCAAATTTTACAGCTGGAACCAGCATGTGGGCAAAAGTGTTCAAGATAATAAAGAATAAATAGAAATAAAAAAGAAAGCACACAACTGTTTACACTTCATTATATTTATATTTTAGGCGCCGACAACCTGTCAGTGAAACATTTAGCTGAATGAATGAAATACAAATTTTACGTCGATAAATAAATCTGACATCTCACAACATCCTGTTAACAGATTTTTAAGTTCAAATAAGGAGGCTCGATGAAAGATGTTCTTTAATTGCGTTAAAACAGCAGCTTGACTTAAAGTTTTAGTAGAATTACTGCATTCCGTATTAATTTCACTCACCTTTTATCCAAGAGACAGATAGCCACCAGGACGCATGTCATTCTCAGGACCGAGTTTTCCATGTTTGTGTCTTGCAATAAAAAATGTTCACAAAAAGTTGTCAAAATTAAGAGTTTGGTTTAAACTAATTCCAGTATTTCGCCACAAAGTTTAAAAACGGGGTAAAAGGCTCCGGCTGAAGAATTGAACTCTGGACTTGACAGCTCCGACTAACCTGAATCCAGATGCGCCAGCCAGCGGCGGGAGACTCATTCAAGAAAAGTTTCATCAACCTCCCAACTTAATGAATGAAGCGGGGGGTTGTTACAAGTCTGAGGAAAAGTCCGTGTTTAACCTCTCAAACGCATCCGTTCTCATGCCGGTATCTCCGCCGACAAGGCTCTGGTGTAACATCCGAGACAGACGACTGAACCTATATAGGCGCTCCAAGTGAAGTCTGCTGGAGTAGCGCACAGATAGTCCTCTAAACTGCTGCACTTAGCGCTTCGCCAGCCCACTTTTTTTGCGTCACTCAGGGAGTAGGAGAGCGCCGAGGGAGGTCAAGTGCCTCGTTAAAACAGGATAGAGATCCTTCTAGATAAGAAAACCGAAACACTTAGCCCGCGCCCTCTGAGGAGCGGTGCTGAGGATGAGGATGGGGGATGAAGAGGAAAGTCGCGCAAAACCGAAACTTTCTTTTGCGTTTGATTTAGTGGATTGCTTAGATGATTGTGAAAGACGATGATGAATTTGATTAAGAAGTGGACAAAGAGGAAAAAAGAATGTTAAAGCTGAAGGTGTTTATGAGCTCTAAGGGAATATCCAAACCTCATGAATTATTTTTATTTTTATTTATTTAAAAAAAACATTATTTATAATGAGATTTATAATCAGTCCCGTAACTTACCACTGACCCACTATTTCAAAAAATTAGTCCATGACTCATTTCAGACTCGTGGTTGAAGGGCTGCTCCACTGAGTCCACGTCCGTGAAATTACGCAGACATATTGAGAAAACAGTCCAACATTAAGGCAATAGTACCTGAGATATATTTCCATGTATAAGCGCTGTGGGTAAAGCCCCACAAAGCCTACTGCACTTTCTATAATGCAACCAGCAGCATAATTGTTTCTAGCTATAAACTGAATGCACTTTGCTCCATATACAGGATGGAGGTGGCTTTCAGATCGAAAAGATTGAAGCAAAGCGCCTTAAATCTGCATTTTTCTGTTGACCAACAGGGGGCACCTCTTCTAGTTGCAAAAGGAAGTCGGATTTCTTAAAAGCCCGTGGAAAAACCACCCAGCTGTTCCCCTGATGTGTGGAACAGCTGGTGTAACAGTTACCTGATAGGTTTTAGGGTCTGGTGATGGTGATGGTCAGTGTCACTGTTTAGAACGGGTAGAATCTCGAGGTCAGTTCTTCAAACTCAGAAACCAGTAAAGTCACAACCACTCCTGCTGACGTCATCAGGGCGGACAGTTTTCTCAGAACCGAGGAAGGAGTTTTTTTCACGGACCATCTCAAGCATCCACGTGAAAACAGTCCAAGATGTAAGCTGGATGTTGGTTTGCAAAGTTTGGTAAATCTGAAGGTCCTTATGCATGAAAGCATGAAGAACTGAGGCGTTGTTAAACTTGCTGGCTCCCGTTGCTGTCCAAACCTTGCCTGTGTGTCATGGACTTTAATCGTTCTGTTTAAACGACTATAAAGTTTAAGAAAAAGCTCCCTGGTTGATGAACACCACATGATATCGCTCATCTCAGTGCTTTATGAGCAGGCTAGAGTAAAGAATTAGAAACCACAAATAAAAAGGTTTTCCCCACCAGTGCAGTGAAGCAAGCATTCTGCCAGAACGGAGTAACCAAAGTAGTAAAACACTACACAAGTTTAGCGTTCAGACGCAATTAAGTTGCGATACACAAATTTAGAAGCTCAGGGAAACAATCCCACATCAAGTTTTCTTCCAGTGGGATTTATCACAGCACCCTGATCTGCAAGATTTGGCGGGGACGGCAACTTTGTGACTAATTATTTCAAGGCATCTAAGGAAAGCTGGATTGCTAATAGACTTGGTGGTTTTGGGTCTCTGACTTCAGCAGGATGTGTCGCATGCTGTCATCTGGAGCCCTTTGTGTCTCTGGCTCTCGTCATGACTGATAATAAAATTACTTTCTGAATCACAGTTCTTTATAAACATGACTGATACTTTACCCCCCTCTTTCCACTTGGAGAATCAAAAACAGCAGCACAGAGGGCCTCTTTTGTAACGCAGCGAGGCCGTCCTGTACGCCAACCTGCAAAAAGGTGTTTAAAAGGTTTTTCTGTGCTGTAAAACACGAACAGGAAACCAAACAAAAAGAGGAAAACAGAGGGAAAAAGATCACATGACGAAATTAATAAGACAAGAAACCAAAAGACATTAAATCAAAAATTAAATTTGTCAAGTAAATTTTTACTTCTGACTGACTAGAAATATTGAGCTCATTTAAGCTTAATCTCATATTCATGTTCAAACTGAATCTCACTGAAGAAGGACAAACTTTACCACAAATCTCTTTATTTAGAGCTACAGTGCAGAACATTGGCCATCGCATTCTGGCCTTTGCCAAACATTCTCACACAGTGAGACAGAGTCTGTCGACAGTGTGCAAAGTTTATGTTATATGTAGTGACATGAAGAAGAGTAGCCCCATGGAGGGAGAGTAAGCCACAGCCGCTGAGTTTCTGAAAGAGCCAGTCGAAATGTTTTGATGCTCCAGCAACTTGGAGTTAATGTCATCCTCATGAATGGGCAAACAGCTTTAGTGTGAGGAGGGGCTAAACACACACATGCATGATGCTTTTTTGCTCGTAGACATGGATATTACACGTACTCTACATCAGTGTGGACAAGTGTGTTATTTAGTAACTCATCCAAAAGTGATTGTGTAATTATTCCCATTGTCAGAAGGCGGAGACAAAAACTTCCCACAGCAAATTTCAGCAGTAGTGTTTGTGAAATACGTCGGAGATGATAAGTTGGAGGCTTGTTTTTCAAAATATGGATACGGGTCCCAGCAGGAAACTTTGACACACGCATTGCATATTCATTTTGTGTGCACAAGTCACACGTATGTAAAAATGTACTTCAGACAGCATGCACATGCAGACTGGGCCTGTGCACGCACACACACACACACACACACACACACACACACACACACACACACACACACACACACACACACACACACACACACACACCTCTGTTTCCCTTTCCTCACCACTGTGAGTGTGTTTCTGCTTGCATTTATTAAAAATTATGTGGGAAACATTACAGAGCTCCTCTCACATTCTCTGACTCTTGTGTCTAGAGACCTAAAGACTTTATTTTTGTCAAGTCCACTTGCCAGCTTCCTAATTTTGTTTCTCAAGGCTTTTGTTTTAACACGATTTTCCCGTTACCCTTATTATTTTTATCTTGCACTGTTCACCCTAACTTGCTCGGCGACATGAAATACAAAACCACTGAAGGTTTAATTCAATAATAAACTAAAACACGGAGTTTTCCCAATAGCGCCTGTGTTCTTGTTGAGCTGCAGTGTCTGGTGCTGTTGAATCTTTATTGTCCTGCAGGGAGAGAAACGACTGAGCTAAGTTTTCCCAGCAGCGAGTGCCGTGTAAACACATAACGTCATATAGCACGTATGAATATGTAGTTTATGGTCTTGTCCAATCAAAAGCATTCATTTAGCACTATATTGAAATATACAGAAACATGAGATTGACATTTTTCCCTTTGTACTCCAGTTTGCGTATTTTAGCTTGATGTGTTGCTTCACACAGTTCAAAACTCAATTTGATGTGTGCCTGTCATTGCAGGCTCAACAGAAAGTATTTCCCTTCCAGAGGTCAGGTCTTCTCTGATTTTTATCTGTAATAAATGTTACATTTTTAAATTTACCCCAGTTGTGAAGTAAGACGTCCCAAACTGTTTTCCATATTCTGAAACGTGTGTGATGGACACAAAGGTTTAGATGGCAGATTTACATTTAAAATGATGATTGTTAGATATGCTGATGATTTGTCTCATTAGGGTTTAATTTAGATCATAATTAAGCTAAAATCACGCACCGACGTGTCAACAACACTCGTCATTATAACATAACTGACTTCAGAGGTTGAAAGTGCAGTTTAAATATGATTAGCAGAAAGGAAATGATCTGGGTTTTATATGCATTTAACTACTGAAAAACCTCTTCATATTATTATTATTCATATTAACAAATATTCTGTATGCTATATTCTTTTAGAGACCAAACTTATACCAGAAGAATCTGCTCAGAGCTCAAACAGGTCCAAGTTGCACAAAATGCTGATTTACTTGAGTTATTTTGCTTTTTATGGCAACATTTCACTCCTTATAACTGGATTTTGCAAAATGATGCAAAACATTGAAGTGCATTTAAATGACACAAAATGTGCTAAAAGCAGCAAACTGCTGATATGCACTTGCCTGATAATCACACGGGCAGGTTTTCTGCTGATTAATCAAAGCAGTAGTGGTGCTGGTGAGAGTTTTTCATGGATAAAGGTGAGCTCTGAAACTGTATCAGGTGGGAGCGGCGGCAATACTCTCACTTAACTCTGGGCAAGAAAGCAAGCAATGAAAAAAAGTGTTGAAGTTGCTGTTTTTATGTGGATAAAAATTTCTTTTCGTTTATCTGCAAAGTTCGTCTGCACCGCTCCCCTCGTGCTTGGTTGAAAACCTCGGTAACTTTGGTCTGATTACGTCTCTGACACTTGTAAAGTCAAAGGTTGAAGCGTTGTGTCTTTACCTCAGAGCCTATCACGCGGTGCAGTGATGGACTTTCCTTAGTTTGAGCTCCCCCGGTGTTGTTTTTTACTGCAGTGACCTTTTGAAGATGAACTTCACCGCTGCAGACATTGCAGAGTGGATGTCCTGGTTACCTTCACTGAGTCAAAAGTCACACACGTGACACAAATAAAATAAAAGGTAGTTTAGCCTGATCTGATTGATGATAGAAGCTCAGGTATAATTACAACATTCAGTAATTTAAAGATAGCTCGTGGCTATTTTGCTAAATCCCTCATCATCTCTCTGCCTCTTGGCTTTTCTGTACCTCACTCTTTACCTCAGCACATGGGGTAATGACACTCTGACTGCACACTGTGCATGTGCAGTTTATTAACCAACATAAGTTATGTTTGTCACACCCTCGCTCTCAGTGTCTCTCTGAGAAGGGAGTTCAGGCAAAGTTCACATTTCTTTGAGAGTTTTGGACCGAATTGACGAAAATGAGCAAAGCAGAGGAGAGCGGCGGAGCAGAGGTTAGTCAATTACAAGGCTCAGCTCTAGTAACAAACTTCTAACAAGCAAATTCTTGGCTCTGCGCTCATGTGTGTGTTTTTGGGTTTTTGTGTTTTTGAAGACGTGCAGGAGACAGAATGAGAGGAGAAAAATAGCGTGGGTACTTGCGAGACTGTCAATAACCAAGAGTTTGTATGTTTTTGCATGCAGGCAGGATTCGACGAATACTGCGAAGAAAGCAGCAACTGTGCAATTACATCAAGCTCGGACAAATGACAGGGCTTCCAATTAAACCATCTGCGTTTGAGATCAATAGCATATGATTCGAGGCATGTTTTGAAAAACAGAAAGCTAAAAATAAGAGGAGTGAAAAAGGACGTGTATGCAAGCGTTACTGTGTCCCACTCACGTCTCTTTATTTTTCCCAAACGCCTGGCGCAGTCACAATCACCACTTTCCTACAAAACAAGCAAACATTATCTTATGGTCTCTGTACCTGAGGCCAGCTTCAGCAGTTGGGATTGGACCACTCCTGTGGTGGGTGGATCCAAGTTTCTTGTTTGGACTGAGCTGCCGTGGGCTCTGCCACCTGTTCCCCCAGGTAGTACCCTGGTATTCCTGCCTCAGGTAAGGTTGCTGCATATAGATTTTGGTCTTTGTGAGGCTCATTAGTGTCAAACTTGATCCAGCCTCTCGTGCAGGAGACGTTGTCTCCAACAACAAACCCTTCCTCCAAGATGGTGATCCATGGAGGGGGACAAGGTAGAGAGATTGTGCCTCTCAGAAGGCTTCGGCTGACCTCAGTATCCCCCCTGCCTGGGAAGGGGGATTGTTCCTCCCACGACCCTGATGAGCAGTAGAAATTATTATGTTTGCTTTTTCACGTCATCAGAGCTGAAACAAATGTGTTTTTATTGCTGTAAGGTATTGTAGCTGTGTTGCAATCGCATGCTGAGGCCACAGTGTGATTCCAATCAATAAATCCTTCTTTTCGGAGAACAAAAATATCCTCAGGTAGTGAGAACTGCCGTTATTTTGGATGACCCTAATGACTCGCAGAATGTACAGTGAACACATGCTGCAGAAGAGATAAGTCTTCACTTAGGCTCCTTTAACAAAACAGGCACCAGAGTGGGAGGTTAAACTTGACTTTTTCCCCCCGGTGAAGGAAAAAGAAAATATTTTGGGGGTGTATTTTTTGGGAAATGGAGAGAATGAAAGAGTCATGTTTTCTTTAACTCTTAACACACACTCTTCCCCTTTTGTTTCCACCTTTAAAGCTTTGAGGTTATTCGCAGCTCGACAGTGAAGATTTTTACAAACCTTCATTAAATCTGCATAAAATGTGCGTAAAGGAAACTATTTAAGGTTTTACTATGTTAAACCTTTTTTCGTCATTTGATATCGTTGCTGTTTCGTGTCCTTGCATTTATACCATTATACCCTTTCTCCGGCCAGCATGCAAAAATCGTTTTTTCTTCCATCCTTTTTATGTCTGTTTTATATCTTTGGACTACAATTTAAAACTTGGAAACTCTGAATAAAGTTTCTGGTTAGAATTATCTTGCTCTGTAAATACACTGATCATTTTCTGGAAGTTTTATAAGAATTTTCAGGAAATAGAAAAGTAACAAAAATAATGACAGCATTAGAAAAATGTACACTTTAAACTACAACGGGTATTTTAAAGTTTTCACTGTTTGTCTGTGTTTTGTGCACCAGGATTTAGTGTTCTGTTCAAAACACATTTAACACAAATGCCAGATGTGTCAAATATGATTCAAATTAAAACACATATATGCAAATGAAGGTCAGAAGGTTCAAAAACACACAAAAAACCAAACAAACAAAAGGATTTTTCTAGCAATAATTTCATGATTCAGGCTTTGAAGGGTTAAATTCTCCAGTGGTCACAATGATGGGTTTGAAACCAGTCCACAATCTCTCTAAAACCTCATTCCTCTTTAACTTTCTCTTTCTTCATCGCAAACAACCCAGTGATGTTCAGAAAGGATGCTTTCATGGAATTTTAGCGACTATCTGAAGCTGAAATCGCTAGCTCTGCAAACCCCTCGAAAAGAACACTCAACGAGAATTTGCCACCATAAAATCAAATTTGAAAATCTGCTTCAGCCAAAGAAAGAACATGTTTTGTTTCTTAGTATGAAACCAAGGAGCTGAGCATGGACAGCAGAGGCAACACACCTACAAATGCTGCAGAGCACATACGCACACAGTCACACACACTCACCAAATCTTTTGTGCTCAGAGAAATCAGATGTGCTTGTTTTGTTTTACTGCCTCGTTTACCCCTGGGTATCCCTAATTTTTCACGTTTGCATGCCATTGTTGTCTCACGACGTTTTTGTCTGTGTGTGTGTGTGTCTGTGCTCATGTATGTGCTTTAGTGTGAGTGTATGCAAAGTAGCAGTTGCAACAGGTCCAACAGTATATGCACAAAGTTTCAGAGCTCCAGAGCAAAAATGCAGTATAACTGTCTTCACTTTCTCACACACAATCCAAAACAAATGTCCACACTGAGAGAAATAAGGGGCTGATTGATCTAAACGTGCATGGATTACAAGTTATGGCCATTTATTGTTTTAAACCTTTGCTTTAAATTTGGTGAATCTATGTTGTGCTTGATTATAGTTCCATTTTCACTGTTTTAATTTACTCTATTTTTTAAATTGTTATTATCATTATCATTGCCATCAGTGCTCTGATGACGTCTGTCAAGACAGACGAGATGGAGTGAGCAAGAGGACCAACTTTCCAACGAATCAACTTTCTGCTCCAAGTGCGCCATCTAGTGTTCAAACACCAAAATGAATAAATCCGTTCAGAGTGTTTAGTTTTCCTGATTTCCTCAGTCCTGCTGTGCTGCATGACAGACACACTAAACCTTAGTAAAAGTGCACGATGCTGCACAAACACTAAGCTGGAGACGGCGGATGTCTCGGGACATTGTTGCTCGTTCATCTCCCTCATTAGACAAATGGAAAGGATTCTGTGTATGCTGATCACAATATGCCAATATACATGTCTGAGCACATTGCTAACCTGCTTCCCATCAAGGCATTTCATGACTTTTGTTGTACAAACAGCCGTGTTTATTGTCTCTGTCCTGGGAGAAAGCGTCCTGCCTGGTCTTCACACAGGAACCGACTCTGAGCCAAAGCAGTCGGAGCAGACACCAGGCCCCTTCTGTCTCCCACCAACTTCTGGCAGCCATGTTTTCACAACCCAAGATAACAGAGAAGAAGGAGAAGACACGGGGCAGAGAGACGGTAACAGAGTTTGATAAATGGCACACATGCAAGCAGGAGAGCGAGTGTGTGAGAGATGAAGAGCGAGAGAGACGGAGAGAGGAAGCAACAGAGATGCGGGACAGATGTAGGGAGATTTAGGGGAGTGGGTGGTGAAGGAGCGAGATGAGCAAAAGATACATTGCGAGGTCATCTTAATGTTTATCCACCCACTACAATGATGTGGGTCAATGAGTGTTTCTCAAGAAAGAAAGTGTTGTTTTAGGGTGTTGCAATGATAGCAGGTTCCTTGAGAAAAGCACACATAATTTCTCATATAGTATATTTTTCAAGGAGTATAGGGCCATTTTGCCAAAATACTTTTTTTAAAGAGCGAGAGAGAAACCACTCTAGCAGAGCTTTATCTGCAAAGCAATTTATTTTTAACACAGCACTCCAGTCACTTCACGTTCAGGAACAACCCTGAGCAAGATTATTCACGTCACGCGCTCTCGATGTGTTTAACTGTACGGTAAATGCCGTTGAGGAATCCCCAGGCGAGCTTTACCTAAAAGGTGAGTAAGTGATGTGCACAAAATGGACTATTAAATCTCTGAGCACTGGCAGCCAAGTTGGGTGGGCTGTGGGACTTAGGCATCACCTCCAGGGCCTGCATTAACTCATAAAGATCACTGTCTCTCCCAAACACACCGAGACTGTGTGTGCAGATTTGTGCATTTTGAAAGCACGATGAATGCTGTGCGTATACATACAGGTTTCGTGAGCTCAGTTTGCTTTAAGTATGTTTCTCTGTTTCTCCCACTCCTGTAATTATGGTCGTTGGTATCAGATGAAACCCCACACAGAGCCGATCTCTGGATGTGCCCTTTGCATAAGCAACATCTTGCTGCTAGATTGATGGAGGACCGGAGGAGAGTTCACACAAATGGAGGAGAATTATAGTGTCGAGTTACCTCCAAGTTCTTTTTCTGTGTCGCTTTCTTACTTTTGTTATCTTGTTTCAGTCTCTCCTTTCCCTTCTTTTTTTCCTCTGTTCATTAATTTTCCCTCGCTCATCGCTCATTTCTCTACAGTGGCCCACTCATTTTGCATTTCTATGTAATCTCACGCCTCCAAATATCTGTTTTACTGCAAGTAAACGCTCATTTTGTGCGCTAAATGTACGGCAAATAAGAGCAGCAGACCACCAAGACTCCACTGTAGCAGATAAGCAATGACAGGACACTATTTATCTGAGTGATGTATGGGAATGACTGTCTGCAGAGTAACACTGTCAATCCATGAACAGTGGCAGCCCTTCATTAATGCTTTGTGTGTGTCTGTAAGCACTTAGCATCAACAAAACTCGTTCCCGTGAGGGACGATGTTGCAATCTGAAGGCACTGTTTCATTCAAAGGGTCACATGGAAAAATACACCCGTTCTAACCTGGCTACGCACCCGTGCAGACACGCGCAAATGGACACACGCACTGACGAAGACAGACGCATGCAGCCACATGCGCACAGATGTCGACAGGCAACTTTATTTATACCAATGCTCCAATAAATCTACCTGCTCATCTGTCTATTTTCTCTGGCTTTGGCTGCTCTGCTCTGAACGCCAGCGCAGGTTTAATGCAGGAGGACGAGAGGGCAGAGCAGTGTGTAGGGGACAGGAGCAGAGACGAGCGCCCCATGGCATTTTCTTCCTCTTGGCTTACCTTTCCATTTCTTAAACGCAACTTCTGGCGCGAGTTTTTTGCACCACCAAATTCCTGGAAAATATGAACTTGTGTCAACTTGTACAGCTCAAACTAATACAGGCCCACTTTTCTTTCTTTCTTTTTTTGGCCTCCTTGTCATCTAATTTCTACAGAATAAATGCCCCCAAATGATATATACCTCCTCTTTATGAGTACCACAGAGAATCCTACACAAAGGGTCAGGTTTAGTGAATCACTGAGGTTAAAACCTAACTTGAACTCATGCTGATGTAAAAACAGAGCTCGTAAAAGTCTGATAAACAAGGTGACAGACACCCAAAGCAGTGACATTAGTGAGTATAAATCCCAGGTTTGTGCTGCTCCTCACAAAATCTAGTGTTCAGAGTGATAGACTGGGTCCAAATAACACATTTACATCACTGTAGAAGTAAAACATCAGTGAAATCTATTTTATTGTGTGGAAATACTGAAACTAAAAAGTATCATCATAGTTTAAATAACAATTTGTCCAACTACATACAAAGTAACTTAATTATCAAAAGGAATGATAATGTATCTGGTTTTGAACGGTGTCTTCGATGTCAGTCACGAGCCACTTGAATCTCTTTAGGCATTTATGTTTAATGAAGCTGCAGTGTAACATCCAAGTATGCAACCATTTCTCCTGAATACAAAGACGAGGAGCAGATGGAAATAAAAAGCAATATCGGACAAAACTCATTTAAATAAATGACCAATGAACGAAGAAGCTTTGCTGGTTAAAGACGGGCTGAATTATGTTACAGTGACATCGCTGAAATGTTTTTAAAGATTTGCGTTCCCACCAAACCTGATTGGAAAGTGTTAAAAAGCTGAAGAAGGGGGAAATTCTCAAAAAACACCACTAGTGATAAGATGCAGCCTCCTCATCACTGCCGTGCTCTGGCTCCGTTCACACAAAAACACTAAGGACTGCTGTGACAGCTGTTATCATGACCTTAAGTGGTTAACATCAACTACAAAATGGACTTACAGAATAACCATCGGTTAGGTTATAAAAGTCTGTCACACAGCAGACGATAAAAGTGACGAGGAAGCATCCAGATGTGAGCCACGGTGCGCCGCTAAAACCAGCTGACTCTAAATTATAAATGCGTACCTACATGAAACCTCGCGCAAACACAAAAACCTGAACAGCACAAACTGAAGCAATGTTGTGTTATAGTTCAGTATACTTGCTGTGCACTGCCAGATATACAAAAGTGTAAATTAGATGATACAATAAGTTTATGGGTATTTCTGCTGAAGAGGAACAAAGCAACAAAAAAAGACCTCGTCTGTGTCGCTCAGAGACAGACTGTCCAGGAGTGGTGTGCTTTCAGTAAGCAGCATACTGCAGTTTAACAGACAGCAACAAGATATATACACTGAAGGATATGGTGATAACTGGCCAACCTACACAAACACAATAATGCACACCTTCTCTCACACACACGCACACGCACGCACACAGGCACTTACAGTATCAAATAAAAGCTAACATCCATAGTGCATTATTATTATTATTATTAGCCCTGTATATCATAATATATAAACAAAATGCATCATATACATTTTTTTGATAACAAAAAAATATCATGAAAAAAAAAGGTTTCTATTTTGGTTCAGGAGAAACAGCCGACTGCAGGTTTGATTGCCAAGCTGATGAGGACGTCCGCGGCAGCTGCTGCATCCAAAGTGCTTCTGAGAGACAGACGGAAGCAAGTAGTCATCATATCTTTATATAAATAAGAGTCTCTGCTGGCAAGCCAAGTCCGCACCTGCAAAGCATGGTGTTAACAGCATCTTTGCAACTATAACAACGGTTTACAGTTTCCCTTTTTTACATTTTTCATGTAGTAGCAGAACAACAGGTCAAGACCAGCATCGTTTTGTTTTCTCACTATGTTGATTCGCTGCAGTTACAATAACTGAGACACAGTTTTTGGTAAATGCAAACTCAAGAATATGATTACACTTGTTAAGACGGAATATATATGAAAGATGGGTGTAGCCACCAAAACCATCCCCATTGGCATGTTCATATGGGGGTGATTTGCCACGTCCTGCTTTACTGTCAGTTTTACCTGAAATGAGCCCATCGTTTACAAACTGGTTGAAGAAGACTTGAAAACAGCAACCGAGGCTATAAAGTCATTACGTATTGGGGAGTTGCTCCCTGCTGGGTTTTGGAATTAAAGCAGGTTTAAGGCACTTTTGCATTTACTTCACTCTTTAGATCCAGAGGCTACGTCCATCTTTTATGTCAAGTCTATGAGCATTACACCGTTAGATAACAGTACGTCTATGAGCACTGGAATGGAATATGGGCCATAGTGAGGTCCTTAATCTTCTTACTACCCTGCAGAATATCGTGGAATAAAAGCAACGTCTCCTATTAAGCAATGTTGTTGAACTGCAGGTGGAAGGAGGATATGGCATTGTTTCCATTGTTTCCATTGTTTCCATTGTTTCAACTTCTGACTGAGCTTGATAACCATAAACTCGAGATCCTCTGCATCTTTCACGCTATCCAAACTAAAGCAAGAACTTCAAAAAGTAACAAAAGTAGTTGTAATTAACAAAGTAATTTGACTACTTTAAACTTTAGTTCGTCAGTGACAGAGACTAAGCTCTTTTCGAACCATGCACTTTTTGCACTGGACGACACAACACCAGTGGAAACGGCATAAGCAGTTCTCCTCAAACACCACCGTCTCCTCCCGGAAGCCTCGCTCGCAGCACAACAAATCACAGCCGCTAATGTCCATGGCCGTGCTGTTGCATATACGCCCCTTTGTTCCCAGCGAACCTGTTTTTCGATTTGCGAGGCAGAAATCCGGAGACTCGTCCGAGTAGATCAGATCCTGCTTGTCCGGAGGTTTGATGTTCTGGCCCACAGGGATCAGGGTCTTCCCGTCATTGCCGCCCATCACCTTCGAGGCGCCGTTGAATCGCTCCAGCAGGCGGTCGCCCACTTCACGGAAATGCGGCATCTTTTTCCAGCACGTGCGCAGCGTGCACGAGCCTGACAGTCCGTGGCATTTGCACTCAGTCCTCATGTAGAGCTTTACTGCCTAAAGGGGGGAAAAGGGAGGTGAAAGAGGGCAGACAGGTGAAAAAGAGAGGAGAGGGTTTATCAAGCAGAAAGAAGGACAAAAACAGTTAACTTGTACCCTGAAGTGAAGCCGAGCTGCTTATGACAAATGACTAATTCGCCTAAGAAGAATTTATTATTGTGTTTTCATGATATATGACAGACAAAGGCCCTGGATCACACACACACACACACACACACACACACACACACACACACACACACACACACACTGATAGATAGGTAAGATAAAAGCAGACGCTATTCAGAAGGAATTTAACTCCCCAGCCCCCCTCTCCCTCCACGTTGCCTCTGGCCTTCCTACATCTAACAAGCCTTGACAACAGATCATTCACTTATAATGCACATAATTAACCCATCACACACACACACACACACAAATGTGTATGACATGCATTCATGCACATAAACAGACATTTGGGCGCATCGCAGCACGCTTATTTCTCAACCTCTGGGAATTTGTGTGCAAGTTTCTTCCTATGTTCAAACAGTTTGTTCACTAATGCTACAATTGGACTGCATCCCAAAAACCCTCCTCTCTTCCTCTCTACCTGCCGCTGACCCCAGCTAAAGTGAACTTTATAATTCGGTGTTGCTTGTGCATCTTTTAACAATTCTGCAACGAACTCAAACAGCGACAACGAAGATTTGCCAGTGTTCTTCTTATAAACAAACACCAAACTAAACTTGCTCCTTCATCTTCCAGTAGCGCGGTAAGACCATCATGGTGGTAATTCACAACACAGAGGAACTTTTAACTTCTACAGTGGCAGTAGAAAGGCTGCCTCCGAGGCTCAAAAACAAAGCGCCGGGCACGTTCTTGTTTTTTTTGTTTCAGAAACCCGATTCTTGTTAGAATATCAGCTTACGGCACGACACAAATATGGCTGGAGGCCGCGGCTTTCTCTTTTCGCATGTTAGTGGAATGGAAAGAAGCATTCCAATGGACAACCGACACCTTTGTCGAACTTTATCAGCAGGTGAAACATGCATTCTTACTACATTTGAACAGGATACAGAAACTTTGTGAAACTGCTTACCAGTCTGCCAGCTTCGTTATTGTGCAGGTCGACGAGCGTCCTGATGTCACTCTTGCCTTTCCTCCTCTTGGCATCCATAAACTGCTTTGACTTTTCATAACCAAACTCCACATCATCTCCGCAGCCCCCCCACTCCCACTTGACCCCGTCCCCAGAGGAGGACGGCTTCGGAGGCGGTCTGTTCCTGGTGGCCTCACAGCCGCACTGCAGGAGGTCTCCCATACTGCAGGCCTGCGTCACAGAGTGGGTCACACCGGCGGCTGTGATGGCATAAACAAAAGCTGTCTCCCGGATATCTACAGGAACAGGTACAAGCAAAAGAGGGGGTTCGGTTACTGAGTCTGCATGCAGCATTACAAAAGTGCTCACAAAGAGTAATTCCACAGATATCTGATGACTTTTACCAGAGTTTGAAGGAATTCATAGTAATGACAACTTATACAGCCCCACTGCAAACATGTAAAATACAGGATTGTATAAATATACGCCATACACATTTTCTATTCTAAATCTTCTGGATGTGAGTTTTAGATTTAATACAGGCGACATCGATGTCCTTATAGAACCTTGGCATCAAGCATTACAGCTCCTGCCTCATCATTTTCTACTGCAATGGGACAGTTCTCATCATCTCCAGTCCCCGTTTCGCGAGATCTTCCCCAGGGGACAATTCTCTGTGCCGTTTCGATCTCATACACACTACACTGCCAAAAGTATTCTCTCGTCTGCCTTCACACGCATATGAAGCTGAGCGACATCACATTCTTAATCCACAGGGTTTAATGTGATGTCGGCCCACCCTTTGCAGCTATAACAGCGTCAGCTTTTCTGGGAAGGCTTTCCACAATTTAGGAGTGTGTTAATGGGAATTTTTGACCGTCCTTCCAGAAATGCATTCATGTCTTTATGGACTTTGTGCACTGGTGTTCCCACAAAGTTGGGAACACCAAACACCCCCCCACCAAACACAGGGCAGTCAGACAAGTACTGTTCTCCTGGCAATCACCAAACCCACACTCTGCCAGATGCTGATTTGTCACTCCAGAGAACATGTCTCTGCTCCTCTGGAGTCCAGTGGTGGCGTGCTTTCCACCACAGCATATGACGCTTTGCATTGTAAGGTTTGGATGAAGCTTGTGAGCCCGTTCCACGAAGCTTCACCGTTCTCGAGTTAATCTGAAGGCCACGCGAAGTTTGGAGGTCTGTAGCGACTGACTCTGCTGAAAGTTGGTGACCTCTGAATACCGACGGCAGTAAGTGTTCATATATGGGTGATGCTCCGTAAATACAGAGCTGATTTTGCTGATGGGTCGTAACAAAATCTCAAATCTTATGTCTCTCATGTAAAATGCTGGATGTCATAAAACTTCATCTGGCTCCACAAACCTGACTGGAAACCTGGTGTCCAACTTCTTTGATTCTGATTGTTGCTCAAACCTCAGCTGACAGACTTGCAACAACTGAGACTTCAAAAGCCTTACATACATGTAAAATATGTGCATGAAGCTCTTCTGGTGGGATGAGTTTAGTTTTTAAGTCCAACTGTCCAAAGTTGGGATTCACAACATTTGGACACATATTTTTCATTAAGTGGTCAGTATCGCTCCACAGTCAGCTGCAGGACAATAAAACAACAAGCATCCCTCCACATCTGTCTCTGCATCCCATCAGTCGATATCTCAGCCCCACGGAACAGGATAAGAGCGCTTCTCTCTCAGTCCTGCTCGATTACGACAACTGAAGCGTCGCTGGCTTTGTGGTGCTGAGGACGGCTATTTCTCTCTCAGGCCAACATAATCGTACACACAAGCTCTCACACGCCACAGCTGCTGGTTTATTTCGAGTGCATGGCTTAACGCTGCTGGTTAAAGCCGTGCTCAACTACAACTGCAAATCGATCGTCTGTCTCCCCGCGGGTGCTTCAGCATTTCTGCCACCCACAGATCAGCGTGTCTTTATCCGGGGTTAGAGCAGCTATTGTCCATCACCTGACAGAAAAAGAGCAGCTATAAAAAATTGCTGAGAGCTAATGCACGTGAACACTGCTCTTATTCTTACTTTAAATTGAACGTTTGTTGCAGAACAAACTGGAATAAAAAAAGATTTGTGTGTTTGCCCTTTTTTTTTTATGGCGAGCAATAACAACACACTGATGCTGCTACCATGTGCTGTGCAGCCAAAGCCCATACAGGGCTTGAATGATTGGCCTTCTGAATGTCGATCTTCAGGATAGAAGAACAAAACCAAACATTTACAGTTTAACACGTTAGCAAGTAATATTATCATAAGTTAATAACGACACGCGTGTGTATGTGATATTTACTATTTTAGTATGTTAACAAATGCTAGCTGATGGGGACTAAACCACAACTGAGCACCTGCTGCTTGAGCAAAGAGGTTTATTTAGACCTCACGAGCTGCATCGCCAAAAACAACAGTGTTGCCCTCTGACCTGAACGTAAGTATAAGAAGCACAAGAATTATAAGAAACTTTCTTCAGGTTTAGAATAAGACAGACAAAAGATACTGCTGTACTGTTGTGTGAAAACATCAAAGCTTCCACTCTGTGCAGTCGTGCATGACTCAGTAAGTTGTGGAACCACATTAGTCTCTTTAAGCTGTTTGAAGACATTTGTTTATGCACAGCTCTCTGAAGGATTTCATCACAGCATTTCCATCAGGTCGAGGTCCCGAGTACCAGTATGCCCAGTGTGCCCAGTGCCCGAGCACCTTGCAAATACTGAGTATGAGTTTTTTGCCAGATGTGGTGCTGTGCATTATCTGGCGAAGTCTTGTCGTTTGTTCAGATGCAGTTTTGCAATCCTGCACCGTGCTGCCATGTTCATTTTAGAGAGAAGACGCTTTCTTCTGACTATCCTCCCATGCAAGCCATACTTTTTCATTTTTCCTAAGAGTGCTGTCATGAACTTTAACATTAAACATGCTAAATAAAGCCTGTATGACCTCTCAGCTGTAGCTCTTGGTTTTCTGCAGTTCTGTGACAGACTGTGACGTTGTTGGGACACACACGTACGAATGCTCCAGATGTACAGAGGTGGCCACACTTGCTGATCATCAAGAGTTAATCAAATTTACATTTAATTAGAAGCACCTGGCTGTACTTACCTTCTCAATTCTTATGGAGGCAGTAAGGTGTTCTTAGTTTATCACAGGACTGCACACATGTGTGTGAGGTTGTTAAGTGTGCAGGGATAAAAAAATATGATAACAATTTGTAGGAAGATGTGTTTTAAATAGTGTAAGGCCTGCTGAGGATAAACTAAACGAAAAAACATCTAAAAATAACCTCTGAAGAGAATAAAACACAACAGTTTCACAGGTTTGAGGGAAAAATCTTATTTTAACCACTGTGTGCTGAGTTTACATGAAGCAAAAGCATTTTTATTTCTAGGAGCTGGAAGGCAGCGGCTGTGCAGTCACCACTATCAACACTGCCAGCTCTATATCGCATGATTCACTGAATGGGATTCATTAGGAATGGTAACACACACACACACACACACACACACACACACACACACACACACACTCTGGTACAAATGCTGCATGTCCCGTCTCACATATCTAATCCTCAGATTTACTGAGCTGGTTCCAACATTTTACACAGCAGCTCTTCACGACACAGAAGACGAGCAGACTATTGTGAAATGTTAAATGCTTCAAACTGCATAAAACAATATTTTTCACACACAAACTTTTACGAGTGTGCCTGCACTGGAGACATCTCTGGGTGTCTTACAGCTGGTATTGATATCAAGGCTCGCTGGGGTGTGCAGGTTTTGTCGCACGCCACCCAGTCTGTTTATGTGTGTGTGTGTGTGTGTGTGTGTGTGTGTGTGTGTGTGTGTGTGTGTGTGTGTGTGTGTGTGTGTGTGTGTGTTACAACTTAAGCAGACCACACCTTTTTGTTCCTACCATTCGGCAGAAGGTTATAACTGCAAACGTACTCAAATTAAAATGTGTCATCTCCAAAGCATCCCTCCAACTATTTAGAAACACATGTGTGAAACAGCAGCACTTAAATCATTAGTACAATATGGTGATAGCAACACGTGCTGTGTCCAAACAAGCCGAGAGGCCATCCAGATGTCACCAACTGTGCTTGCAAAGCACGACGCTGAGCAGAGGAAATCTCCACGGCAAAAACTGAACATGAAAAGTGTTGTTTGACATGTTTTTCACACATTTCAGTTTTGAGGGCATCAACTAGCACAAGGCAAAAATATCTTCTCTGTAAAAATGGGCCGACAGCATACACGAGGGGGGAAAGCAGAAGGCTTAAAGAAGAGGGAGAAAACGAAGGGAGAGGAGGAAAGAAGCTATCAAAAATTTGATGATTTGAGGCACCCTGTTTCACATTTTCCTCGCAGACATGAATTCCAAACAAATTCCCTGCCACGCTGGGTGTCTGGGCCTGTCTACGTCTGCTTCGATTTCAAAAAAGTCCTTCTGCAGGATCTACAACATATTATTTTAATCGCTTTTTCATCTTTTAGAGGTCATCGTCTAAACGTGATCAGGGACGTCAAGCAAAGCTTAAAAAGGATTACGGCACAGAGGATCCACGCTATAGGAAAACGTTTGTTTAGGTGAACTGTGGTCATATCGAGTGAGTTTCAAAATGTAAGATCAAAACTTGCTCATAAAAGAAAATCTCTGTCAGAATTTACCCATGAAGTGATTCATACTTTTTAAAAACAAGGAACACCCAGATGGGACAGTTTGAGGAGAGGTGGGGAACTCCTGATATAATCACATATGCTGTGTGGAAATTAACTGTATCTATAAATCCAAACACATATCAGAAGAGACGGGTTGTATGTTGGGGCTGGACTTCAGCAGTTCTCACTCTCACAGGAGGTCAGAAGGCTACATGCTCGTTTCAGGCCCCTCTTCTGTGGAACCAGATCCCATCCTGGATCCAGGAGACAGACACTATCTCTACTTTTAAGGCTTCAAACTTTCCTTTTTGCTAAAGCGTATAGTTAGAGCTGGATCAGGTGACCCTGAATCCTCCCTTAGCTACACTGTGATAGGTGTAGGCTGCTGGGGGATTCCCATGAGGCACTGGGTGTTTCCTCTTCACTCACCTCTCTGCATTGAATCATTAGTTATTATTAATCTCTGGCTCTCTTCCACAGCGTGTCTTAATATCCACGTCCATGCACACAGTGTCAGTTTAAAGGCTCATTAATGTTAAAAACACTGACAGGAAAATAAAACATCCTGAAACCCGTGTGTCAATCAATCAGCACAGAATCTGAATCATATCTGTGAGTCAGCCTGAGAGCATCATTAGTGAGAAGGTCTCAACGTTTTTGACATGATTGACGATCGGCTTAATTAACGTGAAGCCCCAAAGCAAGAGGCCTTGGTTCGTAACACAGGACAGAATTTCACACACAACTTTGCACACACAATTTGGAATATCTCCTATGTGATTACAGCATCACTGTATGGGGGCTGGCTCGCACTGGGAGCCATGCTGGCTCCATGGTCTGTATGTTTTCGAACACAGAGAGGATAATAAAGACTGATGTCAAGAAAGCAGAAGTCTTTGTTTGGGAGATAAGTGTATGTAAGATGTTTATGGCCCAAGAAGAAAACAATCTGATGCACATGCAAAATGAGCCACTGGGACACATCCACACTGTCAACTATCACGTGCTCAAATTTGGCAACGACTCTCATTTTAACACATTTTACCAGTCCTACCATTGCTCAGTGCTGCTCCAGAATCCCTTTTTTCCCACAGACAGTGTTTGTTGTGCTTCCTTTGTCTGTATTCTGTACAAACCCTGTGAAGCTGAGCGTTAGCAGCAGTCCACAGTCCATGTCCATACTGTGGGGAAATGCAGAGCGATTCCCCACAATTACAGGAGCCGATACCTCACAATTTCTATAAAAATAACTCAAACTAAATCCAGTTTAATCTCCAAGCCTTAAAATGGGCAAAGATCTAGACACAACTTGTGAACCAGTCTGTGGTACTTTCCCAGTTTGTTTGTTTTTGGCAGGGTTTATCTCATGCACCCACAAGTTTCTCAAAGCCCACGTCAAGAACTGCTGACGATGCCAGGACACAATTTCTTTCCGTCTTTTTTAAGACAACGTGCCTCTTGTTGTGTTAAAAGATGGTTTTTGTACCCAAGCAGCAAACAAACATTTACATTTAACGTACGCAGGGAGGTGAGGTAGTAAATGTTGTGTTCACTTGTCTTCCAAACCAGAAAACAGGCCCGTCTTCTAGTCCTGTCTAAATTTAGACACTAAAAGCCTTCTGGTTAGGTTTTGCAACAGGTGTTCTGAGTTAAAATTCAGCGTTTCACAGCATTAACAGCATGCTGCAAGGCAACCTTTTCCCATCTGCAAAAAGCTTTTCCTTCACAGGGACCTGGGACCCCGCAGAGCACATCTGCCTGTGATCGTATGATGCCGATTTCCCATGTTGACTGACTTGTAATGAAATTAATCAGAGCGCCCTGCACGTGATACAAAAAAGGTGGCCAATTTATTAAAATACACAGTTCTTGACCGAGCTTCAGTCTGTGATGAGACGGGAGTGAGGACACGTTGGCCCTTGTGTCAACGTGTTCACTCATTCAGACGTCTCGCACTAAAGTTTTGAAATGGCAGTGTTTCAGTAATGTTGTGAAATCCGCTAAAACCCCTGTTATATAAACACACAAACACACACACACACTAAGTTTTCACCTTCAGCATTTCTCTTCCATCTGCTGTCTTGACGCAAATCAAAAACTAAACATTTGCACCATGGATCCTTGTATATGCGTTTTCTTTCCATACACCGAGACGAACTGAGTAATAGTTTTCATCATTATATGCACACACACACACACACACACACGCATGTGCTGCACAGTTATTAATACAAAATAATTCAAAGCTCTTATTCCACCGACTGCAGCTACAGTCGTTCCTTGTTTCCTCAGAGAGTCGTGTTGACGTACAGCAGCGATGCAGCTCAAGATAAATCCTTTTCACAAACACAGCAAGAAATACACAAATGCCATCACGCAGGTCTTTAAACTGCTCTTAGGCTGTTTGCTAAACAGGATTCGAAGCCTGTTTAACTCAGCCAGTAAAACACCTTTCCACTGTACACGTGAAAAAGCACACAGATGGATGAAACGTGATTGGTAAGAATCATTAGGATTGGGAGAAAACTCACAGTACTGAACAGTGCCCAGCGAGTCGGCTGCTGGAGTAACCGTAGGTAAAACAAAAGTAGCAAAAATAAGCGAATAAAGCAAATAGAAACACGATGCCTGCGGTGAATCGATGAGTTGGCTGCCACAAACACAGCAGCAGAGAGTGACACAAAATGAGACGAGCAATCAAAGGAGTCGAGGCAGCTTCCCTTTTCAAACCTACGCACGGCGTAGCTGTGCTGCTGTCGCACGTGACCTGACAGAAATCGTGCAAAACGCAGCCTTCGTTTTTCTGCAAATAAAAACTGTCATGAAAGTGTCTCTGTAAGAGTGTGTTGTTGCAGAACTGTAGAGGTCAATGAGGTTAAGCAAACCACTTACAGCCAGAGAACATTAAATATGAAGGCACTTTTATTTTGACATGTAGTGCTACTAGTCTATGATAAACAGCCATTAAGAGCAGATCCAGGTAATTGTGGACAAAGGCTTTAAAGCAGCGGAGCACTTTGGCCTCCCTTATAGACAGCCAGGAATTCATGATTAATTGCTAGTCTGTCTCCTACTGGTAGATTCTTGCCCTTTTCCCTCTTCTCTCCCTTCCTCTCTCCTTCTCTCTTTTTCTCCTTTCTTTCTCTGTCCAACAAGACTGGTGTCATAAATTCATATATGGAAAACAAAATCAGTCTTTGGTCCACCTTCATTACAGAAAAATGGCTTTTCTGATGTCACACTGTTATTGAGCTGTAGAGCTTAACAAGAGAAGGCATTGAGAGCATTATTGCATCTATAATTATAAGTTATTAAAGTTAAAAGAAACATAAACTTCTCCATAAACTTCAGTTTCGCAGGTCTTCTGTGTTGATTGTAGGGGTGAGTAAACATATCTGACACATCTAATGGGTATTTGAAATCTCTCAGCCGCGTAATATGTTAGTTATTTTGATTTTGTCTCAGCTGAAAGGAACAAAAATGCCTCCTGATGCAAAAACTTATTGTGTTTACCTTCATTTAGATGGGACGCACTTCTTACTGTCAGGCCACATGAAATCAAAAGTGCTCCAAAAGGGAAACTTATTGGATTTTAATGGCAATCGTGCAGTTCTAGTATGTTACTATCTAGAATTATGACACATCAGAGCCAAACTTCATTTTGCACATCTTCCCCCACTGAGGCAGAAATGAGTTTAATGAAATGTTTGGCACGTTGTGTTTCCTTTGCTGTAAATTAATAATACGTGTGCCTTGTTTGTTAACTAAACACAAAGATAAAGGTCCTCTGTAATGCAAGTCAACGGAGAGACAAGAAACTCTCTATGAATCTAATCAGACAAGAGAAAAAACCAACACAGTAATTGCAGAAGACCCAGCAGTGACCCTGCGTCAGTTATATTACAGACTTCAAAGAGTTGGAGGAAGATGTTAGGAGATCTTAGGAAAGATGTTAAGAGAAAGGGCATTCTTAGCTGATCATTTCAGGCATGCCCAATCTGATGAAGAGGAGAGTCAGTCAAGTGTGAATACGTCTCCTCAGACATACAACAGCTGCCCTTGTTTGTTCGAGTGCCATCAGGCAGGCTTCTGACCTCAACTTGATGCAAGGACAGCGGCTATAATCGTAACCCCGCGAAGACACGACAGCTTCAAATTGAATTTTGGCTTGTAGCGCCAGGTAGACATGAGAATGATTTAAATCTTCTTATTTAACTCGCAGCACTACTTCCAACTATTCCTTCAAGACTGCATGCATTTTACTAAGAAGAGGCAGACGAAGTCACTCACCTTGTTGAAGTATTTTCCCAAAGTATTTGTGGTGGCTGGTGCAGTTCCACCTGCGGTACCTGAACTGGTACTGGCACTCCCGGACGCCCAGCCTAGCTCCTTTGGCCACCTCGTTGATGATCTCGGGCTGAGTCTGGCACAGCTCAGCCTGTTTCCCCGCCAGGCGCTTTGCCTTCCTGCAAATGCTGTTGGGGTCCATGACCAGTGGACTGCCCACCGCCCTGTTTGAACAATGTTAGACAAGAAGAAGAAGAATGGTTTCTAAGCAGCGTTATGACAACAGAGAGTTCACACGGCTTATCTTGTCACTCGGGAAACTCTGCAATCATCAGTCGAAGAAGGTTTTTCTTTGGCTCCTCTACCCACCACATCTCAGCCATGTGACAATGTGCTTCTTGAATCAGCATGTGGGAGACAACAGCATAGTTTCCCAGAGGAATCCTGACTCTGATGTCAGATTGGCAAGTTTAGATTCTGTTATTGGACTGCGCTCGGAGGAACTGTGCGGTCCTCAAAAAGTTGGAAGTCATGTAGTTGGACGGCTTTTTACAGTTGATTTTGATGCTGCTTAAGTTGATTTTGGTAAAGCAGACGGCAGTCTTTCTAGATTTCCTAACGATACAGCCTCTCTGTAGATTTTAGAGACGTTAAGAGCTTTGCTGCTTAAACCACACAGAGTCCTCAAAGCAGCGCTCCTTCAGGGAATCTGCACATATTATATTACAGAAAAGAAGAAGAAAAAATGTTTAAATGTGAGGGAAAATAAATCAAGCTCGCTTCATGAAGTTTAAATATTTAAAACATTAATATGTATATACATATTTCTTGCATTTGATGAATACAACTGTGATCGTCCTGAGCAGCTTTGACAGATTAGTGTATATAACACAGATAAATAGTTTATTCTAACTCTTAATGGGAAAGGGGGAATTGGCTCTGCCACGTGGAATCACTGCCAGCATTTGTGGACACTTCAGTGTCACTACAGGGAAAGTGACTTCATGAGAGGACTTTATTTCCACTCTTTGCTTTTCTCATCTCTGCCTGCTGCCAGTTTATCCTATGTAGAACACCTACTCCATGTCTGCTCTGCATCTTTTCATGCTTTTTGTCCCTGGATGCCAGCAGATGTGATTCATAAGTTGAGGTTTTACAATTAAATAGGGAGGGAAGGAGAAAGCGAGGGCGAGGAAAAGGCCAACCCATAGTTTTCATTCAGCCTCGTTCCTGTTAATAGCACCTCCTGATATCATTCTTCTGCCTTGAGAGTTTGCTTTAAGAAGCAGAACAAACACTCGCCAATTCTCTCCGCTGGCGGTCTGATACCCAGCACAGGCTCCTGCGGTCGTTCCTGCATGTTTTTGTCTATTTTTAGACTGATATAATAATTTAGATGGCAGGCCAACATGTCAGCGGACGACAGAATTAAGTATCTTTCACACATAAGAAAGCTCGTGTTAGCCTCTTTGCTGAAAGAGGCGATCGTGGCTCAAGAGTTGGGAGTTCGCCTTGTAATTGGAAGGTTGCCGGTTCAAGCCCCGGCTTGGACAGTCTCGGTCGTTGTGTCCTTGGGCAAGACACTTCACCCGTTGCCTACTGGTGGTGGTCAGAGGGCCCGGTGGCGCCAGTGTCCGGCAGCCTCGCCTCTGTCAGTGCGCCCCAGGCTGGCTGTGGCTACAATGTAGCTGCCATCACCAGTGTGTGAATGATGACTGGATGTGTAAAGCGCTTTGGGGTCCTTTGGGACTAGTAAGGCACTATACAAACACAGGCCATTTAACCTTTAATATGGTACCACCAGGACTTTGTTATGTTACAATAGCAGAAGAACACATTTGTAAAGCACCTAATCCCGAATAATCATCCATTATACAGAGAGCACAATGGGAAAAAGCCGAATGTCATGTTATATGCTGAAAGTGCACTGGCATCTCCACACACAACTGTGGGACACCCACTCTTCCATTTCTTCTGTGGTTACTTCTGTGTGTTGAAAACACTGCTATGGAAACAATGCTGTATTTTCATTACAGGTGTTCTGTGTAAACAGTGTAGCTGTGAGGCTACAATGAGTGTTTGTGTGGTGATCCCACAGATAATTGAAACATACAGACAGTGTGTAGGTGTTAATTACCAGGTACAGGTAAAATACTTAGCAACATACACTCCCTCCCAAAAACCACTTATTATCTACCCACTGCCACCGGGGAGCATGTGTGAGAGAGCGAGGAAGAGATAAATGTCACATTTATGTCTATGCATGCAGGTGTACGTCTTTGCAGTCTGTCTGGGCTGTGAGAAAGGCAAGACGCTCGTTGGTGCGTATGTCTGCAAGAGGGCTCATCACGTGCACGCGGCCCGCTCTGTCAGCAGCTCGCAAAAACCAGGGTGGCTTTTATAATGGGAGACCCGTAAAACTAGTGAATGCACTCGAGTTTTATTCCGACTTCTGTCCACGGCATTCGAAAAATCCACAGACAGCTGGAGCCTCACAAACAAATATATAGATAGATATCGGGAGAGAGAGCCAGAGAGGCTAAAAAGGAAACTATTAAAGGATAAATTTGGCACCAGGATCCCTTGTTCACTACTACATATTACTCCACCTGACACTACTCCTTCTGTGATGCATTCAGAGTTTTGCTCTCGGGATGAACATAGCATTTAAGACATCAGCATAACTTTGTGCTGAGCATTGGGGGGGGGGGTCAAGATCTCTGTCTAAATAAATAAATAAATCTCGGTAAATTCCCAGATGATTAAACATGCAACTATTTTGCTGGTAATACCTGAAATGAGTAAAGAAATAATGCAAGATAATTCATCATTTTATTGGCTGGTTGGGTTTGATTATTGGGGGGTCATAACCCCCCTAACTCTCCTGAAAATTACACCCCTGGTTTAAGAAAGCATCTTGTCTTTTGTTCTCTCTTTGTGCTGCTGCTCACAGCGGACCTACACAGATAAGCGGCTTATTCCCACGAGGCAATCTGCTTTGTATTTGTATTTATACTTGTACAGTATACATACAGTGAAAAAGCCCCATTATTCCCGGCTGTCGAAGGCGAGCACACTGTCCCATCTGTCCAGTATCATCTCCGCAGGTTGAATCCTGAGTTTTCTTTGATTAACCACGTTTTTTAAAAACTGAGATCAATGTCACAGAGACCTGGTTATTGCCAGATCTGTTGCAAAAAAAATCACTTAAATCGAGGCTGTCCAACAAAATGAAGGGGGCCAAAAGATCACAAATAACAGCAAGTAAGTAATGCAAAGTCTAAGCCTTTGGGACTCCAGCGAATCACAGTGAGAGCCAACGTTCACACATGGAGACAACTTGGAACTGTGCTGAAACTTCCCAGGATTACAGTCGAACACGGTGGTGGTTGTGTGATGGTTTGAGGCTCCTTTGCTGCTTCAGGACCTGGACCACATGAATTCTGCTCTCTACCAGAAAATCCTGAAGGAGAATGTCCGACCATCAGTTCATGACATGAAGGTTAAGCGGACTATTGCAGCAAGTCCAAAATGAAGGTTTTCAAAGTGTGGACTTAAATCAGACTTAGTTGACCTTAAACAGGCGCTCGTGCTGGAGAAGCCTCCAATGTGTCTGAATTAAAACTATTCAGTAAAGCAGAGTGGGACAAAGCTCCTCCACAACAGAAAGACTCATCACCAGCACATCACAAACAGCTGGAGATTTTGCTGACAAGGCAAAAGCATTTATTAAGATTAGGAAGCAACTACTGTTTCACACAGAGCGGGTAGGTTTGGACAGGTTCTTTCCCTTAATAAAAACTGTGTTTGCTCTTCTTCTTTTTGCTTAATATAAACATTTATTTAAAGATTCAAAACATGCGACAAATTTGACAAAAAAAGTAGTCAGGAGGCTACATATATGTGTGTGTGTGGCTTTAACACCTGTGAGCTCGGGCTTTGACTGCTCTCTAAATGGTCCGTTTGACATTTTTCTGCTTATGCATCCATTTATCAAAGAGATACGTCACCATGGGCATCTCAGGCAAACAGCTCTGGCTGTGAACCTTCTGTTTGCCAGAGGCAGCCAATCAGAAGAAATTTGCCTTCGAGAGAGGCTGGCCTTAAATGGGAGCGAACAGCTTTTTATAGAGAGCAAATGAACACTGAGTGGCAGCACGAAAGCCCAGTGTGAGATAAATATGGATTATTTTGACAGCAAAGCTCCCAAACGGAGCTGGACATGAGAGATAAAGTTCCCCTTTAAGGTTGTGACACGCAACACAGTGCCGTCTTCAGCTGCATAACAATTGTTATGGTATACCTTAATATAATTATAATAATTAGCTAGCTCTCGACGAGCAGAAACAAGCCCCGGCATGACCTAAATAGAGAGTCATTACAAAGTAAACTTAATTAAACTCAGAGCTTTTGCAAGTTTTAACAATTAGGAGCGATATCGACATAAATGGATACATCAAAGCACGATCGTGCAACGCTGGGACACAGTAGGAAGAAATCATGCCTGAATTTTGGCTGCACATCGGTTGGGTAACGTGGGTTCATCAGACTCAGAAGTTTAGACAAAGGGCACGAGGAGAGTGGGAATGATGGAAGTGAGGTGAACTCAGGTGGAAGAGCACATTGCTGCAGATATACCCAAAAATGGGGTGCATTAATTCAATGATGGGATCAACGTGCTGTAAGTGCCCGGCATTCTTGCCCTTGTTTGGAGACTGAAACATTATAGTGTGCATCAGTGTGAGGAAGGGGAGACTCTGGACTCGCTTTACCGTGGATCCAAAAAGTGCGGATTTCAGGTGCAAAAAAAAAAGCAGGAAAAAAATGTTTGTAATGTCACGAAAAATGCTGATGATCCACGCAGGTGCACTTACAGTGCAGACACAGATAAAAGCTTGCATACACGTCCAAGTAGGAACTTCAAAGCCGGGCAAGTAATCAGATCCTCTTCATGCAAAGTGCCACTGTTCTTCAGTCAGTCATTTATGATACAGCTCCTGAGCAGATAACCCAGTGCAAAACACTGAGAGGGAAGTTCAGTCATTGATCGTATCAGCAGCTTTGAGGAAACACTGTCTCGCATGAACAGTTCTTCTTGAAGATAAAGAGCCGGGCACAGGCAGAGGAACGCGGCAGACGGAGATAAAACAAGGCTGAGAATCACAAGTACTCGAATCAAAGGCACTGATAGGAAAACGATCACTGCTATGACAAATATTCAGCTGCTCCAATCATGAGCTAAACATCTACAGTTTGTCTGCAGTTCGGTCTGCAGATTCTTTCTTTGTACTCTTTATTAAAAAATAGGTGTCAGGCATGATCAAAGGTCTTGGATTGATAGTTTTTCACAATGGCAATAATTATATAATAACCATATTATTTTTAGGTCACAAAGGGATTCAACACTGGCACTCATAGAGACCTCATATCTCATTAAAGATCTCACGCCACCGTGGAGCTGTGGGCCTTTCTCTTTTTTCCACTCCACCCATGAATGAGTGAATTTCATCCCCCTTAATCCCTCAAGTATGCTGCAGATGAATACAGTCACGACAAGCGCTAGTCTGAGACGCCGGAGCAAACAAGACAAAGGGAAAGGGTCGGCAGGAGTGTGAAAATGGAAACAAGATGCTGGGCTTCGTTAGAAAACAAAAAGGAAACCGTTCACATGTGATGTAAATGTGTGCAAATTCAAACATGCTGTTCCCAAACTAAATTTCAAAACGAGCTCCTGGTTCTCGGCTTCGCTGTTTCTCGGTCCTCTCAGCCTGAACGTGTCGATCGCTTTCAAACACGCTCGATCCTGCTGACACGCTGCCGTGAAACGAGCCTGAAACGGTGACATTTGCTGCCATAAAAAGTTTCAGCACTCATAATGGAAGCAAAGGCAATTAAATGTGACCAGCAGGAAACCAACAACGCCGCGCTAATGTCACGAGAAAAACATTATTCTGGTTTAACAACCGTGGCACACCCAGTGACAATTAACAGATACATTTCTGAGTCAAAATATGGACATATTCACATGACTGCATGAAAGAGCTCAACAGCACTCGTGGAACATGGAAGGCAGATCCTGTTTGTGTGTCGCAGGCGTGATGACACATAAAATAAAGCTTTAGAGCAACTAAACTGTCTCTTTCCTTTTAAGAATAACGTGCACCACCAAGCTGTGGTTGCCATAGTGACATCTGTCTATAAACTAAGCCAATGTGTGAAGATGTTTCTGCCATTTCAGATTCAGATTTTTAGATCAGATCAGTTATTCACGTCTCAAAGTTTAAGATGAGAGAAACAGCCTCGGCACATACTTCTACCATTTGATTGAAATGCAGGCAGCAGATTAAACGTCTGTAAAAGGTTTCGAAGGGTTTGCACAAGCGGTTTTTAAGAACAGGCTGACGGGAATCGAACCCGCGTTCTTATCCGACACCTAAATGTGAAAGGCATCAAAGTAAATAACAGCGCCTGCTAACATCAGCACGGTATTAGTTGGTATCACTCCTGCACATGTGGCTTTGTGTGCAGGTATCACCTGATTAAATCATCATAGTTGCGCAGATCACACACAAGAATGTTCGCAGATAAAATAGTCCACATTCAGATGGCGTATTGTCATTTCCCGGACTGTTACCCAGGAAACCTGCGTCTGTGTCCCATCTTGGACTACTAGTCTTACTCTTTTCTTTTTGAGTTTTTATTTAGATGTTTGTTTAGGCACTAAAAGTGCTCAGCTTGGTTAATTATGTCGGACGAATCTGTCTGTGAAGGTAGTCTTTCTTCATTTTTGTCTTTGGAGGTGTTGTTTGCCTGATTTGAGCATTAACCAAGGAAGCGATGGCGCGTAATGAGTTCTTCATCTTCAAAGGTATTCTACCTGTTTTTTAAGGAGGTCCTAACATGTGCCACCGAGGCTTAATTCGCTCCTCTTCCTCGATTCTTGGATATTTAGACATTTCTTAGACAGTCGTTCTCCTCTGCTCTGCATTCTTCTGACATTATAATATACCGCTGGCCTGAATGTCTACCAAAATATATGCTGAAACACACTAACACACACATAAACAATTTGATGTCAGTTCTCTGTTGCACATAAAGCCAAACCCACATCGTCATTTAATGTTTATCTTACCCCATCTGCCTGGTGCTGATTACACGTTTAGCTTTCAGCCCAGGACAAGATAAGATCTGTTATAATGAAACTCTCTCGTGCTGATGATGGCAGTGCTCACTATACATTTTGTGCGAGTGTGTGTTTGTTTGCGTGCATATGAGCGCGTATACATATATATATAGTCACCATAATGTGTGACTGAATAAGTGTGTCTGTATATCTTGGAGTGCATGCAGCGCTGACACACACACATGCAGTATGCGTGTGTGTGTGCACCTGTGGCACGCTCTGCGCAGGCCGTCCGCCGATTCAGGACTGTGGCGCACAACAAAGCTGGCCCTGCTCAGCACTGCAGTCAAAACTAGCATAAGAGAGCAAAGACATTCCTGACTGGTGTCTGAGTCTCTGTGCTTTGCTCTCTGCTCTCAGGCCAAATGATTAGAGCGCTTTAATCAGCAGAGGCACTGAAAGGACAGCTATCTCCCAGCATTTCATCTCGCTCACTCTTCGTCTCTCACTGCAGCTCTCGCTTTTCCTTCATCAACAACCTATCTGCGTGATAGGCATTTTCCTTCAAAAGACAAGTACGGCAAAAGACATAAGGAGACAGAGACATTCAGAAGGAGACCGAGAAAGAGAGACGTACGATGGTATGAACAGCATCTTTCAACAGAGAGAATCATTGTCCTGGCAGACAGGAGAGCAATCCACAGGTGTGGTTTCACTGCTCCACAGTTGGCCACACTGTGTGCGTTTCTGTGTATGTGCTGGTGCATATATGCCCACTCATTTATGTGTGTGAGCAAGTGTGTAAGTGAGCTAGAGAGCGAGTGAGAGAAGATGACAGCGTATGTCAGTGGGGATAAAAAGGAAGTAGCTGATTTCTTCGCACTGATTCTCTTCTTCTGCAGTCTTATTTAAAACAAATGTCCCACACTGCCAGCCGAACAGTGACATCAACATCACAGATAACAGCACAGCTCTGTGTCAGGAATCTTTCGCTTACTGATTTGCATTGAGATGAGCAGATTTAGCCCAAATAAAGCGATGAATTCACGGCGACGAAACAGACTGCTGACCCTGTACGGACATTGTTTTTCTCTCTTTCCTTCCACAGCTGGGTACCAGCACAGCTCAGCAAAAGATCAGCACTTTTCTGGCTGCCATTCACTTTGCTGGCTAAATAATAAACACTGTGTTTTGGCCCAACAGCAACACTTGGCCTAAAAAAGGACCTCTGTCTCTTATATTAAAGTCTGGTAAAGGAAAACTGTGATGTGGTGGTAATGAAGATGTATACGCATTATTGTTATTAACCTGCATTAATGGCGTGAGCTGATGTCAAATTACTGTTTAACACATTAGTTATTATAGTAAAAAGAAAAACACCTTGTACTGGATGTAAAATACCAGTAACACTTGAACCCATTCTCTCTTCTCCCCCTTATTTTTGCTCACTTTCACAATCTGTAACAGATACAGTGCAGCCTGTGGATAGACAAGCAGAGACTCTTATGTTTTATTAACAAAGAGAACTCGAGTTAATTCAAACTATCGTCACAGATTACCTCCACAAACCTATTTTTCTACAGTAAGATGGAAAAATGGCAAAGTGGAGGAGCTCTATCTACCAGTCATGCAAGGACATAAACTCACACAGCTTCCATGACACTACATCCCACACTGACCTTGACTGGGCTGTGAATGAACAGTGGGAGGATTCAAGTGGAAAAAAATCACAAAGCTGCACATTCAAACACTACAAAAGTGTGTGTGTGTGTGAGAGAGAGAGACGGAGAGAGAGTTTGATTCCTATTGAAACAGTAAGACAGACCCTCACCAAGAGAAAATATTTTATCAGCTGATCTGCTGTCTGTCTCTCTGTCTGTCTGTCCAACTGTCACACACCTTGTGGAGCTGAGCCTATAGGGATTTTTTTATGATGACATATCCACTGAGCCCAGAGGGCCACCTGACATTCCTCCCTCTGAACTCTCACTCACAGACACACACACACACATACCACACACACCATCAACACCACATCCACCGATCTCCCTGTCCTCTCTATCGCTGCAGACAATGAAATGCACACACCTCCCTCACCTCCCTGTCTTCTCTTCAGGTTTAGTCTCTCACTCTGGGAGCACCTTAGATTGTTCTTGAGCATTCTTGGATTCGGGTAGTTTGCTGGGAAATGTGCTAATCATTAATCACTTATTAATGTTATGCTACTGCGCATATATATTTATATATATGTGTGTTTATTTAGATTTAAAATAAATAGAAAAACCGCGATTACGCAGAAATCACACGAAGCTTTGGGTTGACGGGAGACAGACAGCGAAAAACACGTGGTAGTAAATGCAAACTCACCACCACAGTCCGATGATATTGACCGGACAAAGCGAGATAAAGAACAGAGCCAGCTGGATCCGCGAGAGACGAGCCGTCATGTTGAAATCCTCAAAGAGACTCCCCACCAAAGTTTCGAGTGACGATCTCAGCCAGCACCGAGTTATTTCTTAAATACATAGGAAGTCCCTGCTTGCTGTCTGCGGCTGGAGTCGGTGCAGGCGCGCTTACAGACTGTCAAGAAGAGCGCAAAAATTCAACTGCTCGTCGGCCGTGCGCATCTTAATGCGCAACAAAGTTGGTCAAGAGGCTACTGGAGAGATGTCCGCTTTCAAAGGTGTGGTTAACCTCTGCATTGTCGTTTTGCCCCATCTGTCGCAGCACGTTACATGCTTCCAGGGCGGACCGAGGACGAATCCCGAAAACACTCAAGTCTTATCTGACTGCGAAACAGCGCGTGAAAAAGCTCCACTCGTGAGGATCTTCGGCTCTGACTCATTTTACTTAAAAAAAAACAAAAAAAAAAACTGTCATATCAGAGTCAGAGAGGAAGAGGAGCGCTTACACATGTCTAACAGTTCACGTCTTCAGGCGCGGAGCCCCGCTGGCCCCACTCTGCTCGCCCTCAAATGACGCCCGGATGAAGTTTCGGTCATTCTCGGTGCTCACCGGCTGCAGGTAGAGGCGTCTCTGCCGCGACGGCTGTCAGTGTGGGCTCTTTGGATGATGAAGGCAGCAAAAATGCTCTCCCACCTTAGCGTGACGTCGCTCGGGGCGAAGCGAAATCCTCTGTCACTCAGAAAGGAGAGAGAACGAAACTGCAATTAGTTTTAGGAGGAAACGCGCACGCGCACAGAGGGGGGGCTGACACGAGCCCGCAGTGTTTACGGTCACCCGAAATCAGAGCTGAGGGGATCACAGGGTGACGTCAGCACAGGTGCGATGGCACTGCTTTGATGCTTGTGCCAAAAGGTTATACGCGTTAAATTCACACTTTCATATTTAAGAATCGTTTAAAGCAAAGACTTTAAAAACGAAACACATGACGCACGTTGGAAGTTATTTTTAATATTGTGTATATTTGTAGGTACTTGCATGTGTGATCACCTATCTGGCCAAGGGCATATCCATTGAAATTCAACACCCCTGTGCTGCCCTCACACCTGACTATGTTCCACTGCAGTGATGCAATCAGTCACAAGTTAAGCACAGACTAAATCAACCTGACACGTACCTCTGTCCTTCCACAGACCATAACCCACACTCTCAATGCCACCACGGACGCTACTCAAGCAGCTGCGCGTTGGATTGTAACAATAACCCAAATTCATATTTTACTCATAATGTTACGACCGCAGTCTGCAAACGAGTCTGGCTCAAAGGGGCAAAAATAGTGGAAACTTTACAAGTGCTGTAAAGCTTCGACTACAACACACATCAGAACACATCAGTGCATTTCATTTGCGTTTATATTGCACACCGTCCTTTGTGGAATTTATTCCTCATTTTCCTCAAAATTTCAATCTGACGTGATTTTTTCTTCTAAAAAAGGAATAAAAAAAGAATGAACGTTCAAATTCATCAAAGTAATTTCATATGATTTTCCACACAGTCTCAGTGTGCGAACACTGCTGAAAATGTAATCTTAGAGGGACTCATCACCCACATTTGAAGCCGTTTAAACTGCTAAAACTGTGCTGATGTGCAAGTGATGTACAGATGCGGTTTTGCTTTGATATTAAATGTTTTAATGATTACAGGTCCAAATGCAAAAGCCCAGAAACTGCATTTACGCTTTGCTAGAATTTAGTATTCATCTATAAATATGAAAAGCTGCACAAAATCAGAGCCCATCAACACGTTATTAATTAAAAGATCAGATGGATTAACTCACAATAGATAAGTTTCACTGTGACTGTTTTAATATTCTTAATGTTCACACAGCAAACATCTGGAAATGCAGAATGAACATTGCACACATTTGTTCTGCAGCAGTTTTAGTCATGCTCCCTTTCTCTTTGTAGTTATTTAATAATAGTCGGCAATGGAAATAGACATTTAATAACACATTAAGAAATTTGCACTGGCTTCTGTCCGATGAAGAAAATTAAACGAGAAAGTTGTCTAGTAAATACAGCTCCAGTTGATTTTTGACTCATATTGATTGGGTTCAGACGCCGTTGCCGGTTCATACTGTAATCCCATCACTGATGGAGAGAGAGAGAGCAGATGAAGATGGATTCCTCAAAACTGTAGATGCCCAAAGTGGGTCAGAAATGTCTCTCGGGTTCCTTCAGCAGTAGACTGTCCTCCCAATAACTTTGGCTGAGATTGTGCCAAAATCTGTCAGGTGCAATTTAGTGATGGTGAAGATTTTCATGCTTATGGCTTCCAAGTGATGACCTCAAGCTGGTCATTCCCTCTGCCGCTTTATAGTCAGAGTGGGTTATTGATTACGTGCACGATCAGATCAGTGCAACCTGGGTTCAGTTTGCTTCAGCGATGAACCTTTGTGATTCTCCTTTCCAGACAGCGCTGTTATTGTCAGACATGATGCATTGCATCAAAAATTCAGATCTGTGATAACAGCTCTGATATTCTGATAACTCACAGTAAAGCTGCACCAGTATATTTACAGGCTACTGGTCTACAACAGTCTGTTTCTCCACGGTGGATCAAACCATCGTGTCTGTGAAGCCATTCTGAGGTAACAGGCAGACACTTCAAACTTATTCCGCTGGGTTGACAGTTCATATGACGTGATAGTGATTTGCAGTGGAAAAAGCAAGTTGGTACAAACAGCAGCGCAGCAAACCAGTGTGAAGAATACCTTAGGGCAATATTAGATTAGCAGGAACTTAGTGTTAATTTGATTCAGCCTTCTTGCACAGCTAATGATGTTTTTCTAACTGTTGAGACAATGTTCAAAACGGACTTTGTTGACTGATCCGTTCAGCTTCTGTCTCACATCCTGGCCTCGCTCGGCCTGATGTTATCCGTGTTTTCTGGCATCCACAACTCCTCAGAAGTGATATGTTGGCACCTCTAACTGTTTAAACTTGTTACTTACACAAAGAAAAGAGTTGAATGCATCTAACCAAAGCAACAGTATTTTTTCATTGCTTTATTGTAACTGAAAGGTGTCTGCCGGTGGAGTGACAAACGTATACGGATTGCAGAAAGTTTTGTTTATCATTAGCTGAGCTGTAAGGCTTCGTGTCTCCATTGCCTCGTTCCTCTCGGTTGTGGAGCTCACATAACACATAGTCACGCTGAAGCAGATAATTGGCCTCCAGTGGCAGGAACAGAACATGGTGTGATGTTTTAGCAGACAGAGCTGTGCTGCGTGGAGAGTGCTGCATTGATATGCCGGCTGGAACCAACCACAACAAAATTAGAAAGTTATGAAAATTGAGTTATCTCTCAATGATCTATAAATAACTGCAGCATAGTTGCGAGCTTAAGCATGCCAATTGAACTGTGCTTTATACTGGGTGTTATCTCACCCACCTTACACACTCTCTCTGCCCCACTTTCTCTCTCATCTTGCCCCTCGCTCTGCTGGATAAGTGTGTTTTGTTAGGGAGGGCTGATTCTTCATACTTGGCTGAGGCTTTATGGACAATAAAGATCTGATTTCAAAGTCCAGCAGGGTGTTGGGCCTGGGGTCTTGGCTCAGCTTTAGCTGCCTGCTGGGAGGAGACACTGCACAGCCCCCAACCAGATGGCCTTCAGCCCACATACAGTAGATTCATATTGTACATGATGTGTAGCATTGACACGTCTGTCTCTTTTAACCACTACGGGCTCGGCCAAAGCCCTCTGACCTCCTTGAAGTGACCTCTAGTGACCTTGTTTGAATAATTTGTGGTATTTTGAAGTTCTGTGTTTCACCCCTTACAGATGTGCATATAGAGTTGACATGGAAAACGGGTCATTTCAGCAGAACTACAGTTCAGCGAAACCAATGTTTTAACCTAAAATAGAGTGAAGTCATGTGACTGCCTGCTCAATATTTAATCCGTCCAACAACATGTAAGCTTTGGCAGACACTGGATAACAGGGATTTCTGGTGACTAGGCTACCGATGTTTCTCTTATCTCTGCTTGTTAGTTTTACAGCAAGGGTTCGGCACAAAGACACTTACACAGATGCTCACCAACAGAGTCGACGCTGCTCTCTAGTTTGAGTCGACTCTGCTCTCCATCTTTCCTCGGGCTGGCATCATCTCAGTAGTTCACTCCCTGTTTCATCTTAATCACATAGCTCAGTATGGAGATATGCGACATGTCCTTCCAGCATGTATTATACATCTGTAGGGACTTAGATCAGTGTTACAATGGAGAACGCCCTGATAGATACAGGAGCTTCACTAAAAGCTGCCAGCAGTGCATTTTTTAGTCATTACATTAAACTTATAACATGAGTTTTGTTGTACAAGATATTTTGCAGTTGGGGAACAACCGAGTGGCAGAGTGGAGGCAGGCATTTACTGGTGACACGATGGGCGTCTGACTCAGCGTCGTAGGCCAAACGTCTTTAGGTGTCCCGATGCTTCCTCTGTTGACCCCAAACTCCAACACTGTGCGTTGTTATTTCACCGCACATCACACTGATACATATGAACAGCTGGAACAAAACTAATCTAATAGGTCTGATCTTTGAATAGCTGTTCAAAGATCAGACCTATTAGATTAGTTTTGTTCAACAGCCGGCTCTGATTCATCTAAATATTCGTTAAATTTACGTTTCATTTCAACGACTCCCTGGAGATTACATGAGAAACAAACAGCAGTTACAACCGTTGTTGCCATAGTAAACTTTGAGGAAGTTCAAGCTACAACTGTTGTCCAGAATGAAAGTTTCCTCCAGTGTACGGCTCGGATGCCCCCACAGCACTATGAGACTGTACTGAGCAAGTATTATCATGCTTACATGCTAACTGGCTTAAACTTTGCAAACATCGTACTTGCTAAACATCACAGCAGCTTTGCCTGCGTGGGTGTTTGACTCGTCTCTGTGCTGGATGCCTCGTGCACGGACTCGTAGATGTTTGTGACTGGGTTGCTGTGTCGTATTATTGTGTCCTACAAGGATCATCAGAACAGAAACAATGCTAAATGGAAAAGTGTGTGCATCGAGCTGTGTTTTCCCCTGTGGTCTGTCATCAATTGAAGTAAAAGAACATTGGTCTCGATTATGAAGTGTTCCCTCCCACCCTTCTCCACCTAGGACAAGCTAACAGGCCTAACCCCTGCCCTGCCACACCTCTCATGCACATGCTACACACACATTCCCCCTCTGACACTGCTTTCATTTGGGCGTGAAATAGATTCCTACTGTCTGCCAGAATGCACCACCTATCTCTGGATGTGATTCTTTTTTTCCTTCCCTTTTTTCCTTTCTGTGTGCCACACGTGTACCCTTTTGTTCTCGTCCCCAGAAACACATTCCCGGGTGATTATGACCGAAAAATGATTTGAAATCCCACAGGGACTAATATTTTATTTGACAACGAGAATTAGGTCTAAATAAGAAACACATGATGGTCCTAACCTTTTTAAAACAAACCACAGTCATCCCTGGAATCCCCAGGAGAAAGGCATGTTCATGAAATTCCTTCATAACTGGCACACACACACACACACACACACACACTGAAAGTGTGAGAGAGATTGTAGTATAAAATATTAATACCTCCTGCTGCCACATGATTTTACATGTCCAGGAGCAGAAAGTCTGTTTTCAGAGAGGAAAGAACTGAAGTTATGCAAAATGTTCTTGTTAGAGCAAGTAATGAAAGTAAACCCTGTCTACGATCAGTCAACAAAAGCTGTATAATTTAGTGTTTGCCAAGTGTCAGCTCCGTAACTCTGTCATAATTTGACACATTATTTGGATCATAACAGTTTGCAGACACTTGGATCTCCCAGCTATCTGGAAGAATCATCTATAAATCTGCAGAACTGATGGTGATGGCTTTGACTTGTGGTTCGAGTAAGCAGGTAATGACCTTTTCTAATCAGACACTAAATCACCTTCAGCCTGCTACTCACAGACATTTCAAAGACGCTAACGAGGCTAAAGCCATCCAGAGCCGGCAGCCTCGGTATGAGCAATAAGATAAGATAAGATAAGATAAGATAAGATAAGATAACCTTTATTAGTCCCACACGTGGGAAATTTGTTTTGTCACAGCAGGAAGTGGACAGTGCAAAAGTTATGACGCAAAAATTAGAATACAATAAGAATAAATACAGTACACAACTGTACAGAATAGAATAAAATAATATACTATATACAGTAGAATAAAATAAAATAAAAATATACAATAAGATAAAAATAGAATACGAATGCTATATACAACTGAGTAAAAATACAACGATGCCAGAAAAGATTATTGCACTTAGTGTTATTGCATATGTGTGGATGTGTGTGTTTGTTCAGTTAAAGTCTTTGTTGTGGAGTCTGACAGCAGTGGGGAGGAAAGACCTGCGAAATCTCTCCGTCCCACACCGTGGGTGCCGCAGTCTCCCACTGAAGGAGCTGCTCAGTGCTGTCACAGTCTGCTGCATGGGGTGGGAGATGTTGTCCATCAGGGATGACAGCTTAGCCGCCGTTCTCCTGTCACTCACCACCTCCACTGGGTCCAGAGGGCATCCTAGAACAGAGCTGGCCCTTCGGATCACCCTGTTCAGTCTCTTCCTGTCCCCAGCAGAGATGCTGCCGCCCCAGCAGACCACACCATAAAAGATAGCAGAAGCCACCACAGAGTCATAGAAGGTCTTCAGGAGTGGGCCCTCCACCCCAAACGACCTGAGTCTCCGCAGCAGGTACAGCCTGCTCTGCCCTTTCCTGTAGAGGGCGTCTGAGTTACGGCGACTTCACTGACTTGGAGGAGTACACATCATCAGTGTCCAGCTATATCAACAAGTGCACCGATGACGTCACTGTCTCCAAGATCATCATCTCACGACCCAACCAGAAACCGTGGATTACTGCGGAAGTGCGTGCACTTCTAAGGACCCGAGACTCTGCCTTCAAAGAGGGAGATAAGGTGGCGCTTAGAAGAGCGAGGGCTGAACTTTCTCGGGCCATCAGAGAGGCGAAGCACGCACACGCCCAGAGAATCCACAACCACTTTAAGGACAGCGGCGACACACGACGCATGTGGCAGGGCTTACAAGCCATCGCTAACTACAGGACGACACCACCTGCCTGTGACAGTGACGGCTCCCTCCCAGATGTGCTTAACAACTTCTATGCTCGGTTCGACAGGCAGAACGACGTGGCAGCGAGGAAGACCACCCCTCCTCCGAACGACCAGGTCCTGTGTCTCACTACAGCTGAGGTGAGGAAAACTCTACGCAGAGTCAATCCACGTAAAGCTGCTGGACCAGACAACATCCCAGGCAGAGTGCTCAGAGAATGTGCTGATCAGCTGGCAAATGTTCTCACCGACATCTTCAACATCTCTCTGAGCAGTGCCGTTGTCCCCACGTGCTTCAAGGCCACCACCATCGTCCCCGTGCCCAAGAAGTCTTCTGTGTCCTGTCTCAATGACTACCGCCCTATCGCACTTACACCCACCATCATGAAGTGCTTCGAACGGCTCGTCATGAGACACATCAAGACCCTGCTGCCCCCCTCACTGGACCCAATGCAATTTGCATACCGCCATAACCGCTCAACGGACGACGCCATCTCCACTGCACTCCATCTTGCCCTGACACACTTGGACAAGAAGGACTCACACGTCCGAATGCTGTACATAGATTTCAGCTCAGCATTTAACACGATCATCCCCCAACAACTGATCGGAAAGCTGAGCCTGTTAGGCCTGAACACCTCCCTCTGCAACTGGATCCTGGACTTTCTGACCGGAAGGCCTCAGTCAGTACGGATCGGGAACTGCACCTCCAGCACCACCACACTGAGCACTGGGGCCCCACAAGGCTGTGTGCTCAGTCCTCTGCTGTTCACACTGCTGACTCATGACTGTGTAGCAACACACAGTTCAAATCACATCATTAAATTCGCTGATGACACGACCGTGGTGGGTCTCATTAGCAAGAACGACGAGTCAGCGTACAGAGAGGAAGTGCAGAGACTAACGGACTGGTGTAAGGACAACAACCTGTCTCTGAATGTTGACAAGACAAAAGAGATGGTTGTTGACTTTAGGAGGACACGAGGCGACCACTCACCGCTGAGCATCAACGGCTCCTCTGTGGAGATCGTTGACAGCACCAAATTCCTGGGCGTACACCTGGAGAAGGACCTCGGCTGGTCCCTCAACACCAGCTCCCTGCACAAGAAAGCCCAACAGCGTCTCTTCTTTCTGAGAAGACTGAGAAAGGCCCGGCTTCCACCACCGATCCTGACCACCTTCTATAGAGGAACTATTGAGAGCATCCTGAGCGGCTGCATCACTGTCTGGTTTGGGAGCTGTGCCATATCAGACCGCAAGACCCTACAGCGGATAGTGGGAACAGCAGAGAAGATCATCGGGGTCTCTCTACCCTCTATTGAGGACATCTACACCACACGCTGCATTCGCAAAGCCACCAGCATTGTGGCTGATCGGACACACCCCTCTCACACACTCTTTACACTCCTGCCATCTGGAAAAAGGTACCGAAGCATTCGGGCACGCACATCCAGACTGTGCAACAGCTTTTTTCCACAAGCCATCCGTCTCCTCAGCAAAAAGGGACTGACTGATAAACACGCACACACACACATACACTAACATTATCACTCAGCTTAACTCAAATACCTCAAAACATTGAGACTGGACTGACTAACCAACACAAGCGCAAACACACTGACCTACACCACCAAACCATCGCACACACCAACCTGTAAATGCTCTTTTGCACAATATTATTACTAGATATATTATATATTATTATTTTTTTTGCACTAACTTGTCTTGTAGCACCTTGGTTCCTGGAGGAACGTTGTTTCGCCTCACTGTGTATTTTTAAACTGTATATGGTTGAAGTGACAATAAAGTTGAACTTGGAACTTGGAACTTGGAGTTATGAGTCCAGTCCAGTCTGTTGTTCAGATGAACACCAAGGTACCTGTAGCTGTCCACAGCCTCAATGTCCATACCCTGGATGTTCAGTGGTTGCAGTGGAGAATGCTTGTGCCTGCGGAAGTCTACCACCAGCTCCTTGGTTTTACTGGCGTTGATCTGGAGGTAGTTCAGCTGGCACCAGTCCACAAAGTCTTGAGTCAGTCCTCTGTACTCCTTGTCGTCCCCATCAGTGATGAGGCCAACTATTGCAGAGTCATCAGAGAACTTCTGCAGGAAGCACTGGGTGGAATTGTGGGAGAAGTCTGCAGTGTAGATGGAATCAAAGCAGTTATAGCATTTACAAGTGAAAACAGGGTTGATGTCCTTTTATCTGGTGAAGTTATACAAATACTGGAGAATGATGCCAAGTGGCGGAGGGCTTTCGCTTTGGTGGCCTCAGAATCTCATCTCTGATTTTTGCGGATGATGTGGTTCTGTTGGCTTCATCGGGTGAGGGCCTCCAGCTCGCACTGGAACGGTTCGCAGCCGAGTGTGAAGCAGCGGGAATGAGGATCAGCACCTCCAAATCTGAGGCCATGGTTCTCAGCCGGAAAAGGGTGGAGTGCCCACTCCGGGTCGGGGATGAGTTCCTGCCCCAAGTGGAGGAGTTCAAGTATCTCGGGGTCTTGTTCGCGAGTGATGGGAGAAGGGAGCCGGAGATCGACAGACGGATTGGGGCTGCAGCTGCAGTAATGCGGACGCTGCACCGGTCCGTCGTGGTGAAGAGGGAGCTGAGTGTAAAAGCGAAGCTCTCAATTTACCGGTCGATCTACGTCCCTACCCTCACCTATGGCTACGAGCTGTGGGTAGTGACCGAAAGAACGAGATCGCGGATACAAGCGGCAGAAATGAGCTTCCTCCGAAGGGTGGCTGGCCTCTCCCTTAGAGATAGGGTGAGAAGTTCGGCCATCCGGGAGGGGCTCAGAGTAGAGCAGCTGCTGCTCCACATCGAAAGGAGCCAGCTGAGGTGGTTCGGGCATCTGACAAGGATGCCCCCTGGGCGCCTCCTGGGTGAGGTGTTCCAGGCATGTCCCACCGGAGGAGGCCCCGGGGCAGACCCAGGACACGCTGGAGAGATTATATCTCTCGGCTGGCCTGGGAACGCCTTGGTATTCCCCCGGATAAGCTGGAGGAGGTGGCTGGGGAGAGGGAGGTCTGGGCCTCTTTGCTTAGGCTGCTGCCCCCGCGACCCGGCCTCGGATAAAGCGGATGAAAATGGATGGATGGATGGATGGATGGAGAATGATGCAAGTAATTTAAATGACTTTTGTTTAAATAGAAATTGCTGCACCTGCTTTGGTTTGATGATGACACAGTTTTATTCTCTGCTCAGAATAAAACTTGGTTCTATCACAAACTCACTCCACAGGAAGCATCGGGATTCGGTATTTTGCACGTGGGCTGCAGGAATCGAACCACTGACCTTCTGACCAGTAGATGAACACTTGTCCTCCAGATGCCTCCACAGAGTCCTGAGGGAGGAGGACTGCCTCATGATGATGACTTTACTTTGAAAGTCTAAGGAGACTAGATTTTATTTTGGTAGGCTTGTGGCTGAATTAATCCACCTTTAGGAAGCCAGATGTGAGCTTTCGTCATCTGCGGTTCACTATGTTCCTCAGTCGTGCAGGATGACGGCGTTATCCTGCACCTTACCACCCATACAGCGCTGTACACATTCAGACCACCGCACATTGTCAGGATTATGTCACAGCTGCCCTGAACTAACATTTCATTTTCAGTTTCTGTAGGTTTTAATCCACCGGTTTGCTCAAGCTTTTTAATCAGTTATTGTTATTAATTTTTAAACAAGCATCTCACAAAAAGCTGAAGAAAAAGTAAAACATGTTTATTTTTAGACTAAGATTACACTTGTTTAATTGACATTTAGTAGCTTGATTGTTTTCAGACTTCTCAACAAAATCCAGGTATAATTAATAAAAATAGACTTTTTATTTTTCCCAAAATACTTTTGTTTTCTTGTTTTTATGGTCTGATAAATTTGTCCAACAGCTAAAGTGATCTTTTTAATCTATTTTTACATCTCAAAGTACTTTAATCCCCAGAAATGGGCCTCTGAATGTATTATAATAAATTCCATGCAGCTGATTATAGATATGAAGAACTACTAAACTTTCCTAATTTGCTGGAGGATAACCATTTGGACTGTGTTCTTTTTAATCCAATAACAGCAGAACTCCGGTAAGACTGGGAGAGAGTATATGCTCTCCAAATGCGTCACATCCATTTGTGAGTAATGATAACATCATTGCTGAACTTTGATTATTAGATTAGATTTGGTCAACACATTGAGGGATTCTATTCCCATACAATGTGCATTTGTGGGTACACGGATGGAGCAGATGAATGTGTGTGGTGGCATGTGGTCCCACTGCGTGAACACGGTTTTAGAAGTTTCCAACACTTTTGGCAGTTTCACTCTGAAGCACAAGGACGTTTCTGTCTCTGAATCTTTAACGCAGTCATTGGTTGTAAGATTGTGGTTTATATGATGAAATGAGTTGGATCACCGGCGTCTCCTCCTCCAGATATTTTGCTGCTGCTGTTGCAAAGACGACCTACAGTTTAGTTTTTTCATCAAGATTTTCATAAGAAATAAAAACTTTTCGAATGTGAATTCAGTCTTTCACTTTTTTACAAAACACGACAAACACAGAGTCTCAGTGACTGTTCACTGTGATTCATCAGCATTACTGGCAGAACAGTAACTTTATTATAGCAGATCTTATCTGCTCTGCCCTCCTCACCATTTGAAAGGAGCTTTCAAATGGTGAGGAGGGCAGAGCAGAGGGGATGATTTTTTGTTCTGCCCTGTGGACACGAGCTGGACGAAGAAGAAAGAGCCAGAAGACCCGGAGCGGGTCTTCTGGCTCTTTCTTCTTCGTCCAGCTCGTGTCCACAGGGCCTGTGGTATTGCTGCCTGTTTGCAAAGAGATAGAAGGACCAGCCAGATGGGTTTTACTCCCTCTCACACACACACGCACGCACACACGCACACATACACACGCATGCACGCACGCGCGCACGGGCGCACACATACACACACACACACACACACACACAGATTGCCTTGAAGATAGAGACACAAATGATTTTTTGTTCTGCCTTATTAAACCACTCACAAACTTTTTCTTAAGACGCACATCCTCATGTTGAACTTCTCAAACAGATCAGATGTCAGAAAAAAAAATACACTAACAAGAAAATTAACAACAATTTGTTGCAAATATTATTACAAGTTCAGAAATGCAGAGACTTTCAGTTTAATTCATGCTCTAATTTCAGGCACAGCATATGCTGCTGTGTGACTGAACGAAACTCTCCACACAAACTCAGACTTTGGGGTCAGTTTCTTTGTGCATGGTGCCATCTTGTGGAGACAAGAGTCAGCAGCAGGGTTAATTCGGTCTGTTTGGTCTCATTGTCATCGTTCTGACCCCTCACAGACTCACAGACCGGACAGACAGCGCGCCCCTGATGATGTTTAAAAGTCGTCAAAGCGCAAGTGGAGCTTTTCAGATAAACTGCAAAAATAAATTTCCCTCGTACGGTCCCGGTAATTTTTCTTATAAAGATGATGAAGCCTTATTTCTGTACCATTATTTAATTCCAGAGGGTTTTGAGTTGGGTTTTTGTGCCCTTGTTGACTTGTTTAAATGTGTTAAGGTTTCTTTAAGCAAACAGTATTGTTAAAGTTCTTCATCATGACTGAGCCAAGTGTCCTCTTTTTTGGAAATCAAACTATGGTCACCCTAGTAAAGGCCACTGTTGTAAAAAAAACACCCGGGTATCTGAGCCTAATAACACTTTATTTGTTAAATCTCTCTGGGTAAAATAACAGTAATATTTCCCCAAGATGATCATCAGACAGCTTCCACTGTTTAGCTCTGCATTAGCACGCTACACAGTGCGTGTTATACCTGTGCGTCAGCGAATAGAAACACAACTGTATGAATCGTGCTCCGGGAGAAACTGAACTTATGACATCATCTTAGACCGACCCACGCATCCTGACCTAAAGCAAACAGCTGACTCTGTTTGCTGGATGATCCAAATCACCTGCAGCAGCCAGAGTCCTCACACCTACACAGACATGTGACCACAGTACTGCAGTAGGGGAGACCGGGGATAGTTGTAACATTTTTGACATTTCTGTCTGTAGCTTGGAGATCTTTTAAGGTAGTGGATTCAAAATGTAATGCAAAGTATTTACATGTCTCTGCTATTAAATAGTGCAGCTATTTTCTCTGCAGCACAATTACCCATTGCATGGTATGCTCTCAAACACAAAGAGTGAAATGTTACAATTAACCCCATAGTCTGGGTTAGTTGTAACATACCCCGGGGTGAGATGTAACACAATGAAATAAGGGTACTGACAAAATCTTAAGATGTAATCTATTTTATTCAACACCTGAATGCACTTATAAACATTTATGTAGCTATTTGTGTGTTTGTGAGTGTGTGTAGGAGTGTGTGACAGAGTGCAGAAATATAGATTTTGAACATACTGTAACAAAAACTTTTCACCAACTGAATTTTTCAATAATTTTGGTTGGCCTTCATTGAGTCTTCATTGGCTCGGTGGGGATTATAACCGACAACTCTTGCCACATTTGAACATAATAATTAACCTGAAAAAATGTAGCTGTGCACCAGCTTCATCAAATGAACTGTATGTGTTTCTGTCAAGTTTTTAATCACCATCAGAATCACAGTGGTGACAGATGTATGGCTGTCCTGGAGTGCAGGCCTCATGAGCCCACAGTGCACAGGTCAGGCACTTAACCCAAGCTTCTTTTGGCTTTGAGTTATTGAAGTTTTCCATGCACACAATACAGAAATTCTCAGCAGCATCTGAGGAATCTGTGTTGTCCTGTTCAGTGTTATTCATTTTCTGATTTTTCTTTCGTGATGTGGAAAGCTTGGATTGTTTTAGGTTTGTGGGAGTGGATTTGCCTTGTTTCTGGCACAGCCTCTTCTTTGGAAAACTTATTTTCCTGCTTCTCTGGTCTGCTTCAAGGGCCATCTTAACTGGTGTATCAGTGAGTATTGCTGTTTGTTTCCTTTTTCTTCCCGTTGAAGGGGTTTTTCTAGGTCCAGCTTTTGGTAAGGGTCGCACATCTTCTGGGTTAAAGCCCAAGGAGGTCTGTGGGTTTTCATCACAGCCTGATGAGGGAGCAGCTTGGAGGTCAGTTGGGAGACTGGAGATGTGAGCATCTGGAGGAGTGGTCATGTCGTCAGCTGTAGGACTGGTGAGATGAGCAGCAATAGGAGCGGACTGTTGGTCAACTGGAGAAATGTCCATATGGACTGCTGGAGAAGGACGATCTGTGACCTGTGATGGAGCAAAGTCACTGTCCTCAAATATGTTTGGATTGTATGGCCAAATTCCACAGCACTGGAATCCAGCCTGTATATTCTTTGGTGTAGCTGCTGCTGGAAGTGCCGTCCTGACAAGACCTGGTATTTCATATATTGTTATGGTCTTTCCTGGATTCATTCTCATCCAGGAATCACTTGCACTGTTCACCATCTTTTTCAGTGGGCCATAAACACTCCTGTCAAGTGGTTGGAGTTTGTGACTGCAGTGAGGGGGAAATGTGAGCATCACAATTCCATTGCTCTTGCAGAAGTCAATGGCTGCAATTGACAGGTGTGAACTGTGGTCATCCATGAGAAGAATCACTTTTCTTTCATTGCTGACCTTGGTGTGGTTTGCAAAGTGCTTTAAAAAGATGAGGAACTCTGTTTCTTGCATCCATCCTGACTTATTTCCACTGCCAATACTTCCTACTGGCCCATCTCTGACAAAGTGGTCTGCATAACGTATGCGTGGGAACACAAACATTGGAGGAATTGTGTTGCCAATGGCATTAACTGCACATGCAAGGGTGACCAGTGAACCTCTCTCTGCCGATGTCATTGCACCAACTTGTTTAGTGCCACGTTTTGCAATCACTCTGTCCGGGGTTTGCACAGTTGTTATGCCAGTCTCATCAATATGTCATTTGCTGTTAAGGTGTGTCTCTTTAGCACTTCATCAAATTTTTTGAAAAACATTGCTACATTGTGTTGATTAAAACTGGTGGCCCGTGCCAGACTTGTAGCCTCAGCACTTCTAATGGACAAAGTTGGGTTTCGTTTCATGTAGGCTGAGAACCAGTCTGGTCCAGCCCTTGAGAATTTGTCCCATGACTTTGGATATTTGCATCCATGTTTCACTGCAAGCTGATATGCCAGTTCTTTTACCTGTAATTTTAATCACGAAATATGTTAGTATTTCTGATATACTATATTTTAAATTGCTACCATTACAAATTTCTAACTTTCCCTTGTCTTATCCTTTATTGCTTCCTATCTGCTTACCTCACGTGGACATAGTCCATAAAATGCATCTGCAGCTCTCATCAGGTATTCTGTTAATTCCTTCTCTTGTTCATCAGTGAAGACCTTCTTTCCACTATGGTATCCTACACGTGGGAGTTCCATTGATCCCTGCTCTTCCACCTTCTTCCTCTCTTTACAAAATCGGTGCAAAGTGACATGGCAAATGCCATACAATTTTGCCACAGATCTGGTGGACTTTCCCTGATTTCTAACATCATTTGATGCTCTCTCCAAAATACTGAGAGGCACCCCTCGGTCAGTCTGTCTTTTCCATGACCTAGGCATACTGTAATTCAAAGAAAACAAAAAAATATGAGTTAAAGTAATAGTGGGGTAAGTTGTAACATTTGCATGGTTGTTACAACTAACCCAGGCTGTTGCTGTTACAACTGACCCAGACTCCTATAGCCACGATCTAGCTCGCATTACAGCTAACACCTAAAACATTAGCACTAAAGACATGCACAGAATATATCCCCATAGACATACAAATAACATAATTTAAGTTTGATGAGTTTAACTGCAAAGCAGTTAGTGCTATTAGAAAATGAAATAAAGTCAAAAAACTTACTTTTTGGCATACAAATTAGTTTCTTTCTTCTAAAATTGTCTGTGTTTGTCGAAGGGTGCTGATTTTTCACCAGTGATAGAAGAACTGAATTGCGCATGTACAGAGTGAATCACATGATTTGAAACTTAGCCCTGATTGGAGAAATTAGAAGTGTTACAACTGACCCACGTTACAACCATCCCCGGTCTCCCCTACTGAAGTCACTTCTTTGGCTCCCAGCTCGACGCACAATTACTTTTAAAATCCTTCTGTTAGGTCGTAAAGCTCTCAGTGGTTTGGCTTCCAGCACCTCGCTAACTTGCTCAGTGTCTATAGCCCAGTCACACCTCTCCGGTCATCAGCTGGGGACCTCTTAACTGACCCCAGAATTAGATCTGTGTCCTGGGGGCGCTTTCACCCTGGCCCTGAACGCTGCTCTGACCTGAGGTCATAATTGTGTGTGTGTGTGTGTGTGTGTGTGTGTGTGTGTGTGTGTGTGTGTGTGTGTGTGTGTGTGTGTGTTCCTTTATGCTGACTGTGATAAAATTGCCATAATTTCGAACAATAAGTAACATGTATCAAAGGCTTTGGGCCAAAGTCAGTTATTTTAAGCATTTTCTAAATTAGAAATAATTCAAGATGTCAGAGGAACTAAGAGTCTGAGACCAGAATCTCACATTTTATTCACCCCGTGAATTTAAGTGAATTTGTCATTTTCTTTAAGACTGTGAAGAATTTCAGTCAGTAAGACCTTTTAACGGATCTCAGACTTCAAAAAACGTTTATAGGAAACAACACTAACAAGTGCTTCCAAGCAGACACAGATTTGTTGGTCAGTTGTTAAATATCAGAATAAAATCTTCTGACAGGTTGGGACGTGTCCACGGGTAGACGGCCAGCCACAGCTCATGAATTTCCCGTGGGAGGACGTCCCCCGCCAGATTTCCACTAACCCGGCGATATGAGTATGTACCGTGCAGTCAGCGTGCAGTACATGGTGTGACTACGGTGTGGCAGCACATGCAAAGACATGGCACCTTACACAACCTCATTACCAAACACTGAAGGGGAGTTCTGTAACATGCAGCAGGAGCAGCCTGTGGTCCTGACTGACGGTATGTAATCAGCAATCAGACAGAAAGCAGGAGGGATTTCGTTTCTGTAGCACGTCTCACAGCAGAGTGAACACATTTTATGACTCTTTGAAAACTTTTAACTTTGCTGTTTTTTCTGCAGTCGCTCTGAGAGTTTGCGCTGATGTTTTTCCCGTCAGTAGATTCGCCCGTCAGGTCAATAATGATTGTGTGTTGAGTGTCGAAGTTGTCATCTGTACTGACAGAGGGGTTTCTTTGGTTTTCTGACTCAGGATCTTTCGGGGGGAAATGAAGTCCTTGATGTGCCTCTTGGCCTCTGTCAGGGCGGCCTCACCTTTTCCTCTAAATTGTGGTTCAGTGCGAAAACGCACAAGTGTGGAGTTTGGCAGCAACACAGCGCAATGTCTCCAAATTACGCGCGGCACAGACTTGAAGCTGATGAGCGAAGCTGCGGTTCCACTACTGAGGAAAAGAGATACTGGACCGAGCTGGGACCGGACTGGAAGACGCACAGCACCTCAAAAGGCACCAGGAGCAGCCCTCTCTCCGTACATCCCATATACCAAACCACAGAGTAAAGCAGCTGCTCTCTTCGATATTCAGTCTCTGTTTGAAGAGGATGTCATCGCTGAACTGTGCTCCAGGCTGCAAGCTTTCCCCCGCAGTGACAGGGCAGAGGGGCTGGCCTCTTTACTTGGAGCATGTGTTGAGTTTGGCCTGGAAGCCCACAGCCCTCCAGTCCTCACACTGATGAATGAGTGCCTGGAGCTGCTCTCCAACAGGGACATCGGGGTGGCACAACTCTGCCGCCTGGGTGAGGTGGTGTGCGCCCTGGAAGGCCGCCGGTCACGCGTGCTGACAGAGGTGTTGGACTGTGTGTGCGCTGCTGTGGAGGAGGATGTCGTCTCTCCCAGTGAGGCTGTCATGGTCTACTCCCTGCTGACGCGGTTTTGTGAGCCTGCCAGCCAGCAGCAGACCCGAATCCTGTCTGCTTTGCACACAGACACACAAAGGCTGGTCCACCGGCTGAAAGCCGGTCAAGTCAGTGATATTCTGCAGTCCTTGTTGAAGTTACAGCAGACACAGGTAGACACAGCAGCAGCATCGTCCTTGATTGTCTTTGATTCGTGATGACAAACCAGCTGTCACTTAAACATCCACAAATTTTAATCTCTGTCATTTAGGAACCACAATAATAATAATAATATTTAATGCTTTTACACGAAGTAACGTGAGAACATATAATACTTGTTTCACAGGCTGTTTCCCTGGTGCTGAGGCTGAGTCACAGGGCATCGCGGGTCTTTAAAGCTTTTCGTGATGATGAAATCATGAAGGTACTCACTGCTTTAATGACTCTGGAACAGCATGATGGAGAGCTCGTGGCGGCTATGGAGAAACACTTGCCAGGTGTGTTTTTTATAGTTTTATTATACACTTAAGTCAGTGCGTCTGTGACTGTTCTGATCAGATTTCACTATTTGTGTATTAAAAAATAAAAGACCAGAAAATAAGTTTTCATTCTGTCTCAGGGAGGCTGGAGAAGTGCGATCCAGAGCTGATCGGTGCCATCGTGGAGTATTGTGTGCAGATGAGGTGCCGTTCTGAGCCACTCTTTGAGGCTGTGGCTGAAAACTTTGTACGCCACGCTGAGAACCACACCACCCTTCAGATAGCCAAACAAATTGTTGCGATGGGGAGGCTCAACTACCTGCCACAGGTGAAGGTTTTCTCATATTCTCAGAGTTTATAAACAGATCATATGTTTTGCATATTTATTACAAATCTGCTGTAATGTGTCACTGCTCTGTTCCTCATCAGTGCTCCAGCCAGATGTTTAAGAAGCTGGAGAGCATCTTGTCAGAGAGGTTTTCACAGTTCCAGCCTCGCTCGCTGGTTGACGTGATGCACGCCTGCATCCACCTGGAACGCTTCCCTCTCAACTACATGACCAAAGTATTCAGCCCACACTTTCTACAGAAGCTGCAAGGTACGCGCCGGGCTTTTATTTCAGACTGTGAAAAGCAGGAGGAGAGGAAAAAGTCTGTCACTGTTCATTTTTGGGTGTTTCCATATTTCCTGTCTGAGAGGGATGATGTCTGTTATTTGCTGCTTAAACACTCTGGCTGAGAAACACTCTTCTGTTTCCTTAATCTAACATTTTCACTTGTTGCTGTCACTTTATTTTAGTGCAGAAGTATCTGTTAGGTGTCAGCTATGGTAAATGGTCTGTATTTGTATAGCGCTTTACTTGGTCCTAAGGACCCCAAAGCTATACACAATCATCCACCCATTCACACACTGGTGATGGCAGCTACAGTGTAGCCACAGCCGGCCTGGGGCGCACTGACAGAGGCGAGGCTGCCGGACACTGGCGCCACCAGTAGGCGGTAGGTGAAGTGTCTTGCCCAAGGACACAACGACCAAGACTGTCGGAGCCGGGGCTCGAACCGGCAACCTTCCGATTACAAGACGAACGCCCAACTCTTGAGCCACGATCGCCCCCAGCACCGTGGTGTGATGGTTACACCGTCAGCTCACAGAGTTTGTATGTTCTCACCGTGTCTGTGGAGTTTCTGCTCTCCGGCTTCCTCCCACAGTCTGAACCACCTGATGCTTGTTAGGTTCATTCTAAATTGGCTGTAGGTGTAAATGGTTCATGCACGCTAGGATAGGCTCCAGCCCAGCTTTGAATCAGACAAGTGGAAGAAAATGGATGGATCTTAGTTTCTCTGCTAGCTGTCAAAAAATAGAAAACAACTTCTTTACAGTACAAGAATATATTGCACATATAACTGCATGGACTTTGTATTTACCCACAAGGCTACGCGGTGTCTCTGATGTAAGCTCTCTGTGTCCTGCAGCACAGGGGGAGCCACTGGACAAAAACACACTGGGGCAGCTGACACAGCTCCACCTCTCCACCATGTTAGAGTGCACATACTACTGGGTAAGAATCTGTGAACAGGGTTATAATTTTTCATACTGTAAACACGAGTTCTGACTGTCAGAGGTGAATTATAACCACAACGCTCTCATTTAACTCGAAAACAAAAAGAAGGCGTTGGCTCCTCGATAACAGGAGTGATTCGTCTTTACTGCTCTCCTCGCCAGGGTCCCAGACTGCCCTTCTTTCTTCACGTGAAGAGGTTTTCCTCAGCAGGCCAGGCCTTTGAGACACCAATGGAACGTCTTTTATACAAACAGGTCAAAGGTCCTCTAGCACAGCTGCTGGGGGGCACATTTTACTCCACCAGAATGATTCATGGTGGATACACTATAGGTAAGCTACAACAGGACACGTGACACATCATCACAGTACCTGCAGCTCAGGTATTTGACTTTCATGCTTATTACACGCTCACTGGACATTTTGTTAGGTACAGTCTGGGTTGGCCCCCTCGTGCTGGAAAGTTTCCTCAGAGATTTTGGTCACCATGTGAGCACCACACAGCTGCTGAACATTTAGCTGCACGTCCTTGATGCCAATCTGCCAATCTGTCACATCCCAAAGGCTCTCTGTGAGACTGGAGGCCTTTTTAGTAAAGTGAACTCATCATCGTGTCTGAGATGATTTGAGCTTTGTATCCTGTATCCTGCTGGAAGCAGCCATGAGGAGATAGTACATTGTGGTCATAAATGGATGGACAAGGTCAGCAACAATGCTCGGCTAAGCTGTGGCATTTAAACGATGTTCAGTTGGTACTTAAACACACCCCACACCACTACACCGCCACCAGCAGGCTGAACAGTTGATAAAAGGCAGGACGGATCTATGCTTTCATGTTCTTTACTCAAATTTCTGGATGTGTTATTCTCCCCTGATATCAATAAAACATATTTACGCAGAGACCTGCTCCGCCCTCCTCTATTTCAAACCTCCCTCTGTAAACACTAGAGATGAGAAAATGTATAATAGAAAATACTCAGAGCAGCACGTCTGCCCCCAGCAACATAACACCTCCAAAGCTCCTTGGCTCACCTTTCTTTCTCATTCTGATGCTCAGTTTGAACTTCAGCAGTTGTCTGTAAGCCTGAAAGCACTGAGGTGCTACCATGTGATTGGCTGATTAGATATGTGAGATAAGAGCTGTAGCCCGTGAGTGTATTACCTGCGTGCTGGGATAGATCGTGTTGTGACGAGAAGTTCGTTTTTTCCATTTCTTCCTTTTTGTTAAGATGTGGAGATTTGCCTGGATGAGAGTGGATTTGTTCTGCCTCCGTCTCAGTGGGATCACACTTACAAGAGGTAAGAACTGATCTGGCTCTGAGCGTTTCAACAAATTTCCAATAAATTGTAAGAAAATGTGCCTCCAACCTGTGAGGCTTAAACATGCTTTAGATTTTGAATCAGCTGAAAATGTGAAGCCCTGTTTTGTTTAAAACAACAATTAAGTGAGTAATTAAGCTTTTCTTCATGTGTTGTGCGCGTGTAGAGTTGTGTTGTGTTTGGATGATCCAAACCGTTTCTGCACCAACACACGACACCTGCTGGGGAAGGAAGTCACAAAGAGACAACACCTGCAGAGGATGGGCGCGGAGCTGGTGGAGGTAAGTGTGAAAAACCCCAGAAGATACTCGTGAAACTGAACGGTTGCAACCGGATAGAAAATGTAAGAGTTTTGTTTTGTGGTTAGAAGTTTCTTCTTTGTAAACTGAGAGGACCAACTTAAACTTAATGCTATTGTTGCTCATTGAAATGAACTGTTAAATTCTCTTTTTGGCATGTTAACATCATATCTTTAAAGTTTTATATTTATTGTGTTGGTCAAAAATGTCAAAGCTGATCTGTATTTATTTTCTTCCTCGTCTCGTCGCTCTAACAGATCCCTTACTTTGAGTTTGAGAAACTGCAAACTGAAGAGGAACAGATCCAGTATCTTCACGACAAGATCTTTCCTGCTGTATCCAAGTTTAACAATCAAGCAGCGAACCAGTTAAACCAAAAATCCACAGTGAGACAAACCAGCTTGTAATGTGCTCGGGGTACCAACGATACCAAGAGGCCAAAACCTGAGGATCGTGAACACAACAGCTGAATTTGCTGGCAGTCTGTTTGCAAGGATGGACAGACTGACGGGGAGTACTCTGTAATCTGTTACTCTCATACATCCGGACACGGTGTCAGAATGTTGGATTAGAGGATTTATTCCAAAAATGTTTCTTTACTGTTCTCATATAACAAACTTTTACCTGAACTTAAATTATACACATCCCTTCCATTAAAAGATTTTCTCAAACATTGTTAGAACCTATAAGTAATATTTGAGATGCTGTGGAGCGTCTGCTGCCAGCTGGGGTAGGGTAATAATTCCCTTTATTGCCAGCTTTTCTGGTAATATGTATATTTAAAGCTATTTTCTATTCTGCTATTAATTTATTGTTGAAAATTATATTTTCTATTTATGTGAGTAATAGTAAGAGAAATATTAAATGGCGCTCGGTACGGCTCTAACCTTCGTCCTTAGCTTCTGTGTGTTATTTTGACTTTTTATAGGGAAGAACAAGAATGCCTCACAGACTGAAGATGATCGAGATTTCAGAATAAAATTCACACGAGATGTAAATAATACACAACTGTTGACGACACATGTAGTTGTTCAGCATCTCATTCGTGTCAGAGGTGAGTTTTCTCCTCCCCGGTCGGGGGTTTGGGCGTCCTCCTCCTAATGGAGCAAACAATGCGTCAAATAATTAGAGTCCATTTCTGACTCGTGCAACAAACTAAAGAAAGAGGAAACGCTGCGAAGGCTAATGTGAGTGTGTCTGTACTCACCTGGTACTAACAGGTGGCAAGATATTAGAGCGGGGGCACGCCGTGAGGACGAGCTCTCCTCTGACAGCTTCCATCATCAGGTTCTGGAGGGTGTTCATCAAAACAAGTTCACTCATGAAAGCAGACACATGTTCGCGTGTGTGGGGCGTGTTTCCTGAGCACCCTGCACTCTCCTCGCTGCCCACTGCCCTGCTCAGAGCCCGAGTCTGCGGCCTGGCGGGGGGAGAAGAGCTGGGACACAAACACTGACAGGAGGAGGATGGAAACGATGATCTGTCAGGAGAGGACGATCCCGCGGGCCGGTAGGTGTCGGGCTTGGAGGCCGAAGAAATCAGACGCTGGATGAAGGCGGAGTCATCGAGTATGTCGCTGAAATACGAAGAACATGCATGATTGATTTTCAGTGTTGTCATCTTAAATATCACCGATCTATAAATTAGAATAAATGCATAAGACAGGCTGTCTACTCTACACGTGGGCGGTACCGTAGCAGACAGCTGAGTATGTGGAAGAGGATCTCTTTGTCGGGGCTGTGTGCTGGAGCAGGAAGCCCAGTAGAGACGGTGGGTTCAGGATGATGCATCTGAACTGACTGAAGGCTTCTAATAACAGCAGGAGAAATGACATGTCATCGCTCCAGCATCTACAGTTAAGCTCAGGGATGAAGGACTGAACATATTCTGTATCTGATTTACCTATAATGCTTATTAAAGTAATCAGGACAGTTCTTTAGGTACTCTATAAGGTCATGGGAGTGTGCTGTGACCCTGAGATACAGCAGAGCAGGTCTGGGGGGGTCGGGGCGCCTCCATACTTTTGCTATCTGTCGCTGTTCCCGCAGCTCGGCCGTTCTTAGCTTAGTGCCTGCACTGGCTGCTTCATACACACCACTGGCACAGATGGGAGGAAGGGTCTAGAGTGGAAAGAGAACGTGAAGTCAGAATAAAAGCTTCATGTTCTTTTATAGTCTCGTAATTATTTTAATAATAAAATCACAGAGACCACCTTATATTTTCTGAGTGGCGGACCTTTTCTTACAGGAACTGCTGGGAGTGTCTGTGACGAGACAAGGAGTGAAATACTTTTGATTTCTACATGATTTTAAAAAATTTAATAATTAGTCTTTGAAGTCAGACCTCGTCGATCAGAACTCTTTGGCTCTCTGTGATGTTTTTGTCCGTGATTATAAATTCATTTTTTTGTCTTTCTCTTTCTTCTTCCCAGCGCTGCAAAGCATCGTTATACCGAGTACGTTCAGCTTCCAGAGTAACCTAGAGAAGAGAGGAAAAGGACGCAACAATTCAAGGAAATGAGAAAAATAATAACAAAAAACTTGATTTATAACACAAGACAGAAGATGAACAAGGATAAAATGTTTTTAAAACATTTCTTTTAGGTAAAACTGAGCTGCATAAAACAAGACTGGATGTCTGAAGTGAGATGTTTAATCCTGCTGAGGTGCTTTCAAAAAGGACCCTGAGGTTTTTACCATATTAACTTTACAGACAGGAGCTCTGTTGTTGTACTTATTTTAGCTGCAGTAAGTTCTATTCCATCCAGCATCAAAGCAGGCAAAGCTTTGAGTTTACGAATGTCAGTGGGGTTAAAAGAAAATAGAGCTGCGTGTCGTCTGCATAACGTGCCTGCAGGTGACACGTGGCAGGGGTAACATGTATAAAGGAAGGAGGAGAGGTCCAAGCACAGAACCCTGAGAAGATGCATCTGACCCTGCGTGGGTAAGGTGGCCTGTGACTTTCCTAGGGCAACAGTAAGCATTGCTGCAAACAACGATAATGCACCACACCACACTGCAGTTTCTGCACAGAAATGGTTTGTGGAACATGACAAAGACCTCATTGTACTGACTCAGTGGTGTGAACTGGGCCTTTGTGCCACCTGTAACAAAACCTAAACTTTACGATGATGCGTCTGTGTTACCTGACAGACGACATCCAGCTGATGAACTGTGGGGTAATCAGTAGAAGTGAAGGTGAGGACACAAAGGGCACACTCCCCCGGACGAAGACGACCTCGGTCTGGGTGGATCTGCACAACCTGACACAGCACATCAACGCTCATCAACGTGAGAAAGAGAATAAAATAATGGCTTGTACAACAATGAATACAGTGGGGCAAAAAAGTATTTAGTCAGCCACCGATTGTGCAAGTTCCCCCACCTAAAATGATGACAGAGGTCAGTAATTTGCACCAGAGGTACACTTCAACTGTGAGAGACAGAATGTGAAAAAAAAATCCATGAATCCACATGGTAGGATTTGTAAAGAATTTATTCGTAAATCAGGGTGGAAAATAAGTATTTGGTCACCTCAAACAAGGAAAATCTCTGGCTCTCACAGACCTGTAACGTCCTCTGTAAGAAGCTTTTCTGTCCCCCGCTCGTTACCTGTATGAATGGCACCTGTTTGAACTCATCATCTGTATAAAAGACACCTGTCCACAGCCTCAAACAGTCAGACTCCAAACTCCGCCATGGCCAAGACCAAAGAGCTTTCGAAGGACACCAGGAAAAGTATTGTAGACCTGCACCAGACTGGGAAGAGTGAATCTACAATAGGCAAGCAGCTTGGTGTGAAAAAATCAACTGTGGGAGCAATCATCAGAAAATGGAAGACATACAAGACCACTGATAATCTCCCTCCATCTGGGGCTCCACGCAAGATCTCATCCCGTGGGGTCAAAATGATCATGAGAACGGTGAGCAAAGATCCCAGAACCACACGGGGGGACCTGGTGAATGACCTGCAGAGAGCTGGGACCAAAGTAACAAAGGTCACCATCAGTAACACACTACAACGGCAGGGAATCAAATCCCGCAGTGCCAGACGTGTTCCGCTGCTGAAGCCAGTGCATGTCCAGGCCCGTCTGAAGTTTGCCAGAGAGCACATGGATGATACAGCAGAGGATTGGGAGAATGTCATGTGGTCAGATGAAACCAAAGTAGAACTTTTTGGTATAAACTCAACTCGTCGTGTTTGGAGGAAGAAGAATACTGAGTTGCATCCCAAGAACACCATACCTACTGTGAAGCATGGGGGTGGAAACATCATGCTATGGGGCTGTTTTTCTGCCAAGGGGACAGGACGACTGATCCGTGTTAAGGACAGAATGAATGGGGCCATGTATCGTGAGATTTTGAGCCAAAACCTCCTTCCATCAGTGAGAACTTTGAAGATGAAACGAGGCTGGGTCTTCCAACATGACAATGATCCAAAACACACCGCCCGGGCAACAAAGGAGTGGCTCCGTAAGAAGCATTTGAAAGTCCTGGAGTGGCCTAGCCAGTCTCCAGACCTCAACCCCATAGAAAATCTGTGGCGGGAGTTGAAAGTCCGTGTTGCTCGGCGACAGCCCCAAAACATCACTGCTCTCGAGAAGATCTGCATGGAGGAATGGGCCAAAATACCAGCTACTGTGTGTGCAAACCTGGTAAAGACCTATAGTAAACGTTTGACCTCTGTTATTGCCAACAAAGGTTATGTTACAAAGTATTGAGTTGTATTTTTGTTATTGACCAAATACTTATTTTCCACCCTGATTTACCAATAAATTCTTTACAAATCCTACCATGTGGATTCATGGATTTTTTTTTCACATTCTGTCTCTCACAGTTGAAGTGTACCTCTGGTGCAAATTACTGACCTCTGTCATCATTTTAGGTGGGGGAACTTGCACAATCGCTGGCTGACTAAATACTTTTTTGCCCCACTGTACAAGCCGTGTTTGTGTGATCCGTGACAGTCAAACAGAGCCACACAAAGAGGGCGGATCTATGTTTTTTTTGGCTACCTTTGCACCTTCCTCTTCCTGCTGGTTGGTGTGTTGGGGCAGGTCCCATTCATAGTGGGCGGTGTCTGCGCAAGACACGTTGGTGAGGAAGAAGATTCTCGAAGACTGTGAGCACACAGGGATGTCACCTAGAAAGATGCTGTCCTCAGACAGGAACAACACCTGCATAAAGCAAACATGTTAGAATTCAATGAAAATAATATTTGAATGATACACAAAAAAGATTCAAATGAACGTAGTCTCACCTGTCCTGGGAAGGGCACCCTCGTAACACTGGGTACAAAAGCTTGACAGTCACTGCTGTTACAGTGGTTTGAGGAGTCTTGTGTAAGGCTGCTAAGCCCACGTCCCTCAAACCTCACGACCGCTGAGTCACTACCTCCGATGTGGATAGGAACATCTACCTGGGGATACAGAAACGACAGAGTGTGTTTATCGTTACTGATCTGTTATCTTTCTAATTCCTCTTGATTTCTAAATGATTATTACCTAAATGATAACAATGCCAGCTGGTGAAGTACAAAACACAATTCAAACCCAGTTCCAAAAAAGACAAAATGTAAATAAAAACAGAATCTCATAAACTCTAAATAAATAAATACATACATGTATATATGCAAACCAATAAATTCTGCTTTTATTTACATTTTTAACCTCCTAGGACCTGCGTCCACATACGTGGACATCACATTTTGGGTTATTTAGACCAAAATACTCAATTCTGCTCTACAAGGGCCTGATATCCACTTACGAGGACATTATACTGCTACTGTTCTATCAAAGTTTTAAACTAATATCCTCATATGTGGCTCTGATTTTTCATAAAAACAAAAATAAGGTAAAAAACATCTGGTAATTCTTTGTTTTTACATTCATCGGGCCCCAATCGCCCCAAATATCAAAGAGAAATTAAAAATGCTGCCGTGGAAGAGTTCGGGTCTTAGGAGGTTAAACAGCATCCCAACTTCTCTGGAATCGGGTTGTGTAAATATCCTGACGACAGGGAAAGATGTGCAGAGTATGATGTCGTACGTGATACGTCTTCGCCTCCAACGGTGAGAAGATCCATTCCAGCTTTGCAGTTTTCCCTGGAGGAATTTCTCCTTGTGGATTGAGGCAGCGCAGCACTGGATGGTCAAAGTTGTCAGCTTGAAGCTGTGACAACACAGCTGTGTCCACTTCATAGCACACTGGCACTGCCCCACCATTGTGTAATTCATACACCTGCGTGGTAAACAAACAATCACAAATCTTTTCGTTCCAAGCGTTGGGCTGTAAACATCCTCTCGCTGCACACACTTGCAGAGACACACCTGCTTTGGAGGACTGCAGTCTCCAATAGTTACGGAGGTGAAGAAGTGTTGGTGGGAGTCAAAGTGGAGATGTGGCTGATCCCTCTCTACCGTCGCCCCCTGAAAGTTCAGCTGCACACAGAATACATGAAATGTACACAAAGACAATGAAAACAATCGAATGCAGCGAATGTGCTGATGTTAAAAGAAAGTACATCATCCCTTAAAATGTGAACTGTCACATGAATAAGTTAAAAATGTTTCTTACAGAATGCCGAGTGCTTGCTCGTAGGGGGTTGTTTGATTGTTGGGTTTTCTCCGTATAACTGTGGGGTCTTTATTTTTCAAAATAAAGTGCCATGAAGCGACTGCTGTTGCAATTTGGTGCTATATAAATAAAACTGGATTCTTTGACTTCATAAATATCTGTTTGTCATGCCCCTCATTCATTAATCTGACATAGCATCACAAAAAAAGGTCAAAAATGTAAAAGGAGCACAAAGCTAGCTTACCTTTGACACTACCAAAACTGTCAGGTGACTTATTTTTACTGCACTGTCAGACCTGCGTAAATATAAAGTTTTTAAAAGCCTCACCAAGATTTCTCTGCCATATGAGAGCTTGAACACAACAGGAAAGTGATCCGTCCCAACAAAGACGTGACTGTGAACGACAACGTTTTGAATGTTTTGGTATCAGTTTATTAGTTCATTGGTTAATAAATTAATTTGCTTCAGATTTTAGTCAGTGTGTAATGATTATGGGACATGTGCAGTCATGATCTCTGACCTGTAGCTGAAGTGTACTGCCCTCTTCTGGCCTGGGAGCAAAGTTCCAGCGCGAGGTGAAACACTGAACAATTGGTTGTCCTGAACCTGTGAAAAACATGAAACATTACTTTTGTTTTTATCTCTGTCTTATCATAATATTGATATTTTTTCTTGCAAAATGGAATAAACAAAAGATACAAAAAAGTAAGACCTTCATTTGGGACAGCTCTGTGTTACTGAACTCTCCCGTCACTGCCCAGTACTCCAACTCTATCTGTTGATCCTCTGGAAACAAGAAGGCCCTAATATCAAAGAAGAAGACAACTATCAGCAGATGGTAGAATTTACCTTCAAACCATCACATACGCTCTACTTTCAACAACAAAAATGAAAAATGACAGGGTGCATAGAGCAGACTGGTCTGTAATAATAGTATACTTTATGGCATGATATTTACATACCAGTGTACAGGAATACACCCAGGGTTGTGAAGCATCAACATAAGGTCTGAAGGATCTGAATCAACAGGAGCCGAACCAAAGTTGAAATCCAGCATGGTTTTGGTGAAGATGGAAGGACTTGTGTGCAGTCTAGAGACAGATGGAGACAACAGGGTGGTGCGCACCACACCCAGACACTGCAGGTTTAAAATGACTGTTTGTCGTTCAGGAATTACAAACTGTTCTACAACAAATACAAAATAATTCAAGTACAAAAAATTACCATAAATACCAAAAAACTTTAATTATTCCAGGGTTACGTTTCTGTTTTGTTTAGTTTTTTTGCTTGTTTCAGATGCTGACCTGTGCCTGGTGGGAGTCTGAAAGGTCAGTTCTTCAGAGGACGGGTTGGACAGCAGCTGGTCGTTGAGACAGTCCAGTGAGAAGAGTTTCCATATGTGTGTCTTGCTGAGTCTACCCACACAGCCACAGCTCCACGCATCCATCGCCTGCAGGGTGGGAAACACACCCCTAGCTCGCACTTCACAAAGCGCTTGGGGAGATGACATCACACATCCTGGAGAGAGAGAGAGACAGGGAGAGCAGGATAAAACAGGCAGTGTTGCTTAATAATGACTTGGAGTTAAATTGCAGTAAACATTTAAGCGTATGGAGTGTGTATGTTTTCTACCACTGGCATTCAGAGTTGTATATGTGATGGTCCAGAGGTACTCGGCTTGCCTGTTCGGTCTGATTGTGGATCGGACCACCTTGGTGGAGTGAGAGGCAACAGTTCCCCTCTCCAAGTCCAGCTGTAGGGCTAAAAGGACACAGATTCAGTCTCACTAGTAGAATCAAAAAGTACAGAGTGCAGATGAACGTATACGTGTATCACAAAACGAGATACCACTTGGCTGAGCTGCAGAGTCAGAGTGATGTTCATCATCCAGAAGTATCTGCTGCACAGAGAGGCCGAAGGAGACTGGACAGGGGCTCTTGTTTACTACAGGAATCTCAACAGTTCGACAGCTTCCAACCAAAGTCTCTCCCACATCAAGGATGGATTTCTCTGCCTGGGAAGGAAGGCACCTCTAAAGATCTGCTGCTGTTCCAAAGCTACAGGAAATGATTGCTTGAATTTTCTTGCAATATTTGTCTACGGTTATAACTGACTCACAAAAAACAAAAACAAGCATGTGTACATATTGAAATCACTCAAACACATGAATAGTTCCACCTCTATCCAGCCCCTGGATCCCACTCCCTCCACTACAAGGGTGAGGTGTGACTTGATGGATCCATGTGACTGGACAGGCCAGTAGGTTAGAGTAGGTTCTAGTGTGTATGCGTTCTCTGCCAGCGGACTGAAGGTCCACGTCTGCATCTGTAGTAAAAATAAACAAATTAAACAGCTTTTTTTTCCACAGTTCCACAGTTACTGTCTACATAAATGTGCAGTGTGCACTCCTCTCTCAGTCTCTCACACAGCACTCATTGGGATGCAGTTCACCAGCATCTGGTTTGACAGAGATAAGCTCCTGGTCTGGCTCTGGAATGCTCCACTGGAATCTATCATGAAAGGAAATCAGAGAAAGCCAGCTGTAGACAAGATGAATGATCCTGAGGTAAGTCCAGACTACAAACAATACACTGAAAAATGTCGGAAAACACGACCAGAATAAGATCGCAGAAACAAATCAGGCAGCCGACCTCACTGGCAACAGGCTTCGGTTCCTGATGTGATGGGTGCGCTGGGCCTGCGAGCCCACTGCTGTTGGCTGGAAATATAAAGTGCTGCCTCCTTCCAGAGACACACACAGCTTTTCCACCACACTGACAACTGTCAGTTCCTGAAGAAGAAAGAGACATTAACAGACAGTAAAATAAAAATAACGTAAAAACGTGAGTGACTGTTGACTGACGCTCTCGTGCAGGGCCGCACCTTTGTGAGTTTAGATGCATTGAGCTGCAGGTGTAATTTAAACCCCTGGTCAGAACTATCCTCTGCTGGCACTGCTCTGAGGGACAGGATCTGGTGATCTCCTGGCTGGATCAAACCACAGCTTGGAACTACAAACGCCGATTCTGCCAGGGCAGGGTTTGAGCTGCGCTCCAAACAGAAAGTGAGCGGCCAGTCTCCAACATTGTGAAGCAGGACTGTCCGATAGGAAATGACACTGAGGGCTGGAAACACCTAGTAGAACAAAATCATTCAGCAAGCTCCAGATGTTGTTTCTAAGAAGGAATATTTGATTTATTATCTTAAAGATTTTCCTCATGAGTTGGGATTTGAAGAAAGTGCATCTTTTTTGTTCTTACCACGTGAGGGGGATTTACGGAGCAGCGTGGAGTGAAGTGTTCTTTGCCTGGCTGAAAGGAGTGGCCAATGACTCTGATGGTCACACACCAAGGCGGACACACACCTGTGTCTGGACTGTGCTGCAGAGTCCAAAGACGCATGATTGACAGCATAGGTTTGAAAGCATGTGACTGTTTAAGACCAGGTTATACTAAGTCAAAAAAGCACCGCTGCCTGTTGTAATGCACAGTTTACTGCAGTGTATAAAATAATAATACCTTATCGTATGCAAAGCACTCAAGTTGTGCTCCGTGCAGAGTATTGAGCTGCTTGGGCGCGTACGTCACTCTGAACAAGGTGGACTTAAGTGGAGCCAAGTCACAAGATGATGGAGCGATGGAGAATGGAGACTCTTGGGCGGCAGTCCAAACGAGACTTGAAGGGAAATACATGAAATATAAGCATCAGCGGTCAGAAATTAAAGGTAGATTTCAGACAGAAAAACAAAAACATCAAAAGAAGCCACGCTGCAGGACACGAAGACGTACCTGAGTTTCCTCCTGGTGTGGTTTGTGATAGAGACCGACTGCGTAAAAGCAGATGAAGGAGATGAAGAGGATGTATGCTTGTGATTAAACAGCAGTTCAGTCGGGGCCACAGATACACGTAGCAATGGCAATGAAGATTTCAAACAGAGAGGATCCGTGTGCCCCAAGCAGGCCCGGTAAAAGTCTTCCACGGCGGTGGCTGACATGAACTGCTGTAAATGACACAGACAACGAGTCAGAGAGGCAAGTCTAAGCCTTCGCTGAAATTTAAATACAGAAATGTGAAAATGGAAGCATACCCCCTCCACAGGGGAGTGCAGCCCTTTCTGGTCAGACTCTATTTTATGACCTCCCCGCAGGGCTGCCGGGGCATGTGGTGAATTCTGTCTGCAGTCCTGCTGAAGCGTGTGCAGAACCAAGTGTTCAGGTTTTAGTATGGCAGGTTTCTGGTGCCCTGAGTGGCAGGTACCAATCAGGTCAAGAAACACCGGCTCCTAAAAGAGACATTATGTAAGCACATAGGTAGAAATGCTTGTCTCCGTGCCGTGTTTAACATGTCCTACCCCGTCCAGTACGAGACATGCCACTCTCCTGTAGTGTGCATTAGGCTGTGTGGGCCTGTAGGCTGCCTTCACTCTGGTGTGACTATGTGGGAGAACAGCGCCACTTGCTGGTAGGATACTAAACACACTGTTCCCACTACAGTCAATATCCCACTGGTAGAAAGCCTCAGCAGTGGAAGCATTAACGAGCTCCACCGTCCGTACAACTGATCCTCCTGCTTCAACACATTCAAAATCCACCACAGAGGAAGACAAGGCAACTTTGGGACCTGCAAAAGGAGATTATCTGGGTTATAAACTATCTTCCTTTTATTATTTGAAAATACAACTTTCTTGGGAGTGTACATGTGCTTTACTAAAGCTACAGAGAAACTGAGTTTTCCTTCATGTCTGGGCCTCTTACCAATACAACGCCCAGAGAGTTTGAGCAGACTTTCACTGAGCGTGCCTTTGCAGTTTAGAGACAAGTACTCCACTGAAACAGTATCCACCACAGCAGGGGAGTAAGTGACTGAAACCCGCCGTGATCCACCAGGAGCCACCCTACCACGGGTGGCATCACAGCTGAACTCTGATCCAAACGAGGGCACCCCACCAGGCAGCCGTGACAGAGAAAAAGACGCCGTTACCTGCAGGAAAGGATGCAAAGATGTGTGGGAGAAGGCTTCGAGCGTGAACTTTTGCACTTACGTGTCTATGTGCACCACCCACCGGAGACGGGTTAAAAATGTCAAAGTGTTTCTGCAAACTCTTGCCAACAGCAACAGGACCAAAGTCCACCAGTGGGCCACCATTATCTTCTCCCCCTTTGCTGCTGGGATTTTTCACCAGTAGATGTGGATATTTAGCTTAAAAAAGCAAGATAAAAAGTCGCAGGTAAAACAGATGCTTGAAAGACCGATGTGTCAGCTTTTGACTATTTGAAGTAGATCTAAAAATACCTAGAGTGGAATTTTACAGGGAAAACAGTATTTAGGCTAACTTTCTATTCCTCCTTTTGTATTTTACGTTCATCGTGTGATGTTGCAAACGTTATCTTTATGGGAGTGGGCCAAGCCCATCATTTTATATTTTGGTCATGACGTACAAGTAAACGAGACAGTGAGGAGGCTGACAGTTATGACAGTTTCTCACGCTAACCCTTACCCACTGACACTGTGGTCAGATCTTTGGTTTGCTAGTTACAGTACCTAGTCCCTGTAGGAGGACAGTGCAGCTGCTCTCGAGCTTGCCCTCCTCTCCAAACCTGCAGAGAGCCTGCTGCTGGTACACCAGTGCCTCCTGTGGCCGGAAGACCACTGTGGTGTGACACTCCTGACCGGGTTTCAACAGGCCCTGCTCTGGACGGAGCTGGAATGGTGCAGGACACTCCCACTGGAAGTACGTATGGAGTTTACTACAGGATTAAATAAAAAAGAGGCGATTAAAGTAAAATAAAAGCAAGCGTTCTATTTTCTATTTCCTCCCAACATAGAAAACACACATACAGGTTAAATGAAATACACACAGAGACATAACCGTGTACCTGGCATTTTTTAATGGGAAATCAGTGTGTGTGGAGTGTTCAACAGCACAGAGCGGGAGCATCACAGACTCAGGAACCTCCAGGGTGTGAGAGGGAACGACGGCACGGAGGCATACATGAAAGCTGCCTTCTTTCCCTTGAAATTCAATGCTGTCCTCATACTCACACTGTCTCAGACACACGCAGCAGTACACAAGCAGAAGACAGAAACAGTTAAATTACTTTTATATTTACCTGCTCTCTATACATCAGTTTGTATCATGTAAGGTTACTGACTACAGAGATACTGCTGCATAAGCATGAAAGCACTAGTACATTTCATATTTCAAAATCAGTGAAGATCAAGTAGTATTCTGTCTGATTTTAACATGTGTTACCCTTTGAAGAGGTTTAAAGGTGACTTGTATGGAGAAGGAAGTCCCGGGGCTGATGACAGCTATGTGAGGAGCCAAGGTGGAGAAAATCTTGGACACAGGAGGCCTGTGAAGGGAAGCGAGGGACGTGTTATCTGCAGGGATAAAACAAAGCTTAGCTTTGCACAGAGCAGATTAAACACCTTATGTGTAGCTTCTTTAGCTTGTTGTGGACGTTCTTTAACACTAATGTCTTGGTAAATTCTCTGCCCAGGTCCCAGTCCTCCCAGGCCAGCTCTGGTCTCGTTTCCACTCCAAAGAAGCAGTTTCTTTGGCTTGGTGCTCGTCGCTGACACTTCCCAACCCTCTGCCTGTGGGGAATCCCTGGATCCTGGCAGGTTTGGTGTTACAGGAGATGTGAGTTTTGGAAAAACACAAAAAACAAAACATTTATTCCAAATTCAAAACAATCTTTAACATTTATAGTGGACCTGAAACAGTCATACAGCAATGTCTCTTTGAGAAAAGGCAACTATATCTTCAAAATGATACATTTTTGTACAAACTTTACATTGACCAATAGGAATGGATGAAGTCATTCAGTGAACATTTTTTGCACACAGTATATTTCAATTAAAGATTTGGCTTGATAAGAACAAATTATGATTAATGATGTTAGTTGTAAATGGATTAAATACAAATATAAAGATCCAGATAGATGGTGTTGATACAGAAAAAGACATTATAGATAGTTAGAAAGGACACGTTAAATATATTCTTCCGTCAGTGTCAACAAGCAGCACTAAACAAAGCAGAGCAGGATTTCACATCACTCCATGTTCACCTTATTTAAGCTATTGTTCAAAGGTCTGGGACAATAACAACTTTTGCAACAAACATAAATTTAACCAAAAAGAAGTATAAAGATATGATCTTCATCAGATAGGAGAGGAAGATGTTGAATTTTAGTCAGTGTTTCTGTTTTTAGCTGCTACTTGCTTTGCTGCGTGGAGCACAATTATGGAGTTGTGAAAACAAGATAATACGGGAATAATTTGTATTTTATGTAGCGTACGTATTATGTGTAGTTAGAAATGTGTTCACTGCTGTTATTGCGGTTTAAATCAACAGGGAAGCTGGATAAATAAACACTGATAACTTTGTGACATTGTAGAGTTTTTACTGGATTATTTTCTGTATACTGTTTACATTATTGACATAAAGTAAACAAAACTAAACAAACACAGTTTCGTAAATGTGAGCACAGCACAGGGTTATTCTCACAGATCTCAAACAGGAAAAAAACAATGATGCCAAACTTTACTTTGATATCGTTGCCAGTGACGGAGGCCTCCCGTGGAGCGGCAGACACCAGCGGGTCAGGACCCCGAGTCTCCGCTAACATGGCTGTAAAGGAAGAAGACGCTTAGTCCTCGACACAGAAGGAAACACGGGGAATGGTAACGTAGCTCTTTCCCGTTTAAGACACATTTTACGGTCAGTAACACGAACTGGTTGGTGGCTAAAAAACAACCTCACCTTACCGACACGCGGAGCAAACTCTTCAACTACTTTTTATTTGCCTCAAAATTGAAGACGAAGAAGAAAGAACACACCGGGAACACCGGGAACAGACATGGGTCAGCGTTGTTGCGTTGTCGTTTCCATAGCAACAAGCCTCCAGAAGAAATTACGGCGACTGATAAGGGTCATTTGCAAACTGCTACGTGAGGACGTAACCAGAGTGGTGACGCTGTGACGTAGTTTTACGGTATGTAAATACGCGGATGCAGAGATATGTTAGGTTATAGCAGGTAATCATCCTTTAAATGGTTCAGCCACACTGTGTCTACTTTATTAAATTATAGAACTTTAATTATAATTCATAATCCAAAGTTTCTCATTTTTTTTCAACAAACTTGAAAACACATGAATTTAAGGTAATTTCGAAAATTTTATTAACAAGCAAACAAAAACTCTGACACTGCATTGCAAAAAAAAGAAATATATTAAATTCTATAACTGTTAAATTATATATTTTTTACAGAGTACAAGGGGGATGAGAAGGCAAACTTGAAAAGCAAGGCATGCAGATATTTCACTGAGTCCATGGCTTTAACTAAATACAAGCATTTCCAAGAAACTAAAACAAAGGGAAAGCATTCAATATCATAAAACAAACTAAATTCCTAAAAGGAAATACAGTAGCAACACAACAGTGTGCCTGTTATGTGTTTATAATGCCCTGAAACATCAGCTGAGTTCACGTAAATCACGTATTGTAACGGACCAGGAAACCTGGATAATATTACCATCCACACTGACACCATTAGTTTTATTTTATGTCTGTCTCATTGTCTACTACCTTCTATGAAAGTGCCATTATCACTCGTTCATGTAGTTTAATTGCATGCGCGTACAAAGATAAATGTGTTTATTGCAGGTGGCAGGACAGGGAAGTGGGCTTTAAGTCATAAAGATAAATTCAAAAAGTCTGAATTATTTGTTGATTTTAAAGTCATAACTCATGGATGGATAGCTGGCTATTAAAGCATTAAATGTTCAGGTACATAACAATTGAACAGTTCTGATTTCATGTAATATTAATAACAGACTGAGATGTTTGGAGTTGGTTTAGCACTATGATCCAGGCTGTTAAAAAACAAACTAACCAAGCAAAACTTTTAACAAAACGTTGTTTTCATTCCACCGTCTTCGTGCACAGGATTGCAATGGCATTACTATTTTAATAATAATGAGCATAAGAAGACATATAATAAAAACATGGACGAGTTTATGATGGGAAAGCCCCAGTTTTTGTTCCTGGGCCTCCCTCCTCAGTCTCCTCCTCTGAGTAAGAGTTGTAGTTTGCCATTTCTCCTCCTGAATGCCTCGTGAACCCAACAGAGCCAAAGGAACTTTCTCTCAGCTCTTTTATCTGCTCTTTCTCATCCTCGTGTTCCCCTGCTATCTCCTCCTCATCCTCTAGGCTCAAGGTGCGAGAGCCACCGTGACGTTTCATACTCTTCAAATCCATCCCGCTTCTTTCTCTGTCCGCGAGGCTGCTTGGAGTTACTTGTTCCCTAGTTTTGCGACTTCTCTTCCACTTCATCCGCCTGTTCTGGAACCAGATCTTAACCTGGAAATGGCAGGAATCATCACAGTTTGGACTATTTAGTAATGTAGCTGGCTGAACTGAGAATAAATGAAGTTGGTATATGAAATGCTGACAAGAATGTAGTAAAAATCAAACACCAGGGAGCTGTTAATGTTACACACAAAAAATAGCCATTGTTGGCTTATATGGTCATTCACTAACTTTGTCAGCGTCTAACCTGAGTCTCTGTTAGCATGAGCGAGGTGGCCACTTCAAACCGTTTAGGCCTGGATAGGTACTTGTTGAGCTTGAACTGGTTTTCCAGTTCCAGCAGCTGCCGACTGGTGAAAGCTGTTCTGGGCCTCCGACACTTCCCCAACAAACCTGTCTGAGATGGTGCTGAGGAGAAACCAGACAAATTATTTATGACATATCAATGATATTAATTTGTCTCTGCAAGTGGAAATATTTCACTTGTTATGACTGGTAGGCCTGTAAGGAAGCAAATCATATGGCGGCCTACACAAAGGTAATCTATAAATGGGATTAAGGAGGAAAGGAAATATTACAAAATCCCAAATCCTGGTTTCTCATTGCTGCCACGGCTGACCTGTGTCACAGTGTTTCTGTCAGTTAACAGTTATTGCTTTGATGGAGGGTCATGATAACAGGATTGCTGCAGAGGAGTAATAAACCATCACAGGGGTCCATTACCTTAATGAAAACACTATAAGTGTGATCAGTTGACTGAGGTCTGTATCAGGTGTTACCTTTACCATAAACAGTGCATGTTATTTGTATGACATAAATCGTCCTTAAACTACAGCTTCTCAATGTCAAAGCACTTTCAATACGAACACACAGGTAATAGTGATCTTTACAATAAACGACCTCAGAGAAAAACACATGCAGCTGTGCACCAAACAATCAATAACTAAAGAAAAAATATAGAATCAATTTATGAAGTGCTTTATTGTTCTACATAAATTAACACACTGGCCAAATACGTGATCAACAAAGAAACACTGCAACTATTAAATTATTATTTAAATGTTAATACCAAGCAGAAGAATGTTATAACAAGTTTTATTAAATATTCAAAAACTTTGATCCAAAAATTAAGATGTTGAAAAATTCTTACCATGTACGAAAATAACAATGATAAAGTTTATAGGCGAGAAAAATGCAAATCTGTGGAAACAAACACGCAAACTCACCGTTATACTCTCTGAGTCTGGGCATCATTATCCCGGCTCTGATCCAAGGCTCCAGTGGGAGCGTCCCGGTGACCCCCTTCAGCTGCTCCGGATACGGATGGACCAGCTGCGTGAAGCCGGGGTACATGAAGGCGGTGTGCTGGCCTCCGAGGGCCGCCACGGGATACACAGAGCTCGGGTGCATTCCGATGAGACCCACCTGATGCAGGGCAGGGAATGCCGACTGGGACAGGTTGAAGAGATGAGACTTGGAGAGGACTTCAGACTGCGCCGGAGACGAGTTTGAGGAGTTTGGATGAGGGGAGGAGGGCGTCTCTGAGCCGCCGGTCGACAGCGGGCTGTCTCCGGGGCTCCTGCTGTGATACAGCCCGGGGGACGCACTGTCCGTGTCCGTCCTCTGGTCCACGTCGTGCGCCAGCAGCGCATCAATTCGAAAGTTTTTGGATTTCTCCATGTTGGCTGTCATTCTGACTCGAGATGTGTCCTCTGAACAGTTGATGTTATTTCGTGTGAAGCGTTTTTGTTGTTTTTAAAACCCGAACCTAAACTTCAATAATGAAATAAACTCTTCTGATGAACTTTCGATGTTTCCCTAAGGTCTTGATACACGGGTTAAGCTTGTCATTCCCACTCACGGAAGAAATGCCTTTTTTCTGACCCACTGCACGAACTCTGCGTGTAAAAAACACTTCACCGCTCCGACAGTGAGCGCAAAAATTACTCGAACCCAAGCGCACGACAAAGTCTGCTTTGTTGTGATTGGCCAGAGCTCTGCAGAAGCACAGGGGCAGGAACTCACAAACTCTTCTGGTGTTAATTGATCTCGTCCTTCTTATGCATACAACTAGGTCACAGAAATGGCTTCCTGTAAGCCCCTGTTAGAACCATTTACGCGTCAATAAATCTCAAAGCAGAAAAGATTAACCTGTGTAGGAGAACTTTGTAAAAAGGAAAGAAAGATTAATAATGTGAACTTCTTCTTCCTTAAATGTCTGCGTCCTCTATCTTTAACCCTGTTTCAGGTGAAGTCGAGGTGTAGTTTTCTCACACAACCTCTTACACACTCATTATATTACACATCCAACATGTGTGAGGTGCAAACACTCTTGACGACTATATTGCCTTAATTGCTGTAATCTTACTTAGAGTTATGACAAAAATTAATCATTTTACAGCTAACTCTTGATTAAACTTTATAGCCTGCTAAGGTTGACAGAAACCCAACTGTTCTTATCAGCAGCCGCTTCCATGATTATCGTCATCACCACACTACTGAGCACATAAAAGGGCAGTAAACTGAGAGAAAGCAAACTTTTCTTTGTTTTCCCCTCCTGTAGATTAGAACCACACCGGCAAAGTAGACACAGGTGACAAAAAACATGTAGTAGTTGGCATTTATTCTTCAATTATACACACGGTGCATGCAACCAAGATTTGGAAAGGGAAGACAGTTTTCTTCTTCGTCTATTGCATGCAGTAGTATATTTTATATATTAATGTGCACAAAAGAGGACGGCATGTAAGTAGTTATAGTTTTCCAGGAGATCTTCCCTTCAACCTAAACTGATTCCTACGTGTCGCAGACAAACAGACAGACAATATCTTAATTAGAGGCTGAAACTGAGCAATTAAGCGTCGCTTAAAGGGTTCAGCCTTCATCTATATAGACTATTTTCCACAGTCACCAGGTGTGATTTCCTGCTGGACTTTACAGGATTGATAAGAGACAGTCATTGACCTGGGAAAACAAACTGTTCTCATGTCCAAGACAAATACACCAACACCTGCTGAACTGAGCACACAGCATTTAAGAGAAACAGCCTACGTGTTTAAAGTAAAAGTTGCATGTGTGTGCTGGAACGTTACATATACATATATATATTTGAGTAAATTATCAGCCGCCTCCTTTGACTGGAAGAGCTGTGCGTATAGTAGGAGTTAATGTTGTGTAATTATTATAACTTACATCACTGATCAAATATTAAAGCATGGGCACAGCAAGGTGTCTTATCCATGGCTAATGCACCCATCAGCGTGCTGCACAAAACTGTGCATGAACAGGAAGAGTCCACAAAGCAGCGTACATGTTCATCATATATTCTATAACATTTATTATGTATCCTGTTTTAACAAGAGCAAGCAATTTGATTGCAAATTCTTGGGTATTTGTTATAAAGTAAATGCTTTATGTTATAGCATGGGCGACTCGTTCTCGGTGTCTTTGATGGTCAGATACATCACTGTGATGTTGGACAGATCCAAGGCTGTAAAAACCGACTGTAAAATAATTACCACCCTGTGATCTCTTCTCCGGGCATTAGATAAGGCAGAGCGAGGATATAGCTCACCATTAAATACAGTCTGTCTAACATTTCTTGATGGCCAAGCATAAATATCATAACCTTTGAGATAAGGTTCTGTAGGCTGATGACATTGATATTTAAAATTTAACACCAAATAGAAACAGCGTGTTTGGTAATATATTAGAATTGTGATTTATGGTCATTAGACTGCCATTTTAATCATCCTTAAAAAAGTCTTTGTTTTCATATAACATCTGTGCATAGATGGTTTCTGTTCATTGCACAGCAGAGATGGCCTGTTATAAGATATCGTTCTACATCTGTTTTTGTTAAACGGAGACATTATTCATCAACCACATTCACTCATCTTCAGCTATAACAGCGGAAATCAGGAGTGAGGGTTTTAAGTGGGCTGCAAACTTTTTGTCGTTGTTCAGTTTTCAGATACGTGTTGTTAGAAGACATGACTGAAATTTAAGAGTTAACACAGGACGTCGGTTCAGGGGGGAGAAGAGTTTTTAAGGTGAAAGGCTGTGATGTAGGCTTTTGGGTTGTCTTCATTACATTTAAGGAGGAATGTGTTCTCTCCTGGCAAAAAAGTTGTCCTTCTTGGTCCAATTTAACACAAAAGAAACTGAAGGAAAGAAGCAGAGCAGATGTTTATTCTTTCAGAAGGATGGCTGCTCTTCCATTCATGTTAAAATCCTTGATTTAAATTAAATGATTTACAATTTAATGCATTTTATTTAACCTCCCTTTCTTGTTGTCTTTCTATCATGCACACACACACACTGGTCTGACAAGAGCAACAATGCAGATCACAGAGTTATAATGGATAAGAGCAAGCCACAGAATAGAAAAACAAGCCAGCCCATCGCTCCCCTCTACCCTCAGCTGTAAAAGAAGCGTTTATGTCGCCTCTTTTCATACACAAATGTAAAGAAGGTGGGCGATTCTGTCAGACCTCTATAGTTAAATGGCAAAAAGGTTACCCCATTCTTGAAGTGCAGAGGCAGAGCCGATTTTATTTCACTTATTTTATGCCAAGAACCTGTTTGTTAAACGGGGTCTAGTGCAGCAGTGAACCTCTAATAGAATTTGTGCAATTTAAAAAAATAATAATTTCCACCCACATTTGGCTACAATGTGGGTGGAAATTATGCACATCATCTCGTGACTCTCATGACTTTGCAAAGGACAGACTCTGTGCAGGCTTCTGTGGGTATTTTCCAATAGTTGACACTAATGATTGCTGCAAGGTAGCGCCTGAGAGTTCAGCAGCATGTTCCCATCATCAACACCACGCAACCAAGGAAAGATACGGGCGTCAGACAGGGATTAACACGCCACGCATTTTAGTAAAGTAAGACATGACAGTGTATCCCAGGAGACTTTGGGTTGAGAAGAAAATTCCCCCAAATTCCCAACAGATAGAATATAATAAAGCCTGTTGTTCCCCAGCTGTCTGCGTCCTATTGTGGAATCTAGTCCAAAATCTGCTTTTGGATTCTATTGTATCTTTTGTCGTACCCTCGTTTTGCTCCGATTGGCCTAATGGACCGCAGGGGAATGGAACACTTCCTAGTTGAGCAGCGGTGGGTGTTCGGGGTTGCAAGGTTCAACATTGTTCAAAATGAGTTGATTAATGACAGCCTTCAAAACTCAGACCGGGAGATAATGAGGAGGACAAGAGGGAGGGATGGAGGAGGAGGAGAGGGAAAGGAGGCGAGGCGGAGAGCTGAGATTGGATGATTATTACTTAGCACAGTTAAGGGTGAGATGACAGTACAATGACAATGAGGCTTCAGGGTAGAAGTGGAGGAAGAGAGGAGGCACATAGCTAATTACTCCTAAACAGAGGTCTGTGAATGATAGGAGGAGACAGACACACGTAGAGCTGGTTAGCACACAAAGACAGGGGCAGTGACTGGGCCGCAAAGGAGTGGCTGGAGAGAGTAGTTAAACATCTGTTGCTCTGTGGGACACCCAGTCTGCTCCTCAGAGCGAGGATCTCAAAGCGCTCATCGCACACATGTTCCTCAGCACGACAATGTGAAGCCTGTGCTAACCACTCTTATACAAAACTGCTATTTTTGCACCAGTGCTGTCAATATTTGTTCACATAAAGCATTAAGGGAACACCAGAATCATTATAAATCATGCTTTAGGGAACATGAACTTCCAGTTCCTGAGATATTTTAGCCATAAACATAGTGACAGATCAACACAGACATAAAAGTAAACTTTTATCGAATCAAAATAGCAATCTCCTCTTTTATATGTTTGCTTGAATATGACATGAACAGACATCTGCTCTTCTTGTCCGCTCTTACCTGCATTTTTCTATAACTAATAATCGTTCTTTCCACAGCTGAGACAGTTCAATTAGCCTTGTGATCCACAGACACTCCCACCAATCCATGTTTGTGGCATTTAATCAGTGGCATGCGTGTGTGTGTGTTAGGGTGAGTGGTAGGTTAAGAAGGAAACACATAATTCTTTGTAGTAACCTTGTGTGACACTGTCACATCAGCTTTATTTTGTTCCCCTTCTCCTCTGGTTGCTTTAGTACCTGACACGCTGAGATGAAACATGCCTTTATTGTTGAGTGAGGCAGATTAAATAAAAAAGGCCAGAGGGAGAAGCTTGTAACTCTGGGAATGAGTTTAGGTTGCAGATTTAGAATATTGCATCGCTGGCTGCTGTGGGGGTGTTGCATTCTTATCAAAGCGCATCCTGAAGTGACCTACATGATGATATATGGGCTGAAAACAATCTGAATAAATGAAGAAACGCTGGAATCTCAGCCTGTTTCATACTGAAGACACGGAGCAGCCTTCATGTTTTTCTATCGCTTTTATTTTGCAAATATTCTGCACACATCCTCCTCTTAATTTAAACCATGGGCTTTAAATGTCTAAATATAAACTCCATAGGGAAATATGAATTTCAGTGTAAAATGATTATTTCATTTATTAATGAGGGAAAAAACAGTTGTCCAAACCTACCTGACCCTGCGTGGAAAAAGTAACTGTCCCATAGACCTAAAAACTGTTACTACTACTCTTAACTAATTTAAGATCCTGCCAATCTGATTTAAGCCACTCCACAGCAATCGCAGACCATCACTCTACCGAGTATTTTCAATCATGCAGTTCTTTAGATGTTGTTTTGGGCTCTTCTGGATGAGTCACTGATGCACTTTTGGAGTAATTGGGATATTGTCTGGCCACGCAGGGAAGTGTCACCTTCGTTTAAAGTTTCCTCCATGTGTGGATAACGGCTCTCACCGTGGTTCACTGCAGTCCACTTCCAGACTCTTCCAGACACTAAACCAAGGCACAATGTACATTTCAATTCCTTTAATTTTAAATATGTTTATATTGTCTATCCTGTAAAATAGTCAGATATCTATTCATATTAATGTACAGAATTCACGTGCTTGCTGCTACTACTGCACATTCACCCAGTGTATATACTATATATATATATATATATATATATATATATAATGTTCTTCCTCTACACCCCCCCCCCCCCCCCCAATTTTTGCACATGTCGAGGAGCGTGTCAGGCTACATTTCACTGTGTGTTATACTTGTATAACTATGCATGTGACAAATGATAAAGAACCTTGAACCTTGACCTTGAAGTCCCAAAACCTTAGAAAAGGATTCTTAGCCTTTCCAGACTGATACATGTCAGCAACATGCCTCCAAATTAATTTCTGTCACTACATGCCAGATACATGAGTGCTCTGGGTTTAAACAGCATTAAACAGTATTTTTATAAGCAACTCTTCATCATTGTCTTCTTTGCTCATGATTATTCCATGATGCTCTCGGCATATTTTTCCAAACTCATTCAGTAACAGCTCCACATACATAATGCCAAACGTCTGGCTCTAAAGACACTCGGGAGTATTTAGGAAAATAATGAGATCTGTGTCCCATCACTTTATTTTATTGATGTTATTTTAGTTTTATCGTGTACTTTAGCTAAACACTCAGTTTATAGCAATGAGACAATGAACAATGATGTGACTGAATCTGCTCAAAAAACATTAATTTAATATACAACCTCTTTACTGAAAGGTGCGATTAAAAATGGCAGCCAGTTCTGGTTTAATAGCAGATGACGCCTGGTTGTCGTGCAGGAATCTCCAGCCTGGGACGGGTTAAAGGATGAAGTTGTGTTTCAGAAGGTTTCCAAGCGTTAAAAAGAGAAAAACCTTTGGTTTAACTGGTCATTTAGGACTGACGGGCTTAGAGGAGGGGCTGCCACTGCTTGATGCATGTCGTGCCACGCTGAGGAAGAGGTCTCATTTTCCTCACTGATCCTTTTGCTTATGTGTTATGTCTTCTGTCATTATTGTTCCCCCCAACCTTCTGCTCCTCACTTTGTCTTCTTTTTCCACACTTTTTGCCAATTTTTGTTCATCTAACGGCAGTCTGAACAAATGCGTTAGTTACAGTAATATGCAATTTAAAAAGCAAGCGTTAAAATCATCAGTACCATTGGGGGCCATAATGTCTTGATTAAGAGTCATTATCCTTCCAATTTTGCTCTAAACAGCTTCTAAGCACCAATCAGGAAACTCAGTTTTAACTGCCTTTTCACCCTCCACGAGACAGTTTATACTATGAAGAGCAAATATTTCATCGTAGTCCTTGAAGCAGCCTGGGGCCTTTTTGAAATTTAAGGAAAATGTCACAGAATCAACCTGATGTAGTAACCGGACGCAGTAAGCTGCTGGGAAGATGGATAGCTGCCAAAACTGTGCTCTACTGCACTAAAATGTATAAATTCACAGCCTTTGCATGTTACAAATAATTTATATTCACTGAGGCAGATACACTCACATACATGCCTGCTAGTTTCTGAGCTACCTGTCGTCCTGCCTAATGTCTGTAAATGAGCACCTAACGATGTGTGTGAAGCTATTTGCTTATCTATATCATTGTCGCAGCTGCTTGTGTTCACACGAAATCTATGTGAAGATCATTAAAAGACACAGATGCACACACAAACACGCCAACTTTTGCTTGCACAGGGAACAGGATGTGTTATCACTTGCATGAACTTGTAATGCAATGCAAGTAGGGTTGCCAACTCCCTGAAAAATAAATAAGGGACACCTCGTGGCCAGGGCCGGGCAACCCAGTTCACCCTTCCCAGTGTGGTGAATTTTGTAGTTTTTTTTTTTTTTGTGTGTGAAATTATTTTTTAACCATTTGACTTGAATTTGATTTAAGCAGATGCATATTCTTTGTGATATGACCATATAGGAAACAAATGATCATTTAGCCATTTATTTTTAGCTCAAAATGACAACATTAACACAGTAAAACAGGTCTCTTTCTTAAACAGAAGCCTGTCATGCTTAACTTTTGAGAATATAAGTAAATCTTCACTGTAAAAAAGGGCAGTGAAATTGACATAAAAACCATGTAAAACCCCTACAGAAATGTATAGTAAACCCCAAAACACAACTTTCCTGTTTCGATCACAGTGAATTATTGTAAACCTTTAAACAGAATGTTCCTGTTATATTTACAACATGAATGTGTGATTATAATCAAATTTATTGGTTAAAACTACAAATACTGTGAATAAAAACAGTGAAACACCGTAATACTCATAACCAAACAATCATGTTAATTTGACATGCAAATACTGTAAAAATCACAGTTTTAGTCAGTTTTTCTTAAAAACACATGACGTATATGTAAGTCACTTTACAACTGCATGGATGTACTGGGCCTACTTTTAACATGATTCATGAAATGATGCAAAGTCATGGATTGGACTAATAAAAATGTTTTCACAGAAGATGTCATTGTGAACCTGAGAGGTTGCCTCTCCATTTATAGGCTATATAAAAATATACAATTAAAATTGTTTACATCATGTTTTTTTCTTAAATCATTTGCAGCCTATTGTAGGGTAACCAATAAGAAATTATTATTTAACGACTAAGTAATGCTTCTGTCATAATGCTTGTATTCTTTATGTTTCTTTTAATTGCAATGTGATACTTAGACTAGAATACTTTTTTGGGTTAGGTCAGCAATGTCTCATTATTAAAGGCTAAACAAACTTACAGTGCCTCCCATAGGATCTCTATGGTGCCTCATCTCCACAGAGCTGTAAGCTACTTCAGGCCACTCACAGTTGCACTGAGCGCGCCTAATTTTGAATGTGCATCTGAAGCTCGTCTCTGATTGGATAATGACGTGAGGGCGGGAGGAGAAGAGCGCCTAGTTCACGACTATAGCTAACGAGCCAGCACGAGAGAGAAGACGGGAGAAGAAAACATCGAACTTTCAGCAACTACGTTGTTAGGACAAATTACAAACATACGATTTCAAGTGTTTTTTGAGGATCTGTGTTTGTTCGTCAGAAAGTCTGCACGGTAAGTTCAATATCTTGGCGACGTTTTTTCGAGATAAAAGCACCAGTTGATATTTAGACCAAGGCTCATAACCTAGCGCTAGCATGCTAGTTCAGCTGAAAAGCACAGGCAAACTTTAGAAATACTAAAAATGATCATCTGCGTCTTTTGTAAAAAGGTATTGGTCACATTAAGAGGCTATGTACTACATTGCAGAGTGCATAAGAATGAGCCTTGTTGTATTTTTAAATGTGTTGGTGCCAATTGCAGCCAAACATTCACCACGTACTCTGCTTTCAAGGGGCATTTTTATCGTGTGCACAATGCACCTGCACTTCAAGCTACTCCTAAAGCTCTTGTTGCAGATTTAAAATGTGCAGTTTCATTATGTGCCCGCCATTTTCAAACAGTGAAAGAGCTAGTGTCTCACTTAAATGATCATATTGCAGGGGGCAGGTCTGTGTCATGTCCAGTAAGTGGTTGTAAGCATATGTTTACAAAAAAGTCATCATTTACTTCTCACATGTGTAGGAAGCATAAAGCTTGTTCCCCAGATGGTATTGATGACATGTACAAGGAATCTCGTCCTCAGCCCCCAAATGACAGTACAGAATATTCAGAAAACACACATGAAACCATGGCATCTGCTAGTTCAGCCAGTGATATGCCAGAGAAGGATAGTCATTCTTATCTCAGAAACATGTGTCTCTTTTACCTTAAACAGCTACTCAGCTACTTTGAAGAGAAGGAGGAGTCCATGCTTCTCTGTGTTGAAGATACATGTCTGGCAGATGAGGTACAACTGGAGCAAGTGCCTCTGACACCCACTATTATCATGTGTGGTAAGTCTGTTTCATAGCTCTCTCTCTCTCTTTTTTTTTTAAGTGCATTTTTTATAGAATGTCATGTGACTGCCGTGTTTATTGATATAACCTGTTAAATAATTTCTTCACAGGACAGTCCTGCTATTCCTCAAGAAGATACATGCTGAGTGTTGATCGGCACCTCGTCAGCACAAACATATCCTCCTTCATTTCTGCACTGTGCCTCATGTTCGGGAGCTACTACAATTTCAACATCCATTATCCATCTGAGCTGGCTTCCACTTTAGAGTTTCTTCAGAGGTGAACAAATATGGCTTTGTTATTTCTCATAACTGAGACTCTGGGATCTGGAGTCTGGCTTTGATGTGGTTCGAGTCCAGGTCTGGCTCTGAGTCTCGGTCGGCTTTGGAGCCGGTTTCAGTTGTTTTTTCTGTTTTTTGTTGTTGTTTTTTTTGTTTGTTTGGTTTTTTTAAATACATTAACAGTCTGAATCTGGGTCCAAGCCTGGCCGAGACTCAGGGCTAGACCAAGCGTCAACTGACGTCTGACTACCTATAACCTTTGCTTTGGATTTTAACAATGCTAAAGTGTGACATATCACTGCAGAAGACACTCGTGAAGGGTGCCAATACTTTTGACCATGCATTGTTCACTTCCCCACAGCATTTTGGTTATACTTTGTCTTGAACGTGGTCATGGCCATGACTGTATATATATATGTATATACTTAATTTTTACTTACTTTGTATGTGTATTTTAACTGATCAATTATAAAAATGCTTAATAAACTTTTATATGATTGTTATTCTACAGGTGTTTCTTCTCCATAAACCCAGAAAAAGGAACCAAAGTAGAGAACAAAAACTCAAAGCGTCGTCTCAGTGTGAACCCTCGAGTCCTCACCCTGATTTAGGATCTCGCCGACCACGAGTGGCGCTAAGCCTAAATCTTGACTCTCTGTGGACTGTTAGTTTTACTTTGTTAATTTTGTTCCACAATGTGTACTGGAACCTTTTACTGGTCGAATGCATGAAGCCAATTCATGAAGATGTTCTTTCTTTGTAGGAATGTTCTTTATTTACATAAGAAAAGAAAAAAAACAACATGCTGCTACTGCAGTGTTTCTAGACCACATGTGTAGGTTTGTTTCACCACGTGGTTTTGCTGATGTTTTCTGACCAGGGCCATGGTTGTGGTGACAGCAGGGTGCGTGTTGCGTTGCACGGTGATTATGATCATTTTTGGCACAATATGTGTTTTTTGTTTTAAAGTCTTAACAGGTTATTTAACTTTTTCTGGTGGAGGGTCTAACAAATGCTTGTTTCATGAACATGGTTCTTGCTTTGCAGGAATGTTCCACAGCTTTTATAGCCTATATTTTGATTGAATTGTGTAGTTGCTGTGTGCCTTGCGTATTGTGTTAGTTGGAAAAATGGATCCATTTGCTGTCATTTTGCTAATGTGGCTGCAAAATAAATTTCCCAAAAGTGATATTTTCCTCTCTTGTGTTTTCTCATGTGTATTTTTGCATGTTTGGGTGTAGGCGTAGCAGTAAGAAATTTGCTGGGTTATGGTTAAAATTTTACATTAAAACATATAATATTCAGCATAGATTTTATGTATAATTTACAGAGCAGCTCCATTTAATATGCACAGTTTCACCGTAGTTCTACCATTTTAAATTAGTTCTTTGTACGATATTTCCCTGTTAATTTTGCAGTTTATGGATCCACAAAAAGCATTTATTACTTGTAAAAGATACAGGAAATAGTGTATTTATATATCACATCTATGTGTGAAATTAACTTTTTTCCTGTAGATTTAACAGTTTTAATCTGAGATTCATTCACTGTAAATCAATTTACAAGTTGCATCTGTAAAGCGTTTTTACAGGAAGTCCCTGGTAACCCCAGCTGCCAGGGTTTTCCTGTAAAAACAGCACGTTTTTTTTTACAGTGTTTCTTTAAAAGAACTCTGTCCTGCTTAACTTAAAATTATATAAATTAATAGAAAACAATAGAAAAATATTCTTGTAACAGTGCACATATAGTGCATTTAGTACAACTGGCTTCAGTTGAGGTATTATTTCAGCTTTTCTAATGCTAATCAGCTGCTCCTGTTTGTAAACCCACTTGTTCCCATGATTACGCATCATAACTCATCATCATTATTAAAATATGTATTACTTTTATGTATTAGTGATCTATTTGTTGCAATCATCTATCCTTGCAGTTGTTTATTACACAAAATAAATTTATATTATCACACTTCTGGCCACATAGCGCTGATATTCACTGCACATGTCCACACCGGTGTGTGAATGTGTGCGTGAATGGGTGGATGACTGGATATGTAAAGCGCTTTGGGGTCCTTAGGGACTAGTAAAGCGCTATATAAATACAGGCCAATACAGGCCATATTAACCTTAACCAGAGGGTTTAAAAAAAAACAACCAGTGTTTACATACCATATCTGCTTCTGCCGTGGCCTGGTGGACAAAAAATTGGTTAAGGGTTCCCCGAGCTTTCACGCCCCTCATGTTCTTCATGTGCCCACCATTAGAAGCATGCCTATGGAAAAAGTGCGCCGGCACACAGTGCAGTGCGCTTTATAGGTGTTACCATGCATTTTCCCAGCCAGGTGTTTTCCTTTTCCCATTCCTCCCAGTACTTTTGCAGCCTTTTTTTCTTTCTCTGAAGGGAACAAACATTGCTGCTCTAATGCTGGGCTTACACTGTGCAATTTTTGGCCCATTTTGAGACGATTTTTGAGTCGTGTGACCGATTTGGTGATCGGCCCGATTTTGGCCTTCATCGTGCATCGTTTAGTATACGTGGGGTAATGAGAAGCGGCTGTGGTGACACAGCCGCTCACACTGCTCACGCGCAAACACGTAAACGTCAGTGAAAAAGATGGAGCAGCACGGCTGTGCAGCGTGTGATCTGGACACAAGCGATGGAGGCACAACTTGTAGAACTTTGGAAAGCTCATCCGAGCCTTTTCGATGTGGCATCACAAAATTATCACGACCACAACAACCGTGAAAACAGTTGGATTTACACTGCTGCTCAATCACAGCTGCCTGATCAATGTTTTTCATTAGCAATTTAGCAAAGTTGATGGTGGTGGTGTGTCTGTGTGAGTGAAAGACAGAGCGACAGATTTTCTGTTATAACCTTCATTTTATGGAGGCACAGTGTGAGCACTCAGGTCGCATCAGAGCATCGGGCCGTATAGTGTGAGACTCTGCATCGTGACCTACCAACTTCTAACCCCTGCGAGTCAATCGTGCAGTTTGAGCAGGAGCTGAATAACGTGACTGAAAAAATCGCACAGTGTCTGCCCAGCTTTAGGTGTACTGTCGTCCGAGACTTGCACCGCAGTGTCGGGGTTTGTTTCCCTGTTGGCCATGCTTCTTGTTGTGGTCATCTGTTGTCTTCCGGTATTTTCTCCGTAAGCGACCTTTCCTCGACCAATGAGATGAGCGGTAATCTGAATTGTTATACTCGAATTGTCATAAGTGTGCTGTCAGCTCATTGGTCACAAAGCAGGAGAGGGGCTGGGAATTATGTTTTCAAACAAAGCGTTAATTCCATTAAAAGTTATAGACTACTTTTGATTCTCACTGTATTACGGGACAAAGTGCGTCGCTTATTAGCTCAATACGGGACGTGTACTTTTGTTTCTAAATACGGGACGATTCCGTTTTTTAAGGGACGGTTGGCAACCCTAAATGCAAGCGACTCTGTGTGGCAGAAAGTGAGCTCAAGCCCTTTCTCATGCTAAGCTAATGGAGAAGTTATAAGGATATTAAGATTGGTTGGTCAGTCTAGCACTTACATTTTGAAACTATTATTAGCTGGATTGCAGCTGGATTTGTGGTACATTCACATTCACTGCATATCCATCTGGTCTGTAAGTCTGACATCATCAGTCATTTCAGGGTCCAAACGCCGCTTCAGGTCCCAAAGTCAAACGAACACTGTGGCATCATTGAGAGTCACAAACGGTCTAAATTCTTTCATCTGTAATAATGATCAGCATTGCTGCTTTACCAGGTAAACAATAAAGTTTAACATCCATGAAAACAGACTTTATGAAGTTTAACTGAGTTAGAAGTTAGCAGGAAGTTAGCTCGCTAGCTTGATATAGCATGATACCTAAACATGATATAGCATGTTCTGACTGAGAGATTTCTGAAAAATTCAAACGTACAGCTCTGCTATCACTTCCAACATAAATGAAGACAGAAAACTAAACAGCAGTGGCGTTTGTAGGGTTATTGAAGTTGGGCTAGCTGGTATATAATGATGTGCTACGTGATCGCTAGCGACACAGCTATGTTAGCATAGCATAAACAGTGAAGCTGGAGGATGAACGCTAACTTTTTTCCACTCGATAAAAGTTAATGAGAGGGTTCCCGATGGTTAGGCACAAATGCAATCGCATGGCAGGATGCTGTAAACTTCAGTCAGGAGAACAACTGAGATAATCCATCCACAATACGAGGTTAGTCATTAATATACTGCTGCATGGGCTGTAGCTACATCGTAAGGGTTTAAAAACTGAGCTTTAAAATGAACAGTGGTAATAAAAACCCAGACAGGCCGACAGTGATCACTGACTGTTTTTAGGGGCTTGTTCAGATTAAATAGAACAAGATACAAAACATGTTAAAAACACAACAGCCTTGTAGTTTGGAGCAGGAAGCAGGGTTTATCACATCATCATTTAACAACTGGATAGTGTCCGGAGAATTCTACCTTTGATTTTGGGCCACTAGCAGACTGTGAGAATCATTACTTTTCCAATGAAATGAAGTATCTCTACAATATAAATACATTATTTTATGTTAACTTCCCATGTATCACCATTGTTTAAGTCAATTATGACTGATAGGCTGTAGTTCCCAGAGGAAAAAATTCACAAACATTGGCAGGTTAGCCTAGTTATCATTAGCATTTTAGCATGGTGCAGATACAACACAGTTTTAGTTAAAAGCCATGAATATTTGAATAAAGTCAAACTTTTATCAAACAGACACATAAATGTGTCATTTTATAATCTGAAAGAAATGATTACTACTCGCGCAGATACCCACAGATGGTGGAGCAGAAGCTAGTTTCCACCCCCGGATCCATTCTTGTCTATAATGGCTACAAATTGATGAAGCCATTGAGTGTGCTGGTGACTCAAGGGTGAGTGGGGACAGAGTCTCCACCACCCAGTAGCACTCATTAATCAGATCTGGTCCATCCCCAGTCCCTCCCTTCAGACTGCCTGACACGCTGCCAGAGGCAGTAATGTGATACTTTGTGTCTGTCCCTGTCGGTGGGTGTCCGTCCTCGTCTGCCTTTAGCACAACCTCATTTTCTTGTTACTGGGTCTCTACTTCCTGTTCATGCCACCATCAGCCCCTGCAAAGTAAGTTCATCATACATTGAATTATTCTTTATATTGATGGTTATATGGACGTTATATTGATGGTTGGTAAAATGGTAAATGGCCTGTATTTATATAGCGCTTTACTAGTCCCTAAGGACCCCAAAGCGCTTTACATATCCAGTCATCCACCCATTCACACACACATTCACACACTGGTGATGGCAGCTACATTGTAGCCACAGCCACCCTGGGGCGCACTGACAGAGGCGAGGCTGCCGGACACTGGCGCCACCGGGCCCTCTGACCACCACCAGTAGGCAACGGGTGAAGTGTCTTGCCCAAGGACACAACGACCGAGACTGTCCAAGCCGGGGCTCGAACCGGCAACCTTCCGATTACAAGGCGAACGCCCAACTCTTGAGCCACGATCGCCCATTATAAAAAGAAAAAGAAGAACATCAGTAAATGAACTCCAAAACTAGCTTAAGGTAAAGAGAAATGACTTTCCCCTGTCTGTTTCTGGTCTTCGGGGCTGCTTTTATTTAAATCACAGTATCGATTTATGCCAAAATAAATCACCAAGCTGGTGACCAATATGTTGACATCTACATCCTAAACTCAATAATGAAATCAGCCTTGACGCGTTGACAACTCAATAGTGTCAATATGGTGAACCAACTTCACACACAGGCTAATTTACGCCCACTGCCTTGAAAAAACAAAAACCCCACAACCAAACAAAATCATAACAATCGTTTAATGGGAAAAACAAACATTTCAATGATGACATTTCTGAAAATTGTAATCATACAAGGTGCTAATCTAATCGTGTTTGATATTATGTCTTTGATGCTATCCTAATTGAGTTACAGCCAGAAGGTCACAATATGACGACAGCTCGTGGTCCTGCGATACAGAACGAGGATTATTTATGACGATTTCATCTCCGATGATATGCTACATTAAATTAATGAATCAACAAAAAGGTTGGAAGAAGGAGGAATGGAGGAGGGGTGTTGCACATTGAACTTAGAAATTCTTTGGATCAACTTTGATCTTATTGGCACTTTGCAGCAGTAAATTTAAGACCTGGTAATTGTTCCAGGAGCATAAAAATGGCTGCCTGGTTGATTTGAGTCTGCTTGGTCGTTCTTTGGCTAAATCTGCAGTCACTGTTTGTAGATCTGAAGGAGTAGTCCAGTGTTTCTCATGGGGAAGCTGGTTAAGCATCCCAGTATGAAAATCTTGTTCAAGGAATGCAAAATGACATATTTTAATTTGTAGTTGTTATTGTTTGGTGATGTCTCACAGTAGAACCTTTTAAAACATCCTAAAATAACTGAATACATAATTGGCTTTATGACGATATTATATGTGAAATATGACTATAAGCGTTTAAATGATGGATAAAGTAGGATGTTAAATAAAGGTAAGTATAAAGTACAGTCACAAATCACATCACATATTACAAGTCCTTATATAATTATTTTACTTACGCTGTCTTTGACTTCCCATGACATTTAACTAATTCCAGTGTTTACATTTTATATTTATATTCAAGAAACTACAAGAGATGGCTGCATGGATAAATGGCTGCATGATGAGGTTATTTCCACCTTTGAAATACTACCTTTATAGTGGGACCTTAGTAAACGGGTTGAATAATAAAATAACAATATACATTTAATTTTACATTTTCCATGTATGGAAGGAGAACCGGCCATGCAGGAAACCCTTCACAAAGAAAAATTGATGGCGCTCATTAAACTATGACCTGCATGTTTTATCTGCCTGTAGCTAATAATCTGTGTTTGTGTCGTTAATTCATGTAATAATAATAATAATAATAAAATAAATAAACAGTGAGACAAGTCTCAGTCATAAGAGCTTATATTTTAAGCTAAACCTTTTTGAATACGTTTGGTGCCTCAGCCTAATCAAACATAGAAAATAAAAGCAAAAACAATCAAAGGATAATTATTTGTTCTTTAAAACAAGCATTACACACATCATCTATGAATCATTTACTAATCAGTAAGCATTATTAGTTATGATTTTACTGCTGTGTAACTATTAACTGAAGGTTCATTATCAATTCTCTATTTATTAATTATGGTCATTATGTCGTGTTGCGAGTTACCTCATGTATGAGGTCCACCTTAAATGACATGGTCACTTCAAAAAGTCTCGAAGATTCAAAAACTTTCTTTGCTTTCAACTTGTAAATGTTAAATCGGTAGAAACCAGTGAGAGATCTACAAGAGAGGTTAGCTTTGGCTTCAGTCGGTGGCTTTGACTGCCCCCTAGTGTCTTTACCAAACAGCTGCACAGCTCCAGTTGGAGGCAGAGATGTTTCAGCTGTCAGTGCCAGACTGAGAAGAAGCTGTGAACAAACCAAGCTGATATATTTAAGAGTCAGCTCTCTACACGTGAAAGAAATCTGTGCCACAAATGTAACAGAAAAGAGGACAAGGCATCATCAGCGCCGTCAACATTGTTCAAGGCTCCCATTTATCTCGACTGCTGCCAGGTGAGCTCTATCTTAGCATCAGGACTCAGACCATGTTTTAGACGCTTTCTCCTCATGCAGTGCAATGAGTGGTTATTCTGTATGAGAGAGCAACACATCTCAGACCAGTACCAGACAAGAAGGACTTCTCCCACAGGACAAGATGTGTGTGTGAGACGAGTATGTACCTTTAAACACATCTGATCATGAGGTGGTTACACTCTTAGCACACTTAGCAAGCATGTAGTGTTGCACACAAAAAGCAGAATGATGATGCAGCAAGAACCTGTGCAGGAGTGAGTCAGGTTTATAACACATTACACTTGCATTTTTTATTTAATGCCAGCAGCATTGCAGCTGCCACTGCAGCTCTTTTTAAGCATGATGTGCCATGTAGATCCCAATGTCAGCATCTTATTTACCCGCTTCCCAGTCAGTGCACAGCATATGACAATGAAGGGTTAACTGGATGAAAACTGAGATTTGTATTTGATGAATGTAAGCAACATAATAAAACCTTTTCCAACTGTTAATCCAATCAGTGCTGGGAATGTGGTGTACGTCTACCCTTAATCAAATGATGCGAGTCTAATGACTCATGGACCTTTAGCATATTGCCAAGAAACAAAAAACAGGACGTCAGTTTTTGTGTCTGCACAGGTTTATACAGTAGACTTAATTGTGTTATTTACTGCCAGCAGCATTAGAGCTGCCACTGGATCCCTGCCACCACGATCAGACATCAGGTTTGCTAATGAGTCCTGCACAGTTTGCGTCATTAAAGGTGGATAAAGTAAAGTTATTTAAGTATTTCTCTCCTTTCAGTGAGCAAAACCGAAGCGTTACTCTGTTGATTACAGAGAAGTCTGTGAGGACATCAGCATTTTTTCATAAAAACTTACAAATAAAATCAGACATTCGAATTTATGTTATTATGGATTCATGAATCAGTGAAAATCTATAACTCACCATTCATTTTCTGCCTGCACGTCACAGCTTTCATGGTTATGTCACCTTAGAACCACAGGATGTCGCTAGAGACTATCATCTCTCAACTGGCATAATTTGCTTGTACACACCGATTGCCCCAATATGGTTCCCACCAGTGAACAATTTTGCCTTTATATAAAAATAACGAAGGAGGGTCCCACATTTCCCCACCTGTGCACCGTTTCTGACAAAATCAGCGAACGTCCAGAATCCACCGGAGAAACCGGTCAGACCTGCTCAGTGTTCAACAGCTTCAGGTTCTGCAGGAGATGGGATCGTGCACTGGCCAATTCCTCCGAGATCTCACTCAGGGTTGAATATTCAGTGGGAGGCTGGGACTCCGCCTTCGTTTCCCAGCCTGCAGAGTGGTGGGAACCGGGTACTAGGCAGCCCAAAATGGTATGCTATTTTTACCACTGTGTTCAATCTGAGGGCTGCTCTCTAGAGACCTGTTGCCGGCAGTTCTCCCAAAGCCGTGGAATTTAACCCTAGGACAGCTCTCCCCAGATGTGATGGAAAACATCTGGCCAGCTGCTTGACTACAAGGCTTGGCCATCCAGCCTCAGTGCTACTAACCCCCCTAAACACTCGTATACCAAGATAAAGCCCAGTTGATACTGATGATAAACAGCAACCAAGGCCCTTTAAAGGAATGTGAGACTTAATAGTGTGATGTACGGATGACTGAAAGCTGCCTGCACGTGGTACGTTATATATAAAAAAGCCTTTTTTGATTTGAAGTATTAACCATATACTGGTTTCGATAATAAAGGCAAGTATCTTTGAAAATAACTGGATACAGAAATAATGCAAAGAGTGTCCCAGAATAACATTTATTAATTACTGACTTTTATTTAATTTAAAAAAAGATTACTTGTAAATGTTACATTGAGTTCTACTGAAGCATTTCCATGATCTGTCTCTTAGCACAGGTTAACATTAGGCACACAATAATGCAGACATCATTTTGCATTTCTAGCAACTGTTCAAATACAAAACAGCGATTCAGAGAGAGAGAGAGTGGGGAGGAAGAACCCTAAAACTGCACTGAAAGCAGCGTAGCCAGGAAAATACATCAAAACTGGAATTCAGCCCATCTGTTCCCACGTGAGGGTCAACGGCTGATTTCTCAGGTGCCTGTGTCGTGCGTTACATTAAAGAAAACACAAAATCAATTTTCATGTACAGACCACGATACCCTGGATTGCAAAAGCCATCAAGAGCTAATTTATGTCATTCCCTCGCACATTCACCGAAAGTACAAAACGCCCCACCAGAAAAATCAGACAAATAGTCAACGTGCCTGAAAATATAGAGCTCTCGCTTCTTGACACGCAAATGTTCCCCGTGTATAAATGACTGAATACCAGATTTTTTTTAAATAAGACTTCTATAAAGTTGTAAAAAACCCAAATTTGCCCATTCTTTGATTCATCAAGGATCTGTAGTCACTTAATATTTGGCCTTTCCTAAAAAAAACAACAAAAAAACATATTAGGAGCGAGTGGGCGGAGCACAACACCGACTCAAACTTCAGTGGCAGAAACAGCAATTTTACAAATACAGCAATTAAAATAAAGATACTAAACTGCCCTTTGTCCGAGTCGGGGCCACGGCCTTCAAAGCTTATGTACAGCTTATGGCACAGGAAGGGCAACTGCTATGGGTCCTCACTGCTGTTTTACCAGAGAGGGAATAATTGAGACAAAACGTTTTACTTATTGCACGAAAAATATTCAGTTCAAGGGTTTGCGTCACAGAAAGCTTTGGATGAGGGGAATGAATCCTTTGTCCTTTGGTCGGGCATCTTTCTGTTTTGGTCAGTCCCACATGATGCTCAGGGGGCTTCTTTTAATTTATATATGGAAATCTGTGATATGAGTGCAGGAAGTCTCTACAGAACAAAGCCTGAGAATCAATGCACACTGCAGTGTGTTGAGAAATGGCAAGTTATCACATGTGCAGCCTCATCAAAACATACAGTGGCACTGCAGGTCAACACTGCCCGTTCGGAAAGGTTTTTGACCCTTTGAATAGCTCGACATGAACGGGAACAACGTTTGTGTTTGTACGCCGACACGTGACAAGTCACAGGACCTGTTCAATGGCACATAGAATGGATACGAATGGGGTTTTACAATAAATCAAGCACATTACATTTGACTTTGCAGCTGTCCACCTTTTTTCTGAGAAAGAAAATATAGAAAATAATACAACATACAATCAAATACATTTTCAGGTCATCCTCTTTTTGTTATGCGGAGGTGAAAGCAAGTGCAGTATTCACGTTCATCAGAGAACAAAATCCGACAGGCTGACCCCAAAAGCCATCTTTTTAAAGCTAAAGCTGCTCAAACGCAGACGAGTCGAGATCTGTGGAGCTCGTCACAAACGTCTCTAATTTACCATACAGGCAGAACAATCATTGTCAACGTCACCATTGGTATACAGAAGTCTGTTGTGCACTAACAAGATTTGCACCAGCGTCAACTCTTCGCGTCAGGTTCACAAAACACCAGTGAAACATTTTAATAATTTTCTGTGGCATGCAACCCAGATTAGGGCTTTCTATGCCAAACAAACAATGTGGTTACATCTGTACCTGTGCCTTAGAAACTTTGATAAGAACAAAAAGCCAAATAACTGCACATTTTTGGGCTCAGAGGGGAAACTGGTGTGACGGCTTTTGAGTCCAGAGTTTTGGGGGAGGGTGATGGTTTGATGTTTAGTCGCCGCCAGACTGAGCGCTCAACGACAGCAGTGGAGACTTCACTATGGCGATGTGGGTACCGACACCTCCAGCAGGCGGTTGTTCTTGCGCTTGCAGGATATGCTGTTGCCGTTCTTCGGGCTGCTCTGGATGAACTTCACGCATACTTTGTCCTGCTTAAACTGCACCAGGAACCTGCCACACAGAAAACATGGGCAACGTCACAAAACATCGACGGCGCCGAAGAAATATCACCTTTCTCAGTGCGACTGCTCTTACTCATCCGAGATGTCAACTTTAAGTTTCTCCCGGTCTGCGGCGGTCGCCCCGATGCGATGGAGCTTGGTGATGATTTCAATAAGGTGCTCACTGCTGAGCAAGAAATCTCCTTTGACAGCTGAAGCCGAACCCTGCAGTAGAAGAAAGTCACATATTAAGATCTTTTAATAAACTTTGGTGTCTCGTCTGGCCTTACAGTAATCGTCCGTCACTTGGAGACATTTTTATTCGCTTCCCGCCGAGCTAAATGAGAAGCTCACTCCCTGAATGACTTTGGCTTCAACGAGCCAGAGCACAGCGGCTTCATAATTCTACTCAACTACACAATCGTGTCTCTTCTCACCTCTTTGAGTTTGAGAGCAAAGAAGCCGTCTTTCTGCGTGCTGACCGACACGCTAGTGACGTCTGGCAGAGGAATGCTGGCCTTCACCTGGCCCGTTTTCTGGTCAGCCAGGACAAAGTTCTTCTTGGTCAGCAGGAAGATCCGTGGCGTTCCCTGCAAACGTGCAAGCTAACATTTTAGCCCTCTATCATTCCCCCTCTACATGTTTTCTTTCAATGCATTTTTAAATGCTTGTGAGCTCCAAGCTCTGAGCTACAACATAGCAGACCTGTGCAGAAATGTCTGATGTCTGCTGGAAGAAAAACGCTGTCAGTTGTTATGATGTCAAAAAACATCAGCTCACCGTGTAAAGTGTTGAAATATACATCAAAACAACAAACGGCGGCTCTGCTTCACTGTGGAAAATTGCAGAAAATCTCTAAACACACAAGGTCGCTGTGTAATCACACTTCCTGTTTTAGGTTTTCCAGTTTGCATACAAACTAAATGGACTGTAAATACTGTGGTGTGTGCGCGTGTGTGTTTTCTGACCTTGCCATTCGCCCTGTTAATCTTGTTGACCACGTCGGCCAGCAGGACCTTCTCGTCCACAGCACTGTTGAGTTTCTGATATTTGGGGTTCTTGCTGATCTCCAGGTAATCTCCTTTGAAAGGCTGACTCACACTGACACACAATACAGGAAAACAAAGACTCCGCTTTACCTTGATCATGTGACTACACGTTGCTTTTATCTTGCTATAAAATAAAATAAAGGGCACTTGATGGCAGTGATGTTCAGCTACCTGTTTGGGTAGAGAGCCTTTTTATCCTTGAAGATCTCACTTGCTTCCAGCTTCTCCTCATACACTGCCTTCTTCTCCTCGGTGAACTGGTCCCTGTATTTCTTGCACTAAACAAGAGACAAATTCATTCAGTTACATTCTGATGTATATGCAGTTATTATAAACATGGTTCTTTAATGTGGCTGAATGTGGTCGGTTTTTGTGACCGACCCTCCAGTGATGGAAGATTTTCCGGAGCTCGGTGTGGACTCCATCCAGGAAGCCGTACGGCCTGGCCGGCCACTTTCTGTCTATGGGGGACATGGAAGGCATGCTGCTCTTCAAGCCCAGGAAGTATTTCTGTATCTGGACACACAGACAAGAAAATCATCTTTGGTTTCTTAATATCATGTTAAACTTGAACATTAAAAACGAAAAGTCCAACTTACAATTCGCTGGATGGTAAAGTCGTAGATCTTTTTGCCGGCATTTGCCCTGAAGAACTTCCTGTACTCTCTGCGGACCTATAACGGCACCAAAAGATCAGATGAAATCAATGAACTCAGTTGGTTCTTAAATCTTATCTGTGTGTGTATTTGGAAAGAGAAGGAGGCACACCGACAGCAGGATGACAGTGCAACACAAACAGCACACTGAAAAAAAACATCTGACGTTTGGTTAGTGACGAACAACTGCAGTCTGCTGGACGTTGACATTTACTTTACTTGAAAGGATGTGATGGTTACAACAAGCAGTCTGACCATAAGTCTACAAACTGAGGTGGAAATGGGTGCACTGTGATGCACGAGGTGATGAAAAATAAAAAAACAATATTAGGACTGCAATAAATGGTGTATGGACAAGTTTACTTCAACAACCAGCAACAGGGACAAGGACACACACCTAGAGAGAACGAGAGAAACTCTGCTGGATAGAAAAAAAGTGCTCGTTCATGGGTTAGTGTGACAGATGCAGAGAAAAGAAGATACGAGTCAGACGCCGCTGCGTGACATCTGCAACATTAAAAGCCTCAAAGGAGGAAAGAAAGGTCCAATCCTCAATCATCCATTTAAAATGGATTTTTCTTAACTACTTGTCTTATATACATTGCATTTAAAAAAAATTACAAAATGCAAGAAGTGTCACGAGGACAGCGCCTGGATAATGACAGAGAAGATCCCTGAGGAGGATGAGGAAAGTCAGGGGTGTCGAGTAGGTGGCAGACTTGTTGATGGCTGCGCCGTGGGGCTGGGAGGTACCTTGAGTCCCTGCCAGTAGGCCCAAATCAAAGCGACAGCGTGCTTACGCCTGGCCTCTTCCTTCAGTCTCCTGAGCTCCCTGCGAGCCTGTTCGGGGGTGGGAGGGAAGAGACAGAGAGTAGGAACAAATGAAGCAGGAGAAGATGAGAGGGAGAGGAGGTAGACACCGTTTTGCCTGAAGTCAGAAACATCAAATGCGCACACACACACTGCACACAAGCACAGTGTGATCACTGAGAGACTGTAAAATTACAGCTCTGCTTCTCCAGCCTCCAGAAACCAATATGGAAGTGTGGGTCATGGGAGCATTTATCTGGGGAACTTCTGGAAGGCAAACAGAGCTGGTGCTTTGACAACTTTGAGTGCAAAAGGAGAAAACAAAAAGTCACATCTCAGGCGGTCAGAGGATCCAAACTCATCCTTCTAAAAAACAGCACAGCAATGCAAAAACTACACATGCACCAGCTACACAGGAAGTCATGCAGAGGCAGCAGGCAGCATGCGGTGTGAAGCATGGACCTCGGAGGAAGAAGCTGAAAACAATGCCAGGATAGGACATCAGTCCCTGATGTGATGTATGGAGACTGGACGCCTACGTTTCACTGACTAGTACTCACAGTGGAAAAATGACAGCACTGCAAAGGCAGGTTCAGATGAAAATAACCATTCTGGTCACATGGGTGAGACTGCTGTGCTTTAGCAGCCAGCAGTCCACCTCTGAGAGACTCCATAATAAGATGTCTTACATACAACTTAAGTGTTTGGAAAGAGTCGAGCAGATGGACACGTTATGGACGAGGTGGGAGTGGGATTGATGGAGGGCGGCAAGTCAGAGTCACGGCAAATCAAGTCAACAGGCTTCCCAAATACCTTGGTGCCCTGCCAGCCAGCCCAAATGACCGATACGGCATGTTTATTCCTCGCCTCCTCCTTCAGCTGACGCAGCTCTCTCCGGGCCTAATGAGAAGCGGTGGCAGTTGTGGGTGAAGTTAATTTCAGTGGCAATCAAAACACAATTGTCCGAAAACAGGGGACAGCAGAGGCGACACAGCAGGGGCAAAAAGGCGGATAAACAAAGACGAACAACAAGAAAACGTGCGAACGAGGAGACTCTCCCCACAATGAGGCTGTGTGTGGTCAGCTTTAAAAGAATATCGTATGAAATGATGCAAAATAAAGTCCAGCAAGAAAGTTCAATTATCTTCAGCGTCAAAGGTGCAAACTAACAAAGAGCCAGAACCACAGTTTAGATTTAAGACACTAAAGTCTTAATGCTTTGAGCCTGGCTGTAATTTAGTCTAATAACAACCTCCAAGAATATTCGATATAACAGAGATTGTTACATTCTGACAGGATAATGGTTTCCTGCATGCCATCAGAATCAGGCTGAGCTTTAAGAGCTTCCTGCTGCACATCATCACATCGATTAATAAGAAGCTTCTTGACTTTAACCAGAGTAAAAACCACAATCATAATCAGATGTGTGGCAACATGTACATTTCTTACTTCCAGCATATGTTTGCAGCATATGCTGGAAGTAATTTTAGATCGCAGCAGAGGTGTGGCACACTGGACAGAAAGTGTAAAACACCTGAGCCGCACGTCGCAGCCACGATCGGCACCGTTTACGACGCCGGATTAAGCGTGTTAGTTGGGGAAGTCGAGATAATCCCACATTTAACCCTTGTGTGGTGTTCATATTTTTGTTACTCAGCCAGTGTTCATGGGTCTGCTGGACCCGCTAGAGTTTTGGCTTTCCAAATTAACACTATCAAACTATTTTATGTTAAATTACTCAACAGATGTTTACTTCATCCCAATTACAAACCATATGAACAGTAAACATGGTTAATTTTTTCCCTTTACCTTTGTTAGATCACATTTATGAATGAATGTGCTTCTCGTTTTTTCTTTGTTTTTTTTTTTATAAAATGTTATAAAAAAAAAATAAATCAGTTGTAATCAAGTGGAGTGAGTGGAAAGACAACACATTTACACGTGAAGCAATATGTTTCACAACTAAATGGGATCAGCTGCTCATCAATGGTGACATTGGGCCCAGGGTTGTAAAACAGGGGGAGGCGGTGCACACACTTATCCCACACTGTCCTTATGGCAGCTAGCTTGTCTCACTGCCGTCGAGCTGGTCTGTCGTCTCGGTTATCAAATCGGATAATCCTGGAAATTTTGTGGAAGTTTTCCAGAGACATTGATGCACGGAAAGGTTCTTGCCGGTTTCTGCATCCCACAGGGATTCTGTGGATTCCCCTTTGGACCTGAAAACTCCTGCAAGGATAAGAACCCCAAAGTAGGCCTTTGGGGTTCTTAGATGAATTTGGTCCATCTCCTTCCACCTCTCTCCAAAAACACACCTTCTAGATTACTGCAATCCAGAATAATTTTCTGGATGGAATCTGGGATGAAAAGCTCAAATGAAGACTTGATGTCCTGCACATGAGTAACTGCCAGTCGTGTTGGCCCTGGCTTATCACAGTAACAGCTCTGCAGGGTGGCTCATTTCTTGGGCAAGAAGACCATTCAATTTCACCAGTTATTGACATCCATATTTCTTCACTTCTGGTGGGCTTGTTCTGGTCCTGGAGCTGGCAGCAGATGGGGTGCTCGTCTTCGTTTTGTTACTAAATGGTGCTCAACCTCATCCTCTTCTTCAAAGTCACTGTCAGACTCTGAATTTTCAGAAATGTGAAATATTCTGAAACCTCTTTGTCAACATCATCATCAGAAGCCTCTCTCTCTTCCAAAATCAATTGGATGGCCCTCGCAGCAGATAATCTTTTGCCATCTTGATCAGTTGTGATAAAGAACCACACTGGCAAAGTCTTATTTATAGTATTATGCCCCTAATTTGCAGGTGGGACAGGGTATGAGAAAATAAAATTTGGATTTCTCAAGAAAGAGGGTAAAATGTGTGAGATGTAAGAGCAGACGGTGTTGATAGTTGAATTTTCAACAATGCTGCAACTTTGTGCGGAGCAGGAGGGGAAGAAAACACTATCAGCAGCACCAGAAAGGAGGAGGACAGAGTGTGGGAACACAGGACCTGCACTTTCAACACTTTTATTAGACCTGGGTCCAGTGGACCCGAACACCTTGTATGTAATGTAAATGCGTGGGGGGAGGTACAGTATGAGGTCACTGAAAATTAGTTCGGATTTATGTTCTTCACAGAAAATAAGCCAAAGCCAATGAATTTCAGGTTGAAAAAATAATTAATTGTTTAATTTTTCTTTTGAGAAAAACTGAAAACGGGTCTCACAGACCCGAACACCATACAAGGGTTAAGAGCCACACAACAGAAAACGGGAAGAAATGAACAGTCGGGCTCGTTAATCTGGCCGAGGTTCATTCAGCAGGGCTGCTACTCTATCAGGCAGTTTCGTGGTGAGAATAGCATAGGATGGGACAAGACGTGATGAACAGGGATGGCAGCTGGGACAGCAACACACTATCGCTGGGTGGAAATACCTTGGTTCCCTGCCAGTAAGCCCAAATTACTGTCACAGCATGTTTATTCCGCACTTCTTGTTTCAGACGTCTCAGCTCCAGCCGTGCCTGGTGGATGTGGTGGGCGTTCGGTAAGACAAGTTAAAGATGTGAGGAGGAGAAAAAAAAATCGAGACGGGAAAGTTGAAAAAGGAGCAGGGGAGAAAAGATAAGTGGGAGCTGTGTGATCAGCACAAGAAGCAGGATTAAAGGAAAACAGCAGCAATAACATTAAAGGACAGGTTTGTTAAAGAACAGCCGTCTTGCAATACTGTGGAGCCTTTAGGCAAGAACACAGCGAACAATAAAAAACCAAAGAGTTTGAAGCGTTCAGGAGCAGGCTTCTCCTGCAGAAGCCATCAAGGTACAGCAAACACCTCGCTCTTTGATATCCGTACCTGGGTGCCGTGCCAGAACGCTGCGATGGTGGTCACTGCCTCCTCGCATCTCTTCTGATGTTTCAGCTCTCGCAGAAGTTTGCGGGCCTGGTGGAAACATGCAGACACTTTCATTTTCTTCCACACGACAGCTGCTACACTTTTTTCAATGAACAGGGTGAATTCAAAGACAGATGCACACCTGCCAGCCTCTGGTGTACGACTGAACCATGGTGGTAGCACTCTTGATGTTCCGGTACTTCTTTTGTTGCTGTGAGATGGAAAAGTGTCATTATGCATCGGTGAGTATGGTTTTTAATCCGCTTTGTATTTTGGTGTAATTAAAGGGTCTCACAGCGTAGCGGCGGTACCAAGCTGCCACCACTATCTGGCTCTTCTTCATCAACAGGAAGTGCGTGCGGCACTTCCAGCCTCTGTAGATCTTCTGAATGAGTGTGGCAAGGTCCTGGAGACACTGCTTTCTCTTCTCCTCCAAGAAAAAGAGCTGCAGGAAGAGGAGAAAATTAAGAGCTCCAGACAAGAGCACCTGGGAAACTGTGTGAACGCTGGATGTTATCAACATCATCAAATTATCTGCAGGAAGGTAAAATGTCAGGGAAAGTCAGTTTACTCTGAGGGGAAAAGGTTACGAGTTGGACTTTTTTTTGGGGGGGGGGGGTTCTAAACTGAGGAAGCACCAATTTCTCAATGACAAGAACAAAGTGCAGGTGGGAGAAAAAGTTTACTGCTCCAGGAAGACAATAAAACTGACCTTTTGATAATCGACTTATTCTCAAGGATGAGACCGCATCAGTTATTGCACTGGTGTGAGGAATAGGGCTGCCACAAACGATTATTTTGATAGTCGGCTAGTCAGCGATTACTTTTGCGATTAGTTGACTAATCAGATCATCATCCATTGGACGTAAAACTACAGCTTATTGCACCAGCAGCATCTGCTCTTATATAACTATCATTAGCTTACAGCTTTAAGTGTTTAAGGTCTGTGCTAACTAAAAATAAAGACAAGATGATAGTTTATTAAACTTCACCGAAACAATCTGCAAATTTCATTAAAATTTAATAAACTCCTTGCTATCTAAAATATAACAGGACACCGGAGTAAACTCTCCAGCATCTCACACTTCTGATAATCAGCTGTCTGCTTGAAGTTTATTCAGCTGTGTAAAAACTTTAATCTCAGCCAAACCGATTTACTCAGGAACAAATAAAACACTGAAAAAAGCCAAACAACATTTTTAAGTTATCTAAGTGACTCATATATCATGTTTAACCTGAGCAGCGAAAGACGGCGGTGGGTTTGAAAATGATCTGCCGGGAGTCCGGTGTTCTCACGGCTCTAGTTAGCCTAGCCCCCGGCTAGCTATCGAGCTAGTGGGTAACAGACGTCTCCGAAAACGTCGGAGCGCTTTTGAAAATATGCGGTGTCTTGATAAACTGAGCAGATATTTGAGGTTTACACAGCTACATTCTCGCCTGAAAATATGTTAAACGTTTATTTTGTGACCCAGAAAGATTAATAAGAATAATATTAAAACTAAGCAGCTGCCGCCATTGTTGGAAACTAAGCAGGGCCGCGCTATGAATTCTGGGACACAGTTTCTTCTTCTTCGGGGTTTAACGGCAGCTGGCATCATGAACATGCAGTGCTGCCATCTTCTGTTTCAGTCCATTATTACACTCTTAAATCCTGCTACTTATTCCTGCGTCTTTTGGGATCTTACAAAGCTTCAAACGACGCGTCGACTATTAAATTAGTCGTCGACGTTTTTGATAGTCGACGTAATCGTGACTACTCGACTAATCGTGGCAGCCCTAGTGAGGAAGTCACTGCTTTACCTTCAGGAACACTGGGCCTGTCGATATAACGCCACATATGGAAGTTTCTGGGTTTGTTCATATATCCACAGAGCTTGACTGATACCTACGTCGCGACTATTCTATTTTCTGTATAGATAAAAAAATGGTGTCAGTTAAGCTAAAGGTGTGACTGCAGTGATTAAGGAGCAGAATAAATATGCTCGAACTCTGTTTCAGTGATTTTGAAGCTGTAGATATGTAAAGCAGATAAGCTGATCAGATAGAAAAAGCAATTATGGAAAAATTCTCCCAGTGTGAGATCATGTTATTCCAGGCTCTGTTTGGCCTTTTGCTGGTGGGGGAGAAAGTCCATCCAAACGCTGCAGGCCCGAGCAGCTGAAGAGTCTGCAAGCGCAGAGGAAAGAAGCCTGTTTCCCATGTTATATGGGACAGCTAAATGAAACCATGTGTTCTCAGAGTGGTGGTTACAAGCTAATTGTTGAAGTGGGGGCTCCAAGCAAAGCCCACCCTGCTTTACAAACATGTAGCTGTGAGAAAGCAAGGCAGCTGAGCACACCGGCTTCAACCATTCGACTCCAAAACAGCCCAATCTGCAGGAATACCGAGCAGCTGTCCAAAAAATAAATGCTTCGCCAGGTTAGAGAGTGGATTTTACCGTTCTTGGGTTTCTGATGAAGATCTTGGAGCGGCCATAAGAGATCTCTTCTGTTGGAATCTGGAGGTCGGCCATCAGCACCTCCACTCCTTCCCTGTGGGAAGTCAGAAAAGTCAAGAGGGTCCTACACTACACGAGCGCAGATATATACAGTTTTCACAGGATTGCAGTGCAGTCCCAACCTTACTGCTTCCATAGGAATTAAGAGGATAAGTCGCAGGCGTGCGCTGCTAATCAAACGCACTTGATTAAAATAACAACTCTTTAAAATCAGGTTGTGTCAGTTCGAGCTTTCAGGTGTGTGTCAACAAAATCTTCCTAGGAGTGGACGTTCCAGCAAGTTCACCCCGGGGTCAGGTTGTGCAATGCTCAGAGAAAAGGCTTTGCAGGCCTCAGCATGCTAACCTGGGAAGTTCATCACAGTACAATTAGAAAGAGACTGAACAAGTATGGCTTGTTTGGAACGACAGCCTCTTCTTTTTTTAAATAAAGAAAAAACAGGGCAGCACAGCTCATGTTTGCAAAGGTTCAACCTGTGCCGTCTGAACAGGGGAGCCGTTTAAAGTCCAGACGTCAACGTGATGGGAGCTGCGCGTGAATAAACACCTGCAAACATCTGTTCCTCAACGTTTTCATTCAGAAGTAAACACGCTTCTTAGATCAGAGGTTAAATGTCTTAAAAAGTTAAGGTGTAGTCGTCTCGTGTTTAGGATCTTAAGACTACTGTGACCTGCACAGACAAAGGTGAGCGGGCCAAAATTACACCACAACAATGTGAGACTGATGAAAACCACACAGAAAACAATTGCACATGATGCTGAATCATGGGGTGTACTTAGTTTTTCACCTGACAGAAACAGCAGAAGGATTCGGATTCATGGAATAACAGAAGAGAGCGCCGAGGATGGAGTTTGAGAAATGATGGAAACCATGATGAAAGCAACAGCCAGAGAAATATGTCAGGAGACTAAGAAGAAAACTAAAACCACACAAAGCTGATACAAAGATGCTGAAACATCAGGAGCCAGATGTGTGAGACGGCAGATAGGAATCAGTGACTTCACCAGCAGAGAGGACGAAACCTGCAAGTCTGGCCGAGTCGAGGAGACAGATAAGGAGGGAACGTCTGGGCATGTTGTGGTTCCGAAACATAAGGTTTCATTTCCTTCAAACAAAGCTCGCTGTGACGACACGCACCTAAAACATCTCTGTTGACACACTGCTTTTATATAACATGACCGAACCAGCCAAACCTTTTTACCCTGGAATCACTCACGTCTTTAGTTAACTTGCATGTGAATCCATGCATATGCACACAGTGGGGACAGGAATGCATGAAAACAGCTGGGAAAAAAGGAGGGAACCAGTTTCCTTATCCTTAGATCTACACATACCAAACTCAGCCAAAAGTGTTGCTTTATAGCTCAGAGTTTTAGACCACATATTTAAATATACAGATCATATGGTCTGCTGGGTAAACTGCTGTCAAGCTCCCCTAATTATTTTCCCTTTTGCCTCTTTCTGTGTCATCCGAGTACTTTCTAGCAACGGCTGCTTCGCATTCACACAGCCACACCTGGGAGTGGACCGCTCTAGCCACAGTCTATTAGTGCTGGTCACACACTCTCCACTGGGAGCAGAGTCAAGTTTAGTGCCTTAGCTAAAGACACCTGGGAGCATTTCTCATTTTCCACTGAAAACTTGAAGGGATTTGCGCTGGCAAGCTTCCAGGGCCAAGACCTCTTTTCCCCCCTAATCAACTATTCCCTAATGTCACCACTTCAGGGTATAAACAACAATTACCTTGCAGGCCCCTTCCAATGCGGCCAGGTCCTTTTGCAGAGCATTTTGTAGCGCTCCAAGCAGGGCTCGTAGGGCTGGCGGAAGGCATAGCCTGCTCGTCGCACACGGACGTTCTCCATCAGGCCCAGGTAGCGCACCTGATGGCGGACCAGAGAGTCGGTGAAGATGTGGGATGCCTTCTTATCATTGGGCTTGATGCAGCTGGAAAGCAAAAATTAAGTTGCAGATATTAGGCTGGTGCGTAGAGCCGGCTGCAGTAACAGCAGCAGCTCTTAAGTGCGCTTTTTATAGATTAATAGACCGTGCTAGACGGTGAGAGTAACAGCAGGCCGGCTGAACTCTCTGGACTATTTGAAAATGATTTCAAAGCAAACTTTGAGAGAATCACAAACAGCACAAACTGCTCTTTCTGTGTAATCGATATGATCAGATTTACCGGATGTAGTTTGGGTTCTTGGTCTGCAGGTTCCTCATCAGCGTGCCCACTGAAGCTCTGAACTGGAATCCAGCAGTTAGTGGTCTCTTCAGGTTGACTTTGGCTGGGTTGCCTTCAGGAAACAGCTGTTTGATGAGGCTGTGGTTGGCTTTGTACATGGCCTGTGACAGGTCCCGGTACAGAAGGTCATTGTTCTTATCCACAAAGCCCTCCACACGATACAGCACCTGGATACACAGAGGGAAGTGAGCCATTCACAAAAAGGTATTTTCATACACAAGTTGAACAAAGTGGTTACTTCTTTTTACACTTTGATTTTATCCTATGCAAAAATTCATAATATTATATTATTAATTTGTTAACATGTCTTTTTTAACATATCCGTCAGCTGTTATTGTTGCTGCCTCGGGTACCTTGCCGGCGTAGTGCTGGATGCGGAAGCAGTTGTGCGGCAGGCTGTGGTCGTTGAGGAACTTTGAGTTCTTGTTCAGCCGACTCTCAAAGTGCTGGTGGTCCGCACAGATGGTGTTCAGTTTGTCCAGGAAGGTCTCATCAGTGACCGTCCCCGGCCTCAGACACTCCTCGTCCAGCATGGCCAAGATGCCGTTTTGATTCTGGCACAAACAAAAGGAGGTTTAGGGTCAAACTTCTGAAGGGTTCAATGTAGAAACGTATTATTCTGTCATGGCTCATGTGTTTCACAGTGCTGAACAATCTGTTCACAACAGCTCGGATAATCATCTCATTTTGCTAAGACAACGTCAGACTTAAAATCAGCTTTAATGATGAACTGCTTTTCAATAACAACACCGATCATGAGGTTACACAGGAGGTTTACGCCACCTCTGGAGTCACAGAGCGGGAGAAATCATCCAGATTTAACCAAAATTAGCGTTTCTCAGTTATTCCAGAGAAACAAGTGTGGAGAACATGAAAAGCCAAGAACAGACACAGGACTTACGTTCTCAATCAGGTCACAGATGATGGCATTGTTGAAATATTCAATGTTGGTCCACTCGATGCCCTGTAACAAATGCATAAGCAGAGGTATACAGACATTTGTGTACATTTTAGAGACTGATGTACGCTGCATGTGGGAGAGCTCAGCACAGCACGTGCATTTTCAGCGTGCACCTCATCTATCGCCTTTACCAAGTATTCATGTGCTGCAATTACAGAGACACATGTTGCAGCACTTAATATTTACATGGGCGTAATGAGAACAAATGCTCCGGGAAGGAAAAAACAAAGAGACTTGGGTTGGTCACAGATCTTGTTTCTTTCATCTTGAACTCGAGTGCGTTTATTGAAAATGATTTAATCAGGATAAACCGATGCGTTTCCATCAGTTCTGAAGACATAATTGTCCTCGGTGCTTTGATGTTATGTCCTACAGGCTCCGTCTGCCTCACGTCGAGGCCAGAGTCCCTTTGGAGACTCAAAGGAGGAACACTTTCAATCTTGCCCTCTCAGAAAGGTTCACTGGGCCTTGAAAAAAATTTTTAGCAGCCATCAACTTCATAGCTACTAACGGCTTGGTAACCTAGGTCGGGGTAAGCAACTGGACAGATATTTTGGAGGGGGGAGGGGCGGATGCACAGGAGGCATAGCTTAAACTGACGGGTGGCCGGCCGCATTCCTGATTGGTATTCCTCCCTTCTTGCTCCAGCACTGCGGTATTTTCCCATGCAGTATACTGGAGAGAGGCCAGGAGTGGAATATCATTGGTGGTGGTGTTAGTAGGGAAGTGGCGTGGGGGTCACTACCACTGCACTCATACACAGAGCTCGGAAAACAAACAGAGCCTAAAGGCCCGCAGCGGGGAGTGTTTACTCTCGCCGGAGCGGAAGACCATTTCCGTCCCCAAGAATCCACAGAGGGAAGACGTGAAGGGAATAAATGAAGAGGGTTTTCATGACAGAGACACACGTGAAGTAATAATGCGTCTGGTCAAAGGGCGAGGCTTGTAGAGCTTAAACAGATGAGCGCCGAGCGCCAAGCCGCCAGCGCAACAAAGGTGTGCAGAGCGCCAACACGTAGAATGATGCAGATTCTGCACAGCTGTAGGCCTGCACAGCACAGCTCGCTCTCGCTCTGCAGGCCTACTTGTTGTTCCTAGAGTATTTAAAAGTAGAATGGGAGGCAGAGCCTTCAGTTTTCAGGCCCCTCTTCTGTGGAACCAGCTTCCAGTTTGGATTCAGGAGACAGACACCATCTCTACTTTCAAGATTAGGCTTCAAACTTCCCTTTTTGCTAAAGCATATAGTTAGGGCTGGACCAGGTGACCCTGAATCCTCCCTTAGTTATGCTGCAATAGACGTAGGCTGCTGGGGGACTCCCATGATGCACTGAGGTTTTCCTTTCCAGTCACCTTTCTCACTCACTATGTGTTCACAGACCTCTCTGCATTTAATTATTTGTTATTAATAATCTTTGGCTGTCTCTCTTTTCTTCCACAGCATGTCTTTATCCTGTCTTCCTTCTCTCACCCCAACCGGTCGCAGCAGATGGCCCCGCCCCTCCCTGAGCCTGGTGCTGCTGGAGGTTTCTTCCTGTTAAAAGGGAGTTTTTCCTTCCCACTGTCGCCAAAGTGCTTGCTCATAGGAGGTCATATGATTGTTGGGTTTTTCTCTGTATCTATGAAGCGCCTTGAGGTGACTTTTGTTGTGATTTGGCGCTATATAAATAAAATTGAATTGAATCCCAGAGTTCACCATTCACACGCTCACCTCTCTGACATACTCTTCCTGCTCCTCACGCAGGGTCAGCTCGATGAAGATCTGCTGCAGTTTCTCGTTGCAGTAGTTGATGATGAACTGCTCAAAGCTGTTGTCCTGTGGGTGTAGCACCAGGAGGAGAAAAACAGTCAGACTTCTGTTAATGTGTTGGTTCATCTGCATTTCAGAGAATTCCTGCCACTAACGGTCTGCTGAGTGGCTTAATAACAGGTTAGAAGAAGGTAGGACAGGTGGACCATCGACATATCTGGATATCCAACATCCAGCTGTTTGTAAGTACTACACTTCAGGAATCTACGTCTGAAGGATCATCTCATCTTTCATTGTATTAAAAGCTTATCTGTCAAATCTGCTTCAGCTTCTTCTTCTCTTGGCTAACTGAGACTCATCCTTCATATCCATTTCCACTGGATTTGTCTGTTCAATTCACTTTTCCAAGATAATTTCCTGTTGTGTTTTATTAAAAAGTACGGTTGCACCTGCGCATCCTGAAAGTGAATTCATATCCTCAACAGCTGCTTTTAGAAAACGAAGAGTAAAGCATGACTGTAACCCAGCATCACTTGATGTCGCTGCACGCACTGACACTTACCGTACCTCTGAAATGACACCAGTGATAATAAGTTTGAACAGCAGCTCGCTCCTTCTGAGGATTTGCTAACTCATTCTCCGACTGAGCACACACCTAATCAATCTGGACGTTGAACAATGGATACCAGGAAGGTTGTAATAATACCAGATAATGACAAATTCTTATCAGAACACGTTCCTGTGAACTGTCTTGGATTAGATTTCATTAAACATTGATGGAGCGTTGACTATATAACAGCCTCGACCACTTTTAATCCCCACAGCATTCACTTATTATTGTCGTCAATCATGACGGTGTTTAGTGGTGAGTCATGCTTCTTGGCACACTGGGTTAGGTTAACATTTATTGCTACGGTTAGAGGTTCAAAGACAGTTTAGTCCAACAGCTCGGAGAAGAGGACAAACCGAGGTTCTCAGTGACCAGGAAATAGGATCCACACGTACAAGTGGAGCAGTTTTTAAAACAATTTCCTTTTACTGAGAAACGAAAAGGTTGTCCACACACACACACACACACACACACACACACGTCGGCTCCAAAGTGGCAGCAGATGCGTGGCTGAAACATGTAAAAGAAACCAAAACTATTTTATCTACAGTCAATGTTTTTATGACAAGTGGTTAATATTCATTCAAGGACATAATAAAAATGCCTTCATGTTCACAGACTTTCATCAATGGTTCCACGTTTGAATAATAAACATTTAGCCAAGATGAACAATGTTCCTCTGAAGCTCAGTAACTGACATGTTGACCATGTTATTTTGTTTAAACTAAAATTTAACACACGATCGTTTTATGATGCTTTTAATATGCTGCGAGCTAAAGTTGGTACGGTCTGTGTCAAATATCAGCATGATATAAATAAATACATTTTCATCTCTCCAAAATAACGATCCATTTTTAAACTAATCACTTTCTGTTATCCTGTTTAAAAACTGGAGCCAAATAAAGACTCAGCAATCAGCTTTCAGTCTTATTGAAACACCTGATCGTTCTAAGAAAGCATTTAATTCTACACTCATTAATATTAATAATAGAAACACCTGTTAGTGCAACAAGCAATAAGGCCGAGAGCTTCACATTCTTCACATAACTGTTATACATGTAGGCTTCACTGCAGGCCTGTTGCATTAGAGTGCATTGCTGTTAAGTGTACTGACTGAACTGACTTAAGCAGACTGTGACTTTGGCTTGTCCAGCCTCCTGTCAGCCGCGTGGCTCTGCTGCACACGAGGAGCCCTGAATCGTCCTTAACGGGGAGGTGAATTAAGGAGTTTAGATCACAGCATGCTCGCGGCCACAGCAAACAGGTGCAGGTGTTACTTACTCCATTCTGGTGACCCAGACACAACAACAACGAGAGGAGAGGAAGGACTCGAGAGTGAGTGGGGTGAACGAGCAGGGATAGGAGCAAGACATGATCGGGGGGCATCGTGCATCACAACAAAGAAACTTTTAAAGCCGTCATTCTGTTCAAACTCTGTCACATGTTTACATGCACTGCTGTCTATGTGGCGTTTGGTGCATTACTTTGTATACAGTTAGCATAAATGGAGCCGTCTGTTCTACGTCTCGCTGTAATATGTGATGTTAATGCTGAGAATCAGAATCACCTTTGATTGTGTAACAACAGCATGAATACGACGTGCAGAGTGTGCAAAGGCTATTTTCCTGCTGTGAAATGCAGACTTTGAGAATTGAAACCACTTTTCCACAAAAATAATTTCAACTCCAGGAGCAACAACAAAAACTGAACTAATCTGATCTCAGTGTGGTTTTATCAGCTCTACGTTTCTGCCGACAGGCTGCACACAGGTACCAAAACATGCACGCAAACAGCTGAGGGCAAAATTCTTTTCCTTGTAATAAAAATGTTTGGATGGTCCGACTGTGTCCTTGTGGCCTGTCAGGATAAAAAAAAAGGCTGGTCTGAGCTGCTATTTGTCTCACCTCAAATATCTCAAAGCCGTAGATGTCCAGGACGCCCATGACCTTGTGCCGAGCTTTAGTTTGTGCCTGCAGGGACACAATATTGGTACCATTAGGAATAAAGTACAGCAGTGGAGTTTTGTCAGTCTAAATAAATAAATTAAAAAGATGCCTGACATCGCTTACTTGTATGCTTTCATTGATTCTGGTAACCAGCCAGCTAAACAAGCGACTGTAGAGATTTTTGGCAAGGGCATCTCGGGCATAGTAGGCCTGTGAATGAAGACACTGTTAATGATGAAGCGACAATAAAGCGAACCAGCAGAATCGGCAACGATTCATTTTATTACATATCTGCAGAATTTAACTAAACTTGTTCCTTAAAAAAAAAGCTATCGTGGCTACACTGATTCAAAGGAAACAGCAGCGGCCATACATGAGCAGAAATATGAGGATTATAAAGTCAGGCTAATAAACCCTTTCCTCGTCTGTTCTGGGCACACAGGGCCCATGTTTGCAGCATTAATGTTATATGAAGAGTCTGAATGAACCCACTAACCTCGAAAATATGACCTACATTTGAATTTCCAGGAGGAATACTGCACATGTATAATGCAGACGTTGTCATGTAGAAGTGGCACAGAGTCGGCAGCCAGTAAAGCAAGTCAACGGGAAGAAATGGCCCTTTGGTGTGTGTGTGTGTGTGTGTGTGTGTGTGTGTGTGTGTGTGTGTGTGTGTGTGTGTGTGTGTGTGTGTGTAATAAGCAGGTGAAAGAGATGCCAGTCTGCCTCTGACCTGGGCCACATTCAGCGTCGTGGAGACTTTCTCCATTTTAGCCTCCACTGTGCGGTAGCTGAACGCCCTCTCCAGCACCGACTGCTCGATCCCCAGCAGCTCACACATCTCCTTCAAATCTGCAAAGTAGCCACAGAAAACGGATTAAGACACGCAGAAAATGCTTTTGCAGACATCAGGTCTCATCTTGTGATGGTTCTTATTCTACATTTGATTCGAATCAGAGGGTAACGTCATAAGGAAGCTGTAAGGAGGAAGAATCAACCCTCGTAACCTCCTCAGCGTTTGGGTTTTATTCCCGACAATGAGGTGTTCCCACCGGCAGAGTCGAGGGAAAAGCAAAAACAGAGGACTCATCTCAATAACACGTTGCAGCTGATTATTAACAATGCAGTCTTTGATTCAAATGTGGGAAAAAAAGAGGAAAGCACGGTTGTCCAAGACTCACTGAGGGAAAAATGCAAATGAATGATTTCCCTAAAAACAGCAGCTGTGAGGGTGAAACTCTTGTCACGCAAATCATAACACAAATATTGTTTGAGGACAACAAGCTGCCAACAGGGGACCAGGCCCAGTGAGCAGTGGGTCAAAAGGGTTAAATGAAAGGAGAAAATATTCACAATAACTCCTGTGAATAAAAAAACAAAACAGTGTAAAATATGTCCGATGAAGGCGCAGCAGCACCAAGCCCACCATTTTTGTCTTTGACGCGGCTCTCGTCGGTGCCGTTGCAGCGCGACTCTGGCTTGAACTCTATGTTGCCAAGCTTCAGCACAGCTGCCACCAGCTCCAGCACCGACTGCACCTCGTCCTCCATGAAGCCCACGATCTGCATGGCGTTCTGGAAGAGGGCGAGAAGAGGGAAAAGACAGAAACAACGTCACTAAGGCACCGACGTTCCTGCAACTTGGTGCAGAGGGGAACACCTACAAACATCACACAGAACATCCTGACAGCTGACAGGTAAAGTGAATCGCACTGATTATATCTTCATCATGGCCTCTGTTAGCAGGCGGGAGGTGTCAGAGAGGGGGAACATTTTGTCCTTAAAGTTGATGTTAGAAGCAGGAATCGTTTTCAAGTGTAAGGATTTGGGAGCGTTTGATAGAACTGGGTCAGCTCCTGTGGGGTGTTCCTGATCTGCAGGGGTCAGTGATCCAAGGTAGCTGAACCAGTGATGGGCTCATGGGTGGCCAAGACTCCCTTATGGTCAGCCTTTACTCCCACAGCAGCTCTTCAGTCCAACAGATGAGCTCAAATTGCAGAAAACGTTCATGCTGGTTCTGATAGAAAGGTGAGAAAACAGAGCATCACAGGTTGCTGTGTGTGGAGCTGCAGACCTGACAGGGTCTCCATGCTGTCTGCTGCTGAAAGCACCAACACTGGACATGTGGCCATCAGATCTGGACCACAGAGCGATGGAAGAAGGTGGGCTGGTCTGATGAAGCACGTGGATGGCTGGGTGGTTGTTCCCCAGGTAAGTGATGAACATCTGGTACATCAGGATGCATTATGGGAAGAAGGCCAGCCAGCAGGGGCAACACTTTGAGCAATGTTCTGCTGGGAAACCTTGTGTCCTGCGTCCATGTGGATGTTACTTTGACACGTACCATCTACCTAAGCATTGTTGCACATCATCTACACCCTTTCGTGGGAACAGTGCTCCCTGATGGCTGTGGCCTCTTCAGCAGGATAATGTGCCACAAGTCAGAAATGGTTCAGGAATGGTTTGAGCACAACAGCCAGTTTGAGGAGTTGACTTGACCTCCAAATTCCCCAGATCTCAATCCAGTCGAGCCATGTGCTGGACCCACACGTGGAGGCCCCACCTCACAGCATACAGGACTTACAGGACCTACATCTGGGTCCAGATACAACACACCTTCAGGGGCGGAGTCCATACCTCGATGAGTCAGGAGGACCAACACAATAGGTGCTGATAATGTTGTGTATATCACTGCTCTGTGATCAGTGCTCTCACAATGAGTTTATTAAAAAGACACATCTAGTCTTCTCACTGGTTTGTGGAATCCACTCAAACTTGTACACACTGTATATATATAAAGCAAAATCCTATCAAACATATCAGCACAAGCTATCATAACACCTGAAATCATGAATTTGAATATTTAAATCTCTTTAACGGAATCCCGGTCCATCATATTACAGTCAAACTTCCTCTTCCTGGATCACAGACACAGAGCGGTGAACGGTGACGACCGATGATGGAGAATTCATGAATCGCAAACATTTAATCAAACATCAACAAATAAACATTTAAGAAAAGAAAGCTCCGTGTGGCGGCGTCATTGTGTGGAGGGAATGTCGTCTTGTGCTTCCTGTGGAGAAACGCAGCTGCAGCAGGAACAGCGTTAAAAACTCTGCGGGAGTCGATGAGAAGCAGGATGTGAGGAGGGGGAATGAGTACAGTAGAGAGTGACAGAGCAGGCTGTAGGGGCTTATACAGTAGCTGAGCAAAGCATGCTGAAACAGGCCTAATGACACAGCACAGGAGATAGCAGAGCGCTTCTCCCAGACACAACATCCTCTGCGTTACCATCAATAAGGCTGAGAAGACGCGCAAAGACAAAATAGCACATATTTGTGCAGAGCTTCAATAAGAGGAAACTCTTTTCTCCCGTGGCTTTCTCTGTTTTTGGAGTTTTTCCTGTGTTTAATCAATACAAACCAGTCTTTAATCCACCGTCAAGATCAAAGTTCACCTGGTTTTGCAACAGGTGGGAGGGCCGCTGGCGTGAAGTGTTTACACAGCCAGCAATACTGACGCCAAAGCACGTTTGTTCGTTTGTTCTGCCGTGGAGATAACAGGGCAATCAGACCGCCTCCTCGCTCTGCCGCGCCACACCGAGTTAACAGAAATCCCGCAGAGAGGAAAGTCTGTGCCAAACGTCACGAGGGTGAGGCGCAGCGTCGGGCTCCACCAGTCATACGGACACACGTATGCGCTCTACTCACTCTGACTGTCCTGAAGTTAGCCGCATCGTCCAGTCCGCTGACCGCAGCAGAGTCCAGGCTCAGGTAGTTGTACTTGCTAAAGTCCCGGTCCAGCTTTAGCTTCCCTGTGACACACAAACCATGTGGTTGTCATTTAGACTCATGCAGCGTAACTACACTCCTGCCAGCTGCCCCATAAAATCCAGCACAGCTCTGTGAGCCGATAGAAGATGCTGAATTCAATTCCCGTTTAAAGAAACACAACTGATGGTGTTGCCTTAGAAATTTTAGAAAAATGTGTCTAAGCCCTGGGGTATTGCCCTCCTTCAGTTCTGACACGGTGTATTCAAACACTGAGCTGCTGCTGTGAACATCATGCTGGAAGATCAGATTGCCCTCTTTAAAGGCCTCCCTGTCATTTAGTAGAGAAATCCTCTTCTGGGTGCATGTGTCAGATTTCATTCATAGCAGTATTAACAACAGCTAGAGCCTCAGTGATGTGTGCGCTCTGGGGTCAATGACCATTATATTGTTCTCCTTTGTGAAGAACATTAAACAATGGCCCCTCGCAGCAGAAACGCAAACAGAGCGAGTGGGTTTCACTCTCTTTGTTCTCGTGGTGTTTATTAGGCAGGAAGGGCGACTTATTAATGCGTTAGCCATGTGTTCATGCAGCTGCATGGGGGGATTGGCACATTTAGTATACACACGGTAAACGTAACAGTAAGCAGAACATCAGGCCTATTTTTTTAATTCATACTGCGAGCATCCAGAGACGTGCACATTCTGAGGTCTTTCTCCTGATTCTCAAAGTGGCATTGATCCCGGCAGCTCTACGTTCCTGTCCAGGTCACCATTCGACCAGCTTTTCCAGCAGTTTTACTCACTGAGCGTGTCGTCTGAGGCTCCAGACAGAAGCTGATAAAAGACGTGGAAGTTCCTCTCGCCTCTCGGCTGCTTCACCACACGTGACTTCTCGAGCAGATCTAAAAAAAGAAAGAAAGAAAAAACAAAAGGAAACAATGACACACAAAGACGAACCAGAAGCCTGCACAGGAAATCCTTCTGCTGCCACTCTCAGGTGCCCCCAGCAGTAAATATCGAGCCGAGCCTCAGGAATTAAAGCTGCCCGGTCTGTATTTATAGAGCTCGACTGGGATCCTCGTCCAGCGATGGTTTTTTCAGTCTCCAAGGTGACCAAACCAATATTGGTAATTATCTCTGTGTGCAAACACCACAGGAAGAAACCCCACGAACGATATCAGACGTCAGCCCTTTCTCCGGGGCTGGAACCGAGTGCACCTGATTAAAGAGGGACCATCATCCTCTCACCACATCAGGAGGAGTACGATTTAATTAAAGCCCGACTGTGCTGCTCAGCAACATCACCGGCTGAATAAGCATTCAATTTGTCTATTTTTAAAAAACAGCTTATTTTAGGAAACTTGAAGAGTTGGTGTTGTACTCAAGTGAAGAGTCTGGGGAACAAACTGACCACAGTGACCGGGACCAAAAATCAGAAGGAAATAAAAACGGCTTTTGGCAATTTTCAGCACTTAAGGCTGTTTAAACACCGACTCACAGATCTGTGGTCGTGGCTCCACTGCAAGCACCAAACTAGAGGTCGCTGCAGCCCCGGGGCTGTCGGGGTTAGCAGCGGATTGTGACACCCACCGGCCACGAATCACATTAGTGGCTCCGTGAGAGCTTGCACATCAATAATACAACATCCACAACTGAGTGGCTGTCAGCAGCAATACAGAGCTGTGATTAAAGATACAGAGAGGACAAGACAAGCCACTGAAAACCAGTTCCTCCATCACAGACAGACACAGGGGCAGGGCAGCGAAGTGACCTGAGCACAGCCATGTCCAGCCACACTCAGTACTCAGCTTTACTTTGAAGAGAAGGAAGGATTCCACTTTCTGCTGCAAAGCCTCCTGAACAGCGTTTATTTAATGTTCCCTCAGCCTCAGATAAGCAAACACACATTCAAGCATCCGTGCGGGAACAATATTGTGTTATGTTGTGACTAAAGGCATGCCAAAAATGTCTCCCCACTATCATTACCAACGCTACTGAGAACTTCTCATAAATCATAACCAGCTATTCTCGGCCGTAGGAAGCGGCGAAGGCTCAGAGGAGGTTTGTCTAAAACATAATGAGCAGACAGGAATCCATCCAGGCCTGGAAGAGCAGCCGTGTAGCTAGCCAGCTCGGTCTGGCCAAGTCACATGTCAGCAGCTGCTTCTCACAGACCATCTTTGTGTCTGACTGACTCAGGCGAGCAGACAGAGGTTCATTTGTGCCTCGGCTGTCAGCTTCCGTCTTTGTTTCTGTGACCTCTGCCGGGGAAACCAGCTCAGACAAAACAATGTGAACAGAGGCGAGATCAAACCAAAACACTGCCAAGGAGCCGAGGGGGGAAAGACGAGGCTGGAATGACGGCGTTTTCGGAGGAATGTGATTTACAAATATTTAAAATATCAATCAGGGAAAAAAAAGAAGCTTTCTTTCCATTTTATTACTCACAGTTACTGATGACTCCGCCCAGGGGATCTCCTTTGAAGTCAAACTCAATGTCCATGTACTTTCCCTGAGGGTCAAAGAGCAGCAGTTAGATTTTATTGCCATTGTCTATTTTTAAAAACGTCGTATAGATTCAGTCGGTCGGAGAAGTGTAAGGACTCCGAGCACCTAAAGATAACAGGGAGGCGTGACCTCTTTTTAAAAAATGACATTCAGGCCTTTTTTCTGACTCTCTCTGAAACCTGGAAGTTGAGACAGAGAGTCCTGTGTTTGGGCTTTTTCCCTCCTCTGATGTATTAATAGCAGACAGCTCCTCTGAACAGGCCAAGCTCTGCTGGTAAATGGGTTTTAGCCAAACTCAATAAGCCTGCTGCACTCAGCAAAATGAAGAGCCAGCTTGACTTATAGTTTTCTGATCAACCGATGGCGCTCTGATGAGCTGATATCTGGTGAGCGGGCCTGAGGTTGCTGCGAAGGTTAGCTAAATATAAACAGATCAGGGTCATAATCCGTTATAACGCTCACCACTACAACTGCATGTCCGTGCACCGGCATGTGCTGCCATCTAAAAGTAGGCGGATGATTAAAAACCGTGTGCACGGTGACACAAAAACTGGGACACGACAGGTAGGTTGGCAGTTCGCCTGCGAGCTGGCACACGCTGGGAGAATCGTTTTCTTTTACAATAATCGAGCGTCAGGCACAAGAAGGAGAACAAAGTTCAGTCCTGGGGGGCTGGGGTGTTACTGAAATAGACTTTTTTGGGATGGACTGCCAGCTGCTAAGATGAAGTGACTTTTTCTCTTTGAAGAAACTGCAGCTAACTAAACATTCATGTTAGAAACATTTAGAAATGAACAGCGATGGAAATCACAGGAGATCAGACGTCCCCAAAATACTGAACTGGGCAGTTTGAGGAAAACAAAGGCAATGTTACAACTGCAGTTACATTGTTACATTGTAACATTGTAACATTGAAATTGCAGTGTGTGTGTGTGTGTGTGTGTGTGTGTGTGTGTGTGTGTCTCTCCAAGGACCAAAGCAGCTACTTAATCACCCTTATGACGCCAGACCTATGTTAGAGATAGGCATTAAATTTCTCCTGCTTTTCCAACAATCAGATTCAGAGAGATACGAGACGCAGAGGAACGGGCGGCGCAGTGTAGGTGAAAGGCCTCGTCCTGCTCGCTTTATGTAAAGAGCATTTCCTGAGGCATGTGCACATGTACTATATCAAATGTGCAAAGCCTGCTCAGACTGAGGGGGCGTGTGGACCCGTCTACTGGGAAGATCCAGGGTCTCAGATTACATGGGAACACAGGGAGGACACCAAGAAATATCACCTGTATTTGAAAAAACATATTCACATGCATGATAGTCAAACTACCTCACATGCATGAAAACACGTTCTGGAGTAATGTTGCCATAAACACAAACAGTATAAGCACACAGGACATGCACACCAAGTATTCAAGAAACAAAAGCTTTCTGAAAAAGAATGTGTGTCACGAGATCATTTTTCCAAACCACAGAAGCTCGTCCTGCATACTTACAAATCTGGAAGAGTTGTCATTTCTTACAGTTTTGGCATTTCCAAAAGCTGAAGAGAGGAAAAAAAGAAAAATCAGACACAAATAATTAAACTAATGGATTCAGAAAGCTTTACAAATAATGCAAAGCTTGTGCAAATAACCTCAGAGTAAAGTTACCGCCGATGCATTGCAGAGAGGCCATTAAGAATATTCAAAACCTTCATAATGATCCCTAACCTCGTGCCCGAGTCCAGCTAGCTGTCAATCATACATGGCCTGGATGTCAAAGCCATTTGTACTGATGAGGCCCCATAATTCTGGGTGGATTAAGCAAAGCACCAGGGCTTTGCAGGCTTAGGGCGGGCTGAACCTTGATGTCACGCCACGTTCAAAAAGTGCTTCAATGCGGGCTCCTGCTTGTAAATAAACGTAACTAAAGGGTTCATTAAATATTCATTTTTGACACAAACAACTTTGTGTTTCGTGCACAATCAGGCCTTTCAGAACATCTCCCTGCTACGACCTTTCCATTGGCTTCACACCACATTTCTACATAAAGATGCCATTAACGTGTCACGCATCACAGCGCTATTAGCATAACTGCTTAATTGCTGATAACAGCTGATTAATGTGCATTTAAGTCGGCGGTTGCTGTGAATGTGTGGGCTGCTAGTCTGGCACAATGGCAGCCAGAGGGAGAGGAGGACGGGGAAGGAGAGGGCTGGAGGAAGATAAAGAGACGTAAATGAAAAGAAACCGAGGGCGACAAAGAACGAAACCAACGCGTATCGTGTCGCAGAGCGCGAGCGTGACGGATCCGTCGTGTTAAGCGTGACTCTGTTCCCTTTCCCCCTTCTCAGTGTTAGGGCAATTAGACTGACGTGAGCTAAACTCTTGCAGATGTGCGGGGTTTTCTGCAGCAACCCGGGCATACAGCTTCATCATTCATGGGCATTTCCTGTCCACTGCCCCCAATTAAAATACAGCTGTTTGTGTGCCAGAACTGAGCTGTGGGAATGAGTGCGTGTGTGTGTAGCGTCCCGTTTAGCTAAGAAAATAAAAAAGTGTATTATACAGTATTTATAAGATCCCTAAAGTTATTTTGCGGATGAGTTAACTTGCCTGTGATTACATTTCCATGGTTATATAATCATCTGTGTTTACAGATTAGCTAAGCTAGCTAAAAGAAATGTTTTGTAGGTTGTGTGACTAACTGCCAGGAGCTTTGCATTTTTGTTTTGGTGTATTGTGCATTTGGAAATCAAGCCAAAATATCAAAGACCATCATTAAACGCTCTCATGCAGCGGTTTGCAGTGCATTTACAGTCGGGCTGCAAATATCCTGCACAGTCTTCTCGTTTCCTAAACGCCGAGTAAAGAAAGCTGCTTTTCTCAGCTGCACTTTGAAGATCTCTTGAATTAGAGCAGCTCTGGCAACCCCTCAACACACATCCACCCTCCAAACGTGAACTTCAGACAACCCAGCTCCTGAATTGGGACGCAGCTTGGGCATCTTCACTCACCCTCCAGCACGGGATTGGACTGCAGCAGCTGTTCCTTGACCTTATTCACCTCGTGGCCCTTCCCACACACCGCTGCCACATACGACATTACCAGCTTACTGGCCTCTGAAACACACACACAGATAAATATAATGTGATTCACATGACTGAGGGACAAGTGCAGAGATGTCGACCTGTTTCACCATCCCCTATAAAAATCCCCCTTACATCATCCCCCCCGACAGCCATCAGAGCAGGGTGTGGACCGTTCGTTAGGGTGCAGAGCAGAGGAGGAGGTCCCGTTATAAAGACTTGCTTTGTTAAATTACACGGTGACCAGAATTGCATCACATTATCATCATTCATACTATGGTTACACTGAAAGCCAGGGGAAAGCACGGGAATAAAACTTTCTGTGGAGCTGAAAGTGATTTAAAAATGCTCCAGCACAGCGTGCTGCAACTAAGACACGTTTCCCCAAAAATAATTCTCTGCTTGGCTCAAAAAGCTACATGTCCTGTCTGAACAAGCGACAAGCCTCGTCGGACGACGGCTGGCATCAGGATCGTCTCTCCTGACCAGAGAGCGGACGGTGACCCAGAACCGGCGATGCGTGCGGCGTGCCAGGCAAGGACAGGAAAGACCTTCAGAGCAGTCGTCGGTACAGATTCCTGATTAGTCTGGCAAACAGCTCGGGACACGTACTTTTATCTAAACGTAGGAAAAAACTTTTCTGAGTTACAAGCTGAGGACTTTAATCCTCACGTTGTTATCTCTCAGGTTAGGAAAGTAAACGTACTCCGTCTGCAGACAATAAAAACTGTTATGTCTCCTGCACACTGAGATGGAATCTGATAATAATTTTGGTCACATCCCCTTTATAGAAGCCACAGTCAGAGAGAGCCTGAAAAAAGAAACCCCTATCACACTTTAATGTCAATGACCCATATCGATAGGGTTGGTTTTGATGGCCTCGTTTCACTGCAGAGCTTCGGGACTGATGGGATTACCGAAATCCAAATTTATCTCCGACTTGGCTGCAGAAACGGCTCCTCGGAGTCGTTTTTTCTTTTCCCTCCAACAACCAGGAGAGGTTTGGAGTTGGAATAAAGCCTGGTGCATCCTACAGAACAGAACACGGCCGGTCTGACTGCACTGTGCCCCCCGTGGTGGACGCCACTGATGCATCACCGAGAAATAATCCTGGTTATGGATAATATATATTCCTACACAGTGCTGACAAAGGCTGCAGGCAAAGTTCTGCTGGGAAATCGGAGCTCCTGTCAGAGATCAGCATAGCAAGAGTTTGAAAGCAGGTTACACAAAGGAAATGTATTGATATGCTGGAACTTCTTAGCTTTATTAATAATGCAACTTGTTGCTTAAACATGTGGTGTTCAGTGTATTCAGATTTTTAGGGGGTGATGTAGGATGATGGAGAGGTCTGAAAAGCCCTCAAAAAATACGACAAATAAAGTACAGCTTTAGAAAAATGAAAACATAACAGTCTGAGGTCATTAAGGTTGTTTTGCACAGCCTTATAAATGCATGTAGGGATTTTGTACAGCTTACTCGGGCTGCTGCCACGTCTCACCGAGCCAGAACGTTCTTCGGGACAACGTTGGCCGTGCGAACAGGTCAGAGTTTGAACTCAAAGTATGAATGAATGTCTGCAGCTGCACTGAGCTGCAGCAGCACTCCCAGAGCCAACACGCAGTCAGATGCATACTGCTGTTACCTGTGACACAGCACAGGAAATACCATCCTCTTGTGTTTCTGTACAGTATGTGAAACTGCTCCAGAACATGGATACACCATCATAAAAACCACACAATATGGAAAAAGGCTTCAGTCTGATGGAAAGTCCAGCCTTTAAGTGTTCATAACAGTGTGAATGTGACTGACTGGCTCTGAATATACATAATTTCACAAATATGAGGAAACCACAGCCGTGTGTTTGCTGCTGTAATATGTCTACCGCCATGACTTTATGTGAGCAGAGTCATTATCTAGTTTCATGTCCCAACACGATGTTCTCAAAACAAAACTGACATCAGCTCCCTTTTATGGAGGATTACATCCCACAGCCCTTATCGGCTTCTTTACAAGTTATGACTACATTTAAAACAAAGAACCGCTGAGCACATGAAGTGTTAGACACTCTGTTAGAGCCTGATTGAAGGTGTTCGTTCAGTGTGGTGAGGTGATCCCGTTACCTGCTCTGAAGTTATGACACAACAAAAAAAACTGAGCATTTACCAGTTTTCCCAGCTCCGCTCTCCCCTGTGATGAGAATGCACTGGTCCTTGTCCTGGTCCCTCAGCGAGCGGTAGGCCTCGTCTGCCAAAGCGTAGCTGCAAAAGCACAAACCCGAAAGCCTCCACGTTACATTTGCACACAGCTAACTGCTGTTCACGTATATTCTCTGACATTTTGTGGGTGAGGGCAGTTAGAGGTCGTTCACACACGCTGCACGCTTATGTGCCAGGCTGCATGGCGTCTACACTAATCACCAGCACGTGGGATCACTGGCTTGGATCGGGACATCTTGGACATGCACAGACGTGCAGTGAGCTGCAGCTTTATTTGGCTCGGGATTTGGCTCTGACAAAACTTAATTATTAAAATGATGTCACAGCGACTCTGATTTGTTGTATATTTATACACATATTGAAACCTTTACATATAAAATGCATTTTTAGGAATCTGCCTGCTTTAATAAAACCTCGAGAGGTCCCCGAATAATGAAAGCAGTCTACGTGAAACCGACCTGGGTGGATAATTAATGATACAAAGGTTAAAAAAAACCCTACGTCTTACATTCTGGGACAACAACACAAAGGAAAAGTGAAACTACAGTTTCGCCCCCACTCAGTTCCACAACAATACATTATTTGTTCTCTTAATGCAGGAAATCCCCTGTGATGGTCTGAGATCAGGGTGTGGATGTACGAGGGCCATATCGCAGTGACAGCTTTTTATCTCTTGTGGCAAAATGGTCTATAATTCTGACACGATATTCCCACAAAGAAAGAGCGCTAAGGAGACGCCTGCGACAACAACTTTTTACAGCTTCCATTTGGCAAACAGTCGTTCACAGCGCGGCAAGAGCTGCGTCCAACTTTCTCCTCCAACAGGACACGAGACGGCAAATCAGCTGTTCCGGCCCGTACTTTGGCTTGATTCAGGAATTTGGTCCAAAGCAGTGTGTGTGTGTGTGTGTGTGTGTGTGTGTGCGCAGGAAAAGATAGAGTGGATTTGCAATATCGGATCATCTAAGACCTCCATTATGAGCTCCGGCAGGATTAAGTAAAGGCTGATGTATTGTGGGGGTGTCACTGGAAAGAAACTGGGATAACACAAATTTTGTCTTAAGCTCATTTCAAACAGACGACCTCGCTGCTCACGTGACCCCGAGAGTCCCCAAGATCTCTACAGATACAACAAGACTCTCTTAGTTCTGATAACATTGAAAGCATCAAGGTCTTAATCTCCCAGCTTTTCGAGTATCAAGCAAAGATCAACATCTTTAAGTCTTACATTTCACATTGAGTAAAGGGTAAACATAGCTCTAGGTCACTTTGGAGGAATGCTTCAGAAACAGCCTCTCCCCAGCGTCTAATTTGCTCTTATTCCTGCCTGGAGGGTGGGAACACTCGAAAAGTCCCAGGTCTCGGTAATATCCCAAATCAAGAATTTATATGCACAAAGTGCACCCGACGTGAACGCAGGGAAGAATGTGACATTCACGGATGCTGACACGCAGCACTACCATTGGGCACTGGGTCTGAACTCTGAACGCTTGCTGAGGTTACATTTATTTGTAGAGGCAATGCTGTTGTCAGATTCAAGTACTCTGCACATCAAAATGAGCTCCAACCATCTGGCTTTAAAACCAGTTAAATTAGGTTCAAAGCGATTTCTAAAGGAAGTGTCATCATTCGAGTTTGTGCAAAGGCTGTCCGGCATCATTCTGTAATCCCTGCTCCAGCTTTCAGAAATCCACCAAGACGTGGAAAATGAAACTCCTGCCTAAATCTAATTTTGGGTGAAGCAGCGAATGCATTAGTGAGGCCGGGGCTGCACGGAGCCGAACTTTAAAGCGTGCAATCACACACTGAACTAACACTGACCCCTGATTTGTAAAGAAGTTGATTGCTAGTAGGAAGCCATGACAGAGAGAGTGCCAGAGATAGACAGCCTAGTGAATGTATTCCAGACCACAATATGAAGTTAAAGCTCAGGCGGGCTAATGGAGCTCAAGGTTGTGCACCATCACACATTGATTTGGATCAGACCTCATTCGGCCCTGCTGCCAGGCCTCTCCTTTAACAGCCCCCAGTGCAGGCCCGCAAACAATTGTGAACTAATATGAAGGAACCCAGAGAAACCATACCACACCAAAGAACAGGATTCCAGTTAAACTCCCATTCAGTCCATTTATTTACCCTGGAGTCCTGTAAATATGGCTAATAAATAATAACCCAGATGTGCTGTAGGCATCCAGGACAACAGTTTGCCAATTCAATTTCATTTATACAGCGTAAAATCACAACAACAGTCGCCTCACAGTGCTTTACTGTAGACCCTACAATAACACATACAGAGAAATACCCAGCACTTTGGCGACAGTGGGAAGGAAAAACTCCCTTTTAACAGGAAGAAACCTCCAGCAGAACCAGGCTCAGGGAGGGGCGGGGCCATCTGCTGCAATTGGTTGGGGAGAGAGAAGGAAGACAGGATAAAGACATGCTGTGGAAGAGAGACAGAGATTAATAACAAAAACACCCAGTGCATCATGGGAGTCCCCCAGCAGCTTACACCTATTGCAGCATAACTAAGGGAGGATTCAGGGTCACCTGGTCCAGCCCTAACTATATGCTTTAGCAAAAAGGAAAGTTTGAAGCCTAATCTTGAAAGTAGAGATAGTGTCTGTCTCCTGAATCCAAACTGGAAGCTGGTTCCACAGAAGAGGGGCCTGAAAACTGAAGGCTCTGCCTCCCATTCTACTTTAAATACTCTAGGAACAACAAGTAGGCCTGCAGAGCGAGAGCGAAGTGCTCTAATAGGGTGATATGGTACTACAAGGTCATTAGGATAAGATGGGGCCTGATTATTTAAGACCTTGTATGTGAGGAGCAGGATTTTGAATTCTGGATTTAACAGGAAGCCAAAACAGGTTTATAGATATAGTCATATCTGAAGGTTACACTTCGTCGTCCCGTGGATTTATTTCCACGCATCCTCCAGGTCAGAAACACTGAGTGTGAAATTAACCGTGAATGTTACGTTTTTGCAGGGAACTGAAACCAACTTCCAGCTAGCAGCATTATTTTTTTCTGTCCCCAAGTATAAGCCTCTAATTCAATCCCCACCCCCACAAGCTCTGATCACAGCCCACCCCCCTGCCCTCTCCTGTACAACCAATCCAACGGGGTTGCATGGACGAGACCTGCCACAGGACATTACGTCACTGCTGAAAACGGCAGCAGAGCACAGCAGATGTCTGCTTTGTGAAAACACTCCTGTTGCCTGACCTGATCCTGACAATGAGCAAACCATCACACAATTATCCCCCCCAGAGGAAGCCTGTGGGCCCGGGGGAAGGGGCGAGTGTACCAGGAGAGGGCAGGGGGCGTAAAATAGGAGAGTGGGGGTCTTTTGCCACGGACTTGTCCCAGTGAGAGACACACACACACACACACACACACACACACTTGCTATTCATATTCGTAATTATAATATGAATAGAGGTCAGCAGAAACAAGCCACACCCAAACCTTCACAAGATTTGCATCTTAAAATTGAAGAAATAAAACATTTAATCACCAGTAATTTGTCTCAACTTACAGTTTGTGATAATAATTATTCTGTATTTTTATTAAATGGACAAAAAATAAATAAAAATGTGCATATTTACAAATAAGAGAGCAACATAAAGCTGGGAAATGAGTCTAAACAGCAATTAGAGTTGTGAAGTGATGAAGCATCAAGACCTTGAGAGAGAAAACAGAGAGTGAGGACTAAAAACCCCCCAGAGGCCTCCCTGATCAGTGCGTGGAGATGGGGGTTAGGCTGGGATCAGGCCTTGGGCTGTAAGCGCTGCTTGGCACCTCCCCTAGACATCTGCCTGCAGGCTGTAATTTGGACGTGCACGTGGCAGCGGTGAACACAAAGCCACACTGGCATGAGGTAAGCAGCAGAAAATAGTGCCTTCAGTTCTTTTACCACCAGCCTCTGGTAGCACAGGAGGTTGGTGACCTGAATTTCAAGGGTGGAGTACTTTGAGGAGAGACTGAACATACTTTAATGTCAGGATAGATGGTGATGAAGCTGTAATGTATGGCCTGGAGCCCACCCAGCTACTGGAAGATAAAAGGCTGTCCCCAATTAATGATCATCTTACTCAGGGGCTCTTAGCCGTGTCATCGTGCCGCCTTTTGCACATTTGCGAAGTCATTTTCCAAAAAATCGTTTCATATCTTGCCCTGCAGTGGTAGTTATTGTTACTCGTTTCCATGCATAGGAGGGGGCAGCACAGTAGCCTGTGATCTCAGCGTGACCTGGCTCCTCTGCAGGAAATCCGCCGCGCTCCAAAGAAGAAGCCAAGGAAACAACTCTTTCCTGACGCTGTACGGCCAGGTGGAAGAGTGGGTGAGTGCTGCAAGAAACACAGGGACGCGCAAATTCAGTGGCACATGCTTGGAGAGTTTAACCTTGTGGTGTGGGTGGGCAAGAGAGCGGATACGCACATGCACACAAAAGATCTTGATCCTAACAGATGTGCACCATCTGCACACCAAGTAAAACAATGCTGTTCTGTAAAACAGGTGGTAAGGAAAAGATCAGCTCACAGGACGAGCATCTAACAAAGAAGAAGAATATGACTACTGTCTCATAATCAAAGGAGGATTCGAAATGTGCAGCGTGCAATAAGGAACACCTATAACTTACTAAATTGAAAGTTCATAGTTAAGCACAGCTGCCACAGCTCTATAATTTATTCAACACTAGGTCGTCTAAGACCTTGGCTAAATTGCTCATTGATACCATCCACCCATACATCAAACTTTGAAAGGATCTACAGCTTTAATTTATTTTACCACACAGCAATTTAGTGTTCCAGAGCCGAGGAAAACACCAGTCCGAGCTGTGTATGCGATCAGTGAGAAAGCAGGAAAACAGCAGGTTGAGCAAGGTAGCAAACATCCTCAAAGACGCATTCAAGCAAAGAATTTTATCAATCTCTGGCATCAGGCTTTTGTGAATATGCTTTAATACATATTTTTCATGCACACACACATATTCAAATCTATAATAAAAGGTTTGAATGGTGTCATGAGAATTTATGCAAAGGAAAATTTTAAGGAAAGCAAAAGAACCTTGAAAGTAACAATTGTGTAAAAGATGGCCACATGTGCCGAGCTGCAGACAGCATGATGGAAACAGCTTTTTATAGCTTCGAAAGCGCCGTCCAGTCAGGTTTGAGGACTTCCTCTCTTCAGGGCTCCTGGTCACTACAGGCTCAGAGGCCTTTAAATGCAAAACAAATCTCAGTATTTAAGTACGTGGCTGCTGGTACTGAGATAAACGTGTTCATTTATTTTGTTTCAGTGGGCGACAGACTAGGACTGCAGGTCGGCCGGTTTATCACAGAGACTCTTGCTACCTGGCCATGCTGTTGTAATAAAGGTAGAATACTAAGATAAGCAAGGCTGCTTTGAAAGCAACATTATCTGGACGGCAGCATATGCTGCAAAACTTGTTTATCATACAGCATATGTGCAAGTCGCTAATGTCGTGCCATCATGGACGCGGGCTTTTGAACCGGGAGCTGACAGCAGGCCAGATGTTCCCTCTCTTCTTCACCCAAAAGCTGCATTGTTGATGGTTTCCCAAAGTCATTTCAAATCTCGATTTGTTGGACACAACACGACAAAATTGCTTCTCTTGAGTCTGTGTGCTCTAATAACACGTCTACTTTGTTACTTGCTATGACGCCTCATTAAACCTTACATAATACACTGGTGTCAATCTCAATAATAAAATGTTCCTATTCATAGTCATTTGCTTAATATGCAACCTTTGTTCTCAATAAATTAATTCCAATGTCCAAGGTCTACAATCCATGCAAAAATCAAGCTTGGCCCTGATAATCATCCCTACATCTCTCCATGTAACGCCATCAGCTCGACCTTTGGGGCCTGGGGTCAGGCTCTTTGGGTCTGTCAAGTGTGACTGGCAGTAATAACTCACAGCTCACAGACAGATTTGGGCCACGTCCACACTAATGCGTTTTCGATTGAAAACTTTTTCTCCCGTCCACGCTGAGACGGCGTTTTCAAAACACTCTCAAAAGCGCATACATACATACATCGCAGTGTGGACAGCAAAAATGGAGACTTTCTAAAATGATGACACATGTTAGTCATGTGATGCAGTCATGTGACTAATTAAACAAAGACAGCGGAGGGCGTTACACAGCAGCTGTTTTGTTTGACAGCTCTATTAAAGATTAATATCAGCCTGCACGCGCTCCTGAGAGCTTTTCTTCAAATTCTTTAATTCTCACTCGCTTTTGCAACTTTGTACTTTTGTGTTACTCGCAGCAACAACTCCACCTCATTGTGAGTCCATTTAAAAAACTCGCTGCTTTTCCTCCACATTTTGCTGCAACGTTTCAAAGAGCCGGAAAGTAAATAAGCGGCAGACGGAAATGAGGCAGGTCGAATCTTCTTGCGCTTCACGCATGCGCAGGACTGGAACTTAATGTTTTCAGCCGTTTCAAAGTGGACGCACAACTGTGTGAAAAAGACCGAAAACACTAGTGTGGACGCGGCGCGCTTTCGGAAGGAAACGCCGTTTTCAAATCTGTCCGGGCCGGTGTGGCCTTAGAAATACGAGTTTATATAATGATGTACGTCGTTGTTATATCAAAATGTAAATAAATGATCTGCCTCATAATAACACATAAACCAGTTTGTTATTACTCTCAGTCTTAGTGAGATTATTATGTGTGACAGTTAATAAGACATCAGTTTGTGGGAGTTTACTTTGTGTGTCTGTGTGTTGTTCGGGGCAGATAATACTTACTGAGCACCTGCAAAAAATTAATTAAAGCATGCGGTGTGTGCTCGCTTCTATTGAGGCTCTTCAGCACACAATAATATAAATAAATCTTATTATTGTCGGAGATATAAGGTTGGACGCTGGAACAATATTGCACGCAGCTAATACGAGTCTTATCTATTTGCCTGCGTTTCGGTATGCCTCACATATTTTGTTATGCAAGCTGTGTACACAGATAAAAGCTGCACCCATTGTTCTGACTATGAATAGGCAGAGTTTACAATGGATTTGGACGCTGACACACAGAGCAAATCCATTTAAAAAAAAATATATGCTCGCCGAAGCAATAACTATCAGCCGCAGCAGTGTTTAATCTGTATCGTGTTAAACTATTGGCAGGTAAACGTATCGTCTTTGAAGATGGGGAAAATCTAAAGCTTTCTAAATTAAACACTGACAGCAGGGTTTTTAGTCTCATGGCATCAAAAAGATGAAAACTGCTCATGTAGAATTACAGCACAAATCAAGAGTCAAAACCAGCACGATCATACTTAACACAGACACGTTTTTCATCTCACGGTTTGTACGTTCAGTAACAAGCAACAGGGGCCCAACGTGAGCAAGAAGCAGGATGTAAGGGACTGCTCTCCTCAGGGGCAACGGGAGGTTATTACCGTCATGACGTCTGAAAAATAATTCGTTTATTCTGCATTTATTAGCCATTTTTTCAGTTTCAACCTGATGGGCTGCTTAAGCTCTACAGGCTCCTAATCAGTGCGTGTACACTGTACTGCATTTTTCTAATGATATAAGCAGCCAGAGTACTGCCTGCATGCACGAATGCAGCAACTGATTAGAAATTCTTGCATTATCCAGTTGAACACATTTGCATTTTATTCTTGGGTTGATGAGGTGGGTGGAAAAAGGAACACACACACGTTTTCTATCGTCTCACCATTACGCCAACACACATGCTGGAGAGGACTCACGCTGCCCACCTGAGTCAAAGTGCCATTTCAACAAGTGCCCACTTAAATCCACCTACATGCAGGTTCTGAGGTGCAACTTACCAAGGCGTCCTTGAACACAGTATTATAACACCAGAACAGTCCATGTGACTCGTTTGTTACCCAACAGCTCGAGCTGTGCAAATATTCAATAATATGTACTGTGTCCTTATTTCATATAATTTATAACATGCATAAATCCACATATTGCCTTTTGGTTAGTGTTAGATAGCACAGGTGTGATATCATCCTGCAGTAAATGACTCTGAAGTCCACATCCAGTGAGTAAACTTTATTTTTTCCAACCATATCTTGTTCAAAATAAATAAAATACTAGCAGAAGCTGAAAATTTCTGGATCAGAGTGAAAAAAGGAAGTGAAAGCTGAAATCTGTGAGAAGGATGAAACAGTTGTAAACTCGTGGAGAAGGGTTAACGCGTTATACGTAGTGTAATTAAACATTACAGGGTCGCATTGAGAGATCTGATATATGACTGTTATCAGACAGGCAGTACAGTTAGTTTACATGTGATACCCAACCTTTGACCTCGAGAGCACAAGTCTTTCTATTAAAAGTGTAATAACAATGATTTATGTCACCAGTGCTTCTAACAGATGCTGCAGGTCCTTCACATTATGCTTAATATGACTGGACTAGGGCTGGGCCATATTATACCGTTCACGGTAATACCGGTATAATGTTAGGCAACGATAGGAAAATGAAATATCGCGATAGAATGGGAGTAAAACGCGCATGCGCAGTGCCTTTGTTTTCATACGCACATGGCCGATTGTTGAGTGAAACAGATGAACCAGAATTGGTTTGTAAAAATGGTGCAACTTCAGTGATGTGGAACTGGTTTGGTGTTTGTCCGTCAGATACACGACAAAGCACATTTTTTTGCAGAACATGCAAGCGGCCGTTGTTATTGTCATATTTGTCGGACTAAGATGCTCTTAAATCTGGGAGTAATCTGGGTCCTAAACTCCGTATACTTCAGGTCAAACAACACTGCAGCATCACTGAGAAACTGTCTAAATTATTTCATCTTTAATAAAACGATCAGCATTGCTGCTTTACCAGGTGTAACTATAAAGTTTAACTTCCAGGCATCCATGAAAACAAAAGTTATTACATTTAACGGAGTTAGAAGTTAGCAGGAAGCTAGCGGAAGTTAGCTCGCTAGTTTCGCTAGTTACCTAAGCATGATATAGCATGTTCTGACTGAGAGATTTCTGAAAAAAAAATCAAACGTACAGCTCTGCTATCACTTCCAACATAAATGAAGACAGGAAACTAAACAGCAGTGACGTTTGTAGGGTTACTGAAGTTGGGCTAGCTGGTATATAATGATGTGCTACGTGATCGCTAGCGACACAGCTATGTTAGCATAACATAAACAGTGAAGCTGGAGGACGAACACTAACACTTTTCCACTTATAAAAGTTAACGTGAAGGTTCTTCATGGTTAGAGACAAATGCAATCGCATGGCAGGATGCTGTAAACGGACCAAACTTCAGTCAGGAGAACAACTGAGATAATCCATCCACAATACGAGGTTAGTCATTAATATACTGCAACAACATGGGAATAGAGCAGCTGCCAGAGAATTCAACATTAATGAATCAATGGTACAGAAGTGGAGGAAGCAAGAAGAATGAGTTTAATAAAGTTTGATTTATCTGACTGCTTTGTTTCGCTTAATGTGCCTTATAATCCCGTGCACCTTATGGTCCGAAAAATGTGTACTGCACACTGCAGTTTAATGTTGCAAAGCACCTCTTTTTAACTTCAGTGGATATTATACATGGTTATGCTCAGGATATGTCAGCCCATTTCTACTGGAAATGCCTTTTGGTTAAACTTTCAGCAAGGAATTTGCATTTGCACTGTTATATTTTTATAAAGCTTTAATGTACATAAAAACCAGCTTCTTGTTTAAGTGAAAATAAATGGAAGGTTGTCTTTTTACGCTAGTAATGTTGTGGAGTTGTATTTTGTCTCGCATCAATTATATCGTCGGTTATATCGTTATCGCAAATTTTCAAATATATATCGTGATAAATATTTTTGGCCATATCGCCCTGCTCTAGACTGGACCAGTGGGAAAATAATAATAATGAAGAGCAAAGCTCAAATCAAACAACTCTACTTGAAGTGTAATTGTATTCCTTTATTGTTTTGATTAACTTTTGAGCGCCTCATGCTGAGACAGATCTTAATACTGACGTCAAGACACAGACGTGACAGCTGAAAGTGCTGATGCACACCATGGTGAAGAAGCTCTGTGGTCAGCGCTTCAGTCAAAACTTTATTAAACATTAGGAAAATGTGATCCTTGTCTTGACTGTCAGCACACAGTAATGGTGGCTTCAGAGAGGACACTGACTTTAATGTTAACTCCAAGCTTAAACACAACTGTAACCCGACTACGCTGATCCACGAGGTTTCACCTCATTACGCCCGACCTCGGCGCCCACATGTGGACTTCCGGACACGACAAGGACAGAGTTTGTTCAGAGTTTCCAAAGAGGTGTGTGCATATACACAGAAACGTATGCACACATGCAAACGCCTCAATCTGTGACTGGCTAAGTGGCAAGGGGCAGACAATACAGGACTGCAGGCCATCTGCATGCTGCTGCGCGTGAAGAAAGGCCACTGATTAGTTCATCTCTAATGGGCTGCCTGTGTTTTGAAAGGAGGAAAACACCTGCCAGTTAATCATTAGGTGCCTCATCTGGGCAGGGAGCATTTTACTTAATTGGACAGCAGACAGAAGAGCGGACAGATTCATGCAGACGGGTGTGGCCGTGCAGCTCCGCAGAACTACGAACGAACTCTCCATCCGGGCTTGCGTTCAGCCATTTTTATGAACAGAGAGAGGAAAAATGGAAAAAGCAAAAAAGACTTACAGTCCCCTAAACTTCAGTATTAAAAGGTGTTACGAGCCATCATGGGCAGAATTTACAGGCATACATATTCAAAAGCATCTCTGGATATTGTAAAATCTTCCAGAGCAATGTGCAGGTCGTGAATCAGACTGCAGGCTGCTCGATAACTGCTGCGCGGGTTCTCCTAAACTGATCAATATGTACTGCACGGCTCTCTGGCCTGGCATCAGCCACTGTTTATTCATAATAATTATAATTAAGATGGGAGCTCAACAGTCAATTAGCCTACTTACAACATTACAGATAGGGGACCAGCTGCAGGTCTGCCTCCAGCTGATGTACACACATCACAATTTGTCTGGGGACCAAAGGAGCAGGTGCGAAATACGTTTCCACCTGCACGCCATCGATGTAACTTACTCTTACAGCAAACACACACCCGGTATACACACAGTGAGGCAACAACAACACAACAGCACAACAGACCCGCCCAGTCAGTGTGCTAATATTCCTGCAGAGGCTAAATGAGTTACCAAAAACAGGAACTTGTGTTTTAAAATTGGAAACGCTGCAGAGAACCGAGAGTCATCTTTAATCTAAAAATATTAGCCGGACACTCGGTTCTCTAGAGTCCATAAATATTGTGCATTCGAGAAGGAAAAACGAAACAAAGCAAATCATGATGCACGCTCATACTGGCTGATTTCTCCTGCTCCGCTCTGGCCTCGCCTGCATCACAGCAGAGTCCCGATCGACGCTTAAAAACAATAAATACAAAAACAACCCAGGAGCAGACTGAGTGGACGCGGCGTGCCGAGTGTGTCGTCAGCTCTTTAAAAACAAAAAGGCGACTCCTGTGACTGAGGATGATTTCCTTTGTGTTTGTGAAACACTGCTCTGCTTTGAATACCAGTCAAGTCAAATCTATTCAAATAACAACATTCAAATGAATTTGTAAACCACAGCTATCCAGCTGCAGCGAGCACGTTTTTCATCTTTTCTGTGTGTAAAAGGGGAAAAAACTAATGTCAGTATGGGAAACATTCAGCTGCAAGATGGAAAGAAGTGAACGAAGCCACACGCATCGCATGACTCAAACTGACCTCCTGAGGTTTTAGTACATTTACATACATTTTGTAAAATTTCTGTCAAGTGCTGGTCGCCCGGGCGGACGCATGTGACCACACTGAGGGTTTAATATTACAGGAGATCGATGCTGTGCTGCAAAGCCGAGTCCAGATGGTCCGACTCGAGGATTAACATCAATTTATGAAGCATGTTGACATAACCTGCCTTTGAGCTCTTCTTAAAGAGTCTGTCCCATTAAAGAGGCCATGATCTTTAGTGAGCAATTATCCATACGTTGTATTATTCTTGCTCCCTCTGCAGGGATGCACGCTTTGATGCTTTTTGCAGAGCATGAAAAGAAAAGCTTGTAGCAGAGCCTGTTTCTGGGGCTTCTGCCTGCTGCATATCGCACATTTTTTAATTTACCATGAACCTTTTGACCTGTACAGAGTCGCAGGCTTCTATTCATTGTTCCAGTTTTCAAAGTTTCAGGAAGATGAGTTGAAACCATGCATTTTTCTCAAACATGCACGGCTGTCTTTTTACAGCAATAAACCCTTTCAGTTCATATTAGCAGTGCAAACGGTCTGCTGTTCAGCCCTGTGCGACGACCTAAATGATCCAGTGGAAATGCAGTTAAGAGATTATTTTGAAAATCTTGCACGCTGCCAAAAATCAGTGTTGTTGTTTGTAATGCTCTGATAATCATGCTGGCCATTTACATTTCTGGCTACTTTCACAGTTTGACCGTGAGACTCGCGGCTCTGATGATTTCCATCTTTAACATCCTTCAAAATAATGACAGAAGGATACAGGGGAACGTTTATCATAAAGGGGTTGAACGGCAGTCAAAGTGGAATTCAATGATGAAAATGTTAAAGACAAAAGTCGACAGCAGGATTTCTTGAGCCTCTTTGTGTGCGGTGAGAGGAGAGAGACGTGACAGGCACTGACCAGCGAACAGGAGGGGGGAAAGCAGCTTGAAACTGTGTCGTGTCGGCTCCGGCTGTAAAGTAAAGCCAAAGAGTTTGCTTTTGTCTGCAGGGAGTATGTCTGCTCTGGGACGAGAGCACTCTCACTCCTCCAGTCGGAGTCTCTGAGGGCTTCTGCCGCAGCCCAGAGACACAGCGGGCTAATTGACGAGTGCCGAGCTTTGTTTTGTCTTGGCACAGTCGCAGCAGTGCTGACTTAATGTTGCCAGCGGACAGATGGCATGCCACGGCACTGAATGGCCAACACTCCCCATACACTAGTTAGGGTCCCTCTGATCTCAGCACCCCCACCTCCTCCATCCATCCCAATGCATTAGTCACTGGGTCCAAACCGATAATCTGCAAAGAGCTTCTCAATACCCCATCTTCAAGAGACAGATGACAGTTTCTTCTCACCACATCAAGGCTAACAAAGCCTCAAAAAAGTCCTTTTTCCAAACCAAATCTAACCTCACTCTCTTTAATTTACATTTATACGCTCGCCGGGTGTGAAGAGGACCTTAGAGCTGGACTCACATGTGTGGGCTTAATTCGTAGAAGTTCCTGTTGCGATACTCTTCTACTTTCTCTGGTGTGTAGATGGGCAGGGACCTGTAAGGGTTCATGGAGATCACCACGCTGCCAATGTATGTCTGAAGGGAGAAGGAGAGACAGAAAGCATTAGCACCAATCCACAGGTTACTTTCTCAGTCTGCACAGCTTAACGCCGCCGTGCAGACGGGCAGTCTCTGAATCAAAGGGACGGGAATTCCGCTAATGTCAGCGTTTCTCAGACAGGTATTCTTAATGAAAGCTCGTGATGTGTGAAGTAAAGCTGAAGACGTGTGAAAACAAGGAGAAAAACACGTTTGTGGGCTGAGCAGAGTCATTTAGCTTTAGTGCCCAACGCTGCCATACAAGACAAGCCTGGAACAGCTGCCGGGACAAAGTCCAGATGAGACAAACTTCCTGCTCTGATATTACAAAAACATCAGTCAGCTGATATCAAAGGAAAATGCAAGAACATCCAACCTCAGTCATTTTTATTAAATCAAAGAAAATCTGTGTTTTATATCAAATGGAACAAATTCATGTAACATCCAAACAAGTCCAACAAATCACACTCATCAGAAATGTCTCAAAGCGAACGCAACCGGCTATCATCTCCATCATCATCCTCCTACACGGCAAACAGAACCTTTCAAGCATCAACCTGAAACATTTTCTCTGCTCTCTATGGTAATGGCTGTTGCATAAGCCACTCTGACGAGAGCGGAGCACGGCCTTCCCTGTGGCAGCACCGCAGCCTCCCACTGCCTCTCGTTCAATAACACACCAGAGTGCAGAGGATGTGCACAGAGGCAACGAGAGCTGCAAATGTAAACAAAAAGTCACGTGTTCTGAGCAAAAGCAGAACACGCGCGCACACAAAAAAGAGAAGCATTAAAAACCTGAAACTTTTTCCCCCACTCGGCCTTTTCAAGTCATTAAATAAATCACAACTTGAGAGGAGCTTCATGCTTCCTCGTGGTTCAGCTCACACATCAGAAGATGTACGAAGAGCTTTGAACTGATGGGACTAAAAGTTCCCATCACCCCACAGTGTCTGCTGTGTTTGTCCCGGGATGAACAGCAGGGCATCTGCTCCTACGTAGTTTCCTTTTTATAAATACTAAGACCTCGATGAAGCCAAAGACATTCACGCTCCTCAACATGAAGCTTTGTTTCATTATTTTGGAAAACCTGAAAACCTTTTTTTTGCAGCTGCACTTTGCTGGAGATGCTTTTTTACTTTCAGGCAACAGTTTGTTTCTTTAACGTCGTCACGCTGAAATCCTCAGTCAGCCTTCTGGAGACTGGGAGTCGTCATGTCCCCAACTATATCCCCTTAGCATAACACTCCCTCCTCCATTTCTACAAGTGGGAGTACTGGCCAACATACTGGACCTCCATCTCTTTCACATCTGACTGAACACGGCATGCTGCACATCCGGTTTCTTTTTGTGGGCTTTTGGAAAAGTTTTATCTTGTATGTTTGTGCCAAAGATCAAGCAAGATGTGATTCTTTTATGTTATGCAATGTCCTTCACACTGCATGAGCTGTCACAGAAACCGTGATTTCCTCTAACGACGCCTGTGCCGAGGCGGATTTTCAGAGCTCGATTGTGTGGGTAGCTCACCATCTGTAGCGTCTTTTCAGAAGGATGAAAAATGCAGCTCTGATTAGTGGGACAGCAGTTTGCTCTGTACCTCCTGATTACCGTCGTACCTGAGCCCGTGGTGATTTTCAGTTGGTAGCACATCTTCCTGCATCTTTTGATGTCTCTGACGATCCTTTTCAAAGCCGAGCTGTGATGCAGAAATGCAGAACGACGCAGGCCCGGCGTTCGCAGGTCAGGTTTATAACCACATCGATCCATTACGTAAACTGGAACTCGCAGGCTTTTTCAGATTCGTCTTAACGATCACGGGGTTTCTACTTTCTAGGCGTGGCTGTAGCTCAGGAGGCGATCGGAGGGTTGGTGGTTCGATCCCTGCTCCAATCTGCATGCCTGCATATTTTTTACATTTATATACTTTGGTGTTGTTCATGAGATGAAGAAAGTAGGATGTGTGCACAGTCAAGACACTGTATGAATTTCTTTATCAATAAATCCACACGCAAGGAAAAGACGCCATCACATCTAATCAAGTTATTGTGTATGAAAGTCTTCATGGTTCCTCTGAGCCACACAATAACAGGGACATTTTTCCAGTTACAGACGCATGATGTGCTGTCCCTCTGAAAGACAAAGCCATGTTTCTTCTGCTATGAGCTGTCATATGATAGTTTGGTGTGGGGGATGGGCCCGTTTGTAAGGAATGATGCCACATGAGGGAAAATACATTTGCAAGCAAGGACTGCACACCGCAGATTTATTGGGTAAGTACAGGTTTTAGTGCTTCTCCTGGTCATCGCTCTTGAGGTGCAGCTTTAGCAGATTTAGGGCTATGTGATTTACCTTTCCATAAACAGTCTATTTTTATTTGCATCTAATATTGCATATATGAAGTGGGTTTAACTACTGTAGCCACATCATTTAGGTAAGCACCACCAGTGTTGGTCAAGTTACTTGAAAAAAGTAATCAGTAACTAATTACTGATTACTTTCCCAAAAAAGTAATCCCATTACTTTACTGATTACTTATTTTCAAAAGTAATTAATTACTTAGTTACTTTTTAAAAACACAACCTGAGTAGGTGATAAAGTGATAGATCTTTCAGCCCAATTCTACTTTTTCTGCATAATCCATCATACAAAATGTAATCAAATGGAAAAGTCTCTTTTTTTAACTTGTTTTATTAGTTTTAACCTTTTAACTTTATGCATCAAGCAAAGATTTAATTATATGCAACATTCTCTGACTGGAAGAAATTAGTTTAACATGTAAACCTATTTTCTGCACATTCCAGCACATAAAATAAAATATTTTTTGTGTTTACACTCAGTCTTTCAAATAGATGCAAGTAAAACACAGCAGAAAATAAATAAAGTCAAAGACTCAGCGGTCCTGTTGCTCTATTTTCACCTGTAAAGCAGGAGTGGGGTAGGCGGAGGTTTACCCTGGTGCAGGTGTGCCGCGGTCAGTGGAAGAATCCGTGAGTTTCTCTGTGAGTTTCCCATTACGTCGTAGCTACTCGGTGCTTGTTGGAAGTTTAGGGGTTTTTTTCGCTGTAAACAGAAGTTTTCTTCCCACGCACAGCGGACACTAATGTTTTTGTCACTTTTTATGGAATCAAACTCAAAGTAAGGTCAGTACTTCCACGCTTTAAACGCTGCACGCTCATACTCTCTCTGCACTCGATATATGATCCATTGTTGATCTGCACACAGCTGTTGTCACGAACGTCGCACTCGCTTACGTCACTGTCGTGAGACACTCGCAAAAAAAAATCACGGTTTTAGTAACGCAGTAACGCAGCGTTCCTACGGGAAAGTAACGGTAATCTAATTACCGTTTTTGCAATAGTAATCCCTTACTTTACTCGTTACTTAAAAAAGTAATCAGATTACAGTAACGCGTTACTGCCCATCTCTGAGCACCACACAGGGAAAACCTGAGTTTATGGTTTCAAAATGTCACCACAAAGGTTTCATCTTCAGATCACAAAAATCACAGTAACTTTTTGAATCTAATTATTTTGCAGAAGAAGGACGATTAGCGGACAAAGCATTTAAAGGTTAGGGTGGCAGCGATATCTACTGAACTTTAACGGTTTCCAATCTTCACTTTTAGCTGAATTCTATTTTTTCTTCCTTGGAGTGTGAGAGGAATACATAACTCGAGATGTAACTCACTACTTTTCACATTAAGTAACTTAATGACAGCCGGTCATTCCTTTCTTCATTCATCTCAGGTTTGAGTTTCTCTTCATGGCTCTTTAGTTTTACAGCCAGCCAACTCAGGGATGTCCAACTCCAGGCCTCGAGGGCCGGTGTCCTGCAGGTTTTAGATGTGTCCTTGATCCAACACAGCTGATTTAAATGGCTAAATGACCTCCTCAACATGTCCTGAAGTTCTCCAGAGGCCTGGTAATGAACTAATCATTTGATTCAGGTGTGCTGACCCAGGGTGAGATCTAAAAGTTGCAGCACACCGGCCCTCGAGGCCTTGTTGCCCAGCCCTGAGCTAACTGCACTCATGGTGTCACAGCTCAGTGTTACACACAGGTAGTAAAATCCCATTTACTTTCAAAAAGTGCACAACATCTAATCAAAGTCGAACTAAGCGACGTCTCCTGGGAATACAATGTTAATGATGAATAGCAGAGGGAAGAAAACAAAGAAACAGCAACAGATCCTCAGCTTATCAGCGTGAGGCAGTACCGTGCATTTACCCAGGACGTCCTCACAGCTCCGTGTTCACAGTAACACTCTGGTGTTTGTATGCAGGGGAACGAATATGAAGAAAACAAACAAACAAACAAACAAAACAGGGAACTTCCAACTTCTTCACCACTGACAGAGCTGAAGAAGAGCATTGAGAATAACCAGACATATTCTTCACACTGAACATGGCCGCCATCCTACAAAGCAGAAGAATCGCTGCCACAACATAAAGCCCAGAACCAATTGTCTGATACGGTGGATACACTTCAACAATCCCCTTCTTCTACAGATAAGTCGTCAGCTAGACTGCCGGGCCTTCCTTCCTCCTAAGCTCTGGATTTCATGCCTCATTTGAGGGCACCGACTACATTCCTCCGTGATTTGATTTATTGATTGTATAGCCAACACTGAAATAAGTGAAGCATGGGAGGAACAATAGAGTTATGAAAAGTATCTGTGCATTTCCTAGGAGAAGCCTTCTGTAGCGTTCAGAGCGAGAGAGTGAAGCAGTGTTGTTGCTCTGCTACCGAGCCCGTCTTTTTCTCCACGTTATCTGAAGTCAGTGTTATTAAGCCTTGTTAATGTAGGAAGCAGCAGACTTACATAGATCTCACTGTGGTCAAAGCGCTTCTTCAGGTTGCCAAGGAAGGAGTCCTCAGAGAGGGGCTCCAGGAGGACCATGTCGCCGACCCCAATCATATTGTCTAGAAGTGACGTCTTCACCTCCATCTTGGCTGTAGTCGTCCCCCCCTGCAAGGATATAAGAAGGAAACATACATTAGAGACTCATTTAGAAAAAGGGGAAGGCTCTGGAGGAATCCTGGTGGGCCAAAGTGTGCATGAAGCACAGAACTGCATGTTTTATATGGAAGAAAAAGCACAGAATGCATCAGCCTTGTGTCTCCTATCAGATCCTTTTTTTGTCTTTGTGTGCATCACGTTCCAGCAAACTCGTCAGAGGCGTCCTCTCGTTAGAAAACAAACAGTCCTAAACTTAGCCAATGTAAATAAACTCAGTGCAGGGGTACACATGTGTGGAAGGCAAGAGTTTGCCTCCAGAGGCGGAGCGGGGCCTTTTGATTGGCTAATAGGTCTCCTTCTCCCCTGTGGCATGCGAGAATGTCCCATAGAAACTTACATAACTAAGCAACTTTGCCCCTGACTTGTGGGTGTCTGCTCAGCTGGAGTCTCCTCCTGTTTCGGGGTTTCGTACGAGTCCCATGAACTCCACTGGAGAATTGTACTTTTCTCCTGTGCTGCTTTGCTTGCTGTGATATAATATTCGGCTGGAAAAGAGTCCCGGCTGTGACAAAGACTGTGCTGCGGCTGGCAGTTTTCAGTCCAGTCTCCTTTGGGAGAGTAATCCCAACGCCATAGGGCTGGAGATAAAAGAGGGGCCTGGGATGCATTCAGGGCTTTGCTGCACCAAAAACCTAATGTCTGCTGTTGTGACAGACTGCCCACACAAGACCAATAGATGAGGCCATGCAGTCGTCTATTGTTCGCCGGTAGGACAGACGTCTCTTTCTGAATAGTCAGAACGGATCGTGCTCTGAAGCAAATGAAAATATGACAGGGGCATAATGCACTGTGATGTTTTAGACAGCATTGGGAATGAATGAAGCGTCGTGGGTGGCAATCAGAAGCAGCCCGAAAACGAGGCGATGTCTGACACTCAAAACACAGAAACAATATCGTCGTGCCTCACGGACACAGACGCATCTTCAACCGTGGATCCGATACGTGACTGGAAACTGTTGGAGGTGCGGAAAAGGAAGGGGCGGATATTTCACCAAAAAAGGAAAAAAAGATTTTTCAGCTGTCAAACCGACTTTTAGCTGCAGCGTAAGAACAGCACGACTTTCTGGAAAAAACTGGAGACTTCTATTTCACTTTTTCCCTGGCTTGTGTTCCCCCGCAGGGCACACTATTATTGGCCCATAAAGAAGCTGCCCAGTTCTTAGCAGCAGGCAGGAGTCTGTTTCCAGCAGCACTCGCTCTCACACTCAGCACGGAGACAACTTTTAAAGACTGAAAAGAAAAAAAACGATGATGGATGAAAAATTATTTAGGAAACCAAGACATTTGAAATGCCTCTAATGATGTCATCAACCCCATCTCGGTTTAGCAGGCTCCAGTAAGGGGAGAAATATGTGATTACTTAAGTATATATATTTCATAAGTAGGTTACTTCCTCTTGGCCTGATGGCCTCGTGCCAAAGCAGCCCCAGTGATGGCTCGAGTCGACCAGCTGCTCGAGTGGTTTGCAGCGCACTTTAAAAATATAATTACTTACATTTGAAACAGTTGCAAAATTCTTTGGAGGCATGAAAAACAGCAGTCAGTTGTTCTGTGATCTCAGCCCATATGCTGCTTATGTGTAGGACTTTATAATGCAGCCGCTCTGCTGCAAATCAATAAATATCATTTTGGATCATTTCCACATTTCAGAGAGGAGCAGACTTCCTAAAGCCTGCACGTGTAAATAAACCAAAGTTTACAAAACACCTAATAGCTCCTCTGTAATTACTGAGCATCCAGAGCATCGGGGATTTTGTACTAGCCTGCAACAATCAATATTAGTCAAACCAATTACACCAAACCAGTTAAATACTCATCTACTGCAAACTGATTGCCCGGTCGGTCATGGCAGCGAGTGCAAAGCCACGCCACACTGAAAGTCTGCTACTAAACACGAGTGTTTAAAGCAGGGAGCTTATTCGTTCTGAGCAAAAGCAGATTCTGACGCCTCGTGTTGACCTGGGAGATAAAGCTGCCCAAGTGCCAAAAATGTGGCATCTGTCTGCATCTTGGACATCCTCGGCTGATAACCCACTACCCCACATTTAGAAGTAGCTTCCAGGCAGCCTGTGACAAAAATCCCATTAATGGGAATTGCTGCCTGCTGCTAAATGTTGTACTACATCCAAGAGAGGGAGAATGAGAGAAAACCTGACGGCTTTGATTAAACTCCTGGGATTATCCTTACTGCTGTGTGGGAGAGAAATGGGGGATAAAACTTATATCATCTATACTGATAAACACGAAAAACACTGACTTTTGTGGTTTGTCACAGATAAAGGGCAAAAAAGAAAAGAAGTTTTTTAAAATTGTGGTTGATATAAACACACTGATTTAATCAGCCTAAACCTGAATGACCTCGTATTAACCTCTGCCAATTTCCTCGGAGTAACCAGATTAGTAGTGCCCGGCTTTGTCACTCTCTCTCTCTCTCTCTGGTGCTTTTTGAATTTTGCATGTTTAAGCATCAAATGCCCCGGTATGGTTTAGCTGTCATTCATCTCAAATCTAGATCAGCGATGCAAGGCTGTATCTCACAGTCACCTTTACTGAGCGCGCTCACACTGGCACAGCGCCTGTGTGCAGCACGTGGCTGTGATTACACATCATTTCAATTTGGCGTATTACACCAAAAACATCAAAACTTAAAGTCTCCCACGGTTGGAGCTCAGCGAGGACGTTACTGCAGATGTAACACGAGGACTTTGAGTGATTTGCTAATTGAAGCCTAATAACCACTTTTTACTAAAACTTCTCGGGGCGGCGATGTTTCATGACTCATCATCAGCTGTCGGTGACGTGCTGCAGACTCAAAGCCATCCAGCGGCACTGCCTTAACCCCTGCTTGTTAACGCAGCATGAAGCTTGATGTGCGGAGCAGATAGAGCACACCCACGACTCCGGGCCGCCTCTGACACAACTCTCAGAATTAATTTCTAAATCAGAATTTCATCTACGAGTCCATCAGATTAAAGTGCTGCATTAAGAAGGAGCAAAGTGTCTGTACAGAAAAATAAAACACGTGAGAGATTTTATCATCTGAGATCTGATAGTAATGGATGCATGTCGCAGCAATAATATGAGATGTGCTCTACTTTGTGCCTCTGACATTGACCTAGATTTCTCAGTCAGATCACGCTATGGGGGAAACACGAATACAAAAATCACCATTAGAAGTACATTTAATATTTACAGGTCCTGATGTTCTTTCTGCCCTTCAGAGAGAAAAACGAGTCCAAACAAAGGTCAACAGCCGTGCAGGCACTCACAGGCATGCACAACACAAATAGTGACAACGCTGGAGACACAGCGGAGCCAGTGAACTCGCTGCTGAGAAACCTGTAACGGTTTTGAAAATGTCAGTATTTCCAGGACAGTCGACCAATTAGGCTCTGCATTGTGGCCTCTGATATAGTCGCAGACACGGGTCTCGTGACGCTGCCTTTGGAGCAGTTGTTTGGGAATATAGTGGCATTGAACAGATGATAATAAACATCCATTATGCAGCATAATACTCTGTAAAATTTCCCGCAGATCAGTCCAGCTTTGTCACAGAAAAGTCACAACATGGCACGCTGCTGCCGCTGATGCAGATTAAAGCCCTCCCTAATGGAGCAGCAGCGTGGCATGGGGCCGTGCCAGAGAGCAGGGCAGGACAACGCAGCGAGGGTTACAGGAGCTCAACACAAGCAGCTGCCTGGAAACTGAACTGGAATTCCTGGGTCCCCAACACTCCAGGTGCAGATCTGTGTGAGGAAAGCTCGGCACGCCGACGGCCCAGAGCCGCTGTGACAGCACAGACGCTGAAACTGAACCTTACACTAGATGATAAACAGGAGATCTCACACAAATGTGACCCCATTAGCTCCGAACGCACAATCCAGGTCCAACATGAACCTGCAGCACACACACAAATGCTGTTCTTTATTTACAATACAGCCCAAAGTGCAGGCAGACATGAGGACGTTCAGTCAGGCAAGAAGCAGGCAGTATCTGGAAATCAAGATGACAAAGTATTACACAATGTTTACTCCACAAACCCTGAGAACTGGAGGAGTCAGCTTCTTCTTATGAGCAATGGGGCTTTACATGTTCATGACACAAGCAGCCAAAGTTCTGGTAATACCACGAGAGACTTCCTGAAATTGGGTTTTTGCGTTCATTTGCTGTGATCTCAGCCCCACTGAAATTTTCTTTCTGTTGTACTTAAAGTTATTTAAATAAGTCTGTGCAGCTTGCACAGCTTCCAAACTTCCCAACGAACCATCTGTAAGCTTGGAAGCTCAGCTCGTTTATTAATGAGACAATACGCTCACACAGCTTAAACAGAAGTATCTGCAACATTCTCCGAGAGGTCGGAGTGTCTGGAAATCATTATTCATTTTTATTCCAACAGAGAAGCTAAGATAAAAGTAAACGGTGCAGATAATAAGCTCCGATAGAGGACTTTATTCAGTAGTTTCTGCTCCTTCAAAAAGGTCAGCGCTGCAAGAGCTCGGTGTGACTCACACACAGTGCACTGACCAGGTGAAGCGGACCAGCCTTTACAGACCATTTCAAATTTCATCACAAGAAAAATGGCAGTTACAACCGAACTAAACAACACAGAGCACTGGCATCCTATTATCTTACTTTCTTTCATTGATTGTACTTATTGTATTTTTGTATTTCCTTCTGATATCTGTACCTGAGCTGAGGTGACGCAAAAATTTCCCCGTTGTGGGATCAATAAAGTCTTATCTTATCTCTTATCTAACTTTATCCACTCTAATGTTTACTGTGTTTAGTTGTGCTTAGTGCCAACGTGACTGTGCAAGGACAATAAAAAGTTATCTTATGATGGAGCAGATTTAAGATTTTCTACTTTTTGCATTTATTGTGATCAACTACTGTTACTTTGTCATCAGGGTTAAACCGCAGCGCGAGCACTCAATCAGTATTGAAATAAGTGCTTCTGGGCATTAAATAAAAGCGCACAGGAGAACGGCAGCACTTTCATATACCGTCCTGCAGGCTGCTCTGAGTTAGCTGCTTTAGTGTTGTCTGCCTCCCTTTATAATAAGAGAATGGGGAAAGCAGCTGCAGCGGACTTGATGAAGCGGTGAGAAATAAAAACGTATGGCATTATTACTCTGGCTCCTCTGGGAAACTGAGGAAGTGAAGTTTGAGCTGCGAAGTCAAATGGGTGGAAAGTTCTCAGAGTTGCACGGCACTGAGAATAGTTCTTTGTTAGGACAGTAAACTCAAGATGAAGTGTGAAAGAAAAAACCTCCCCACCTAAAGCAAAACTGGGAGAAAAATCACAATAATGGGCTTCCAATTTGTCACCATGCTGATGAGGCCGTGACGTGGATGTGGAACTTTTAATGCTTCAAGCGTTCAGATCCCCACCCTGCACGAGAGGCTGCTGAAGGCAGCGGAGCATGCAGGCCTCCCTCTATCACAGCTGATGCATGGTTAACACAAGCACACGCCACACTACACCGGGTTACACAGGCAGGGAAGTGTAAACACCATTCATTACCATGGCGCTGGCTGGGGGACTTTGAACTGCCATCCATTCTGCATTAGGCCACAGCATCCCGCCCCACAGTGTTCATGCAGAGGCTTTTGGCACATGTTACAAAACTGTGGCAACTTGATGCAAGCTGCCCAACAAGCTCACGCTGAGCAGAGCTACTCCAATGGCCGACACGCAGCCCTCTTCCAGCTGAGCTAAACGGTTGTTACTTTTCTTTCCAGGAGTCTTTCTTGCAGCTCTGAAGGCTTACCACACACTACCTCTCACACTCAGCTTACATCACTGTTTGTTTGATCAGTGCGGGTAATAAAGTTCCCATCTGGTTTCCCAACTGAGAATCTGGCCAAAAGAGGTGGGACATATTTGTGGCAACCCACAAAGGGAAAGATACCAACTTTTTTTTCCCTCCTTCTTCTTTTAAAAGGTCTTATCTGATCCTCTTGGGACACCAAGTTCACCAGTGGAATTAGGAGTTGGGAAAAAAAAGAAAAGACGGGAATTAAAAACAACTTTGCATCAAAGGCAGTGAAGCAACAGTTGCTCATTGTTTGGACTTGACTGTTCCATTAACACTCATTTCCAGCTTCTGCGGCACTGAACACTATATTTACAGATGTGCTAAGGGAAGCAGCACCCCAAGCAGCTTTCCCCCTAAAGCAACTGTTTTTTCCTTCCTATGAGGTATTTCGCTTCTTCTACGAGTTCCAGGCTGGTTCCCAACCCACAGCAGACTCCGGCACAAAACAAACACTTTGTCCAGGAGGAACTTTGGGATGTTCCTCAGAGACGACTTTTATCCATGCTGAGCAGAAATGTTTTCCAGTCAGCAACATTATGATCTCTTGAAACCGGGGGCGCACTGAGGGCTAAGCCCACCTTCACCCACTTTATCCAGGATTTAATCTCGCATTGATCCGTCTCTGTATACCTTTAATCCAGGTATTTCCACAGATCATAGAGTGGGGCAATGCAAGGATATTTTAATGGAAAAAAACTTTAAATGATTCCAGAGTTTCATCGTCCTCTGCATGGGTCATTAAATCTGCCATTTCACACACAGAGCTGAGCGTTTGGTGACAGCAGCACCTGAAAACGCTCGTTTGGCGCTTGCTGTCCTCTGGTTCAGGGTCTGCAGTGGGTTTCTGGCTCCGCTCAGCCACAAAGACGGTTCTTGCCCGCAGATGTAGGCAATTAGCGACAACGGTTTTCAGGAAAACTGCTGAATGAGCCGCGGTTTGCAGCAAGAAAGAGACATTAAACGAAATCCCTCCTGCGCTTTCTCCCCAAGTCATAGAAAAGTAAGAAACACACAGAGAGAAAGAGAGAAACAGACACAAAAAATAAAAACGTATATATTTATCCCCCAACCCCCTCCTGTACGGAGAGGGGAGGAATGAATGAGTTGGGAAGCAGGCGATCTAAAGAAATGGAAAGTTAACTTTTGAAGAGTTTCCGAAAATGTAACAGCGATAAACCAGAGCCAACGGAGAAGAAAAAAGCTTTACACTTCCAGAACAACTTACCGCTTTAGCTCTGTGGAAGTTGCTCCCTCTTGTCCTAAATCCACTCCACGGACAAGAAAAAAAAAGATCCCGGGATGATTCTCCAAGTCAGGAGAGGCTCCTGAAGCCCTTCCTGCTGTCTTTGGGTTAACTAGTGTCTGCCTGTGTTGGATGAGGCTGGAAGAGGCTCTCATCCGAATCTCAGCACTTTGAATGGAGCTCTGATGGACTTGAGAGCGCAGAAACTGCCGGGCGTAGGGAGTGGCTGGAGAGGCGGCTCTGGGCTAGTCAGCTCGTCCAGTGAGTCCCCTAATCACCTCCAGCGCTGGGGAGGTGGTGCCTTCAGGTGTCGTCGGAAACAATGCCACTTCATCTTTTGTCCCCACACATAATAGTTTAACGAAACATCCAAGTCAGAAAGCAAACAGCGAGCTGCTTCCTCCTCATATTTACTAACTAAACATTCAGGCAACGTGAGCTGTTTTAACTGCTCCATGGCTCCTGTGCGGAGGAAAGAGGCGGTTTGCTGCAGAGACATTGAGCCTTGGAAGAATTTTAAAAAAGTAAACTGGACTTTGATTGTTTAAAAGTGAACTTTCATTATGCGGTATTATGATCTGTTAAATTATTCTCACATAAGTAACTGTAAAAAGGCGAACTGGTTAGGTTATAGTTGGCCAAACTTGTTTGAAGAAGTTCCCACACGACTTTAGGGAATAAAACCAAGATTTACGAGGTGAGTGTGAAGCAACATTAAAGTTTTCCTTCATCGTTATATATAGACAGACACTCCATCCACCCGACAGCACAATACCCCCCTCCTGTGTCTTAATACTACATAGCAACGACGATTTGACGAGCTTTTAATGAAACTCTGGGCCAAGTTTAATAGTTAAAGTCGCTCTCTGTGCACAGGAAACTCATATTTGTGATTTTGTTGGGGGGTGTTTGTCTCTTCTTGTACTGATTTACAGATTCGGACTTTACGGTATTTGGGGTTTAAACCAGATTTTCTTTTAAATATCACTCACTCCTGCGTTGCATCCAGAGAAGACCTGCAGTATCACTGCATGTTATTTATTTGGTTTTAACCGCTTAAATTTCGCTCTTCAGTCAAGTGTGGCGACCCAAATAGACTGCGTTAGTGCGCACGCGCGGTTACGTCTACAGCTTCCTCTTCCCTAGAACTGGTTGTACTGGAGTCCAGTTATACTAGTTTCTTTGTCACGGACTGTTTTTGTTCTTAAAGAGGATTTCGGTGAGTTTCTGACTAATTTTTTCTCTTTGTGGAGCCGAGCGCTGCTCGCACTAGTTCAGTTTATTGCGACACTGCGGATGGAAATTCCAGGAAAATGGATTATAGTTAGCAGCAAGCTAGCACTGCCCCAGTGTTATTGTGTTATCTGAAGTCAGATATCCAGAGTTGGCTCGCTCGGCTTTGATAAATATAGACTGTCACAGCTGGCCTTTTTTGGTGTGATATTTATAATATGTACAGAGTAAAGTGCTGTTTTTATAGATTCGTATCATGACAATGAACGAAGGTAGACAAATGTCCTCGTATGGTGCTGTGCATGCACTGCTGCTCGTACATTTAGCACGCGTGGTGACGTGGACGATGCTAATAACTGTGGTTACCGCTAACATTTATGGTAAATAGCATTGTTGTTTATACCTGTATGAGTATATGTGTGTATACATCCCCAGGGGTGAAGGCTCATACCAGCTTCTGCCCTTCCCTCCCAAACAAATAATGGGGGTGGCTAACATCTGGCTTGTTTCACGTTGCGCTCCCACATGCACACAACATTTGTATGATTCATGCAGATTTGATTATGCATGGGTGGAACTGTGCGGACGGATCCCATTGTTGTTTCCTCACCCTGAGCTCATTTATGTTTTTCTTGCAGAGTGTTTTTATGAGTAATCAAAGGCAGCAGAAGCCTACGCTAACAGGCCAGCGTTTCAAAACTCGGAAAAGAGGTGAGAAACCGCCGAGCATCACTTTGTTTTGGTCACATTAAACACAGGTGGTTTCATCAGGATATACAGATCACGCCCGCCTGTCCTCCCTGTAGCTTTTCATGCTACCAGCAATGGAAAAGCACAGATTGTGAAATCCTGGATTGACTCCAACCTTGATGCCATAATTAAAACAAAAAAATCTTGCAGATAACCAATGCCAATTTTCAGTTCTGATTCAATTCTATTCTATTTTATTTATATAGCACCAAATCTCAACCACTTAGTCTTTGACTTACAACTATTGTCAAAGACCCTACAATAATGCAGGCCGGCACTACCAAAATTTGCCTGTTTTTAATCTTTTACATTCTCTGCCAACGTTTTGTAACTGGGAACAAATACTTAATATGAAAAAAATATATGTAGTATTTAAAAGACTTTTGGCTCTTCATCATGCCAAAAATCTGAACTATCTGAGTCCCCCTTTTTTCTTTTTTTTAAACGAAATCTAAGTTCAGCTTCACTAGCCACACCCACACATCATTTCAATCCATGAAATGAGTTCTGCTGAACCAAGAAATCATTTCATGGATTGCATTTATATAGTTTTAAATAACTTTTCATTTCGAGACCCTCAAAGCGCTTTACAATGCCACTATTCATTCACTCTCACATTCACACACTGGTGGAGGCAGCTACAGTTGTAGCCACAGCTGCCCTGGGCAATCAGTCCCTCTGGCCGTCACCAGTAGGCGGTAGGTGAAGTGTCTTGCCCAAGGACCGAGACTGTCCGAGCCGGGGCTCGAACCGGCAACCTTCCGATTACAAGACAAACTCCCAACTCTTGAGCCACGATCGCCCACCACTCATTTAAATAGAAGCTGTCTGGTAAGTGAAGCAGGTTTAAATAAAAGAACAGCACATCATGCCATGAGCTAAAGAAACAGCTGAAAAACAAAACATCTATCAGGCTGGAAAAGGTTACAGAGACGTTTGTAAGGCTCTGGGACTCAAGTGAATCACAGTGAGAGCCGTCAGCGACGTGAAGAAAACCTGGAACCGTGGTGAACCTTCACAGGAGCAACCGGCCTACCAAAACGGCTCCAAGAGCACATGAGCGATTTATCCAGGAGGTCACAGACAAACCCAGAGCAACATCTAAAGAACTGCAGGCCTCACTTGGCTCAGTTACATCTGATGTAAAACTGAAGCTGTTTTTATGGCTGAGCAGACGGTGCGTTCGCTGTCTGCTCTGATCTGAGGACTGCCCAGATGCCTGCAGAGAGCTCTCTTGTGAGACTGAGGTAGTTTACAAAGTACGTGGTAAAACCAGTCTGTGTGCTGTTGTTGATCCATCAGGCAGCTGCAGATAAGAGCGAAGTTCTAACAAACAAAGAGTTGAAGTGAAACAGCGTTAAAAACAATGAAAAGGTCACTGCAGCCACCATCTCTGCTTTTCATGCTTTATTTTTTGGCCTTTGAAGTTTTTTCATGGCCCTCCCGTTTTGGGTGAACTCTGGTTTTGCTCCTTGCTCTGTTCCATCACACTTACGTCACTTAGTTGCTTACGTCATCCAGTCCTCCAGGATCTTGGGTGACCGCACAGACGCACATCTGGGGTGGGTGAAAACCCCTCTCCCCCTCTGTCCTCTCAGAATCATGTACGCGGGTGGAGACATAAAACCGGCCTAACACAGCATTTCATGAAAACAACGTCATGCCAACAGTCAGGCATGGTGGTGGGAGTGTGATGGCATGGGGCTGCTTTGCTACTTCAGGACCTGCTCAACTGATGGAACCACGACTTCTGCTCTCTACCAGAAAGTCCTGAACGATTACATTCAGCCACTACTTCATGCCCTCAAGCACATTTGTGTTATACACCAGGACAATGATTGAAAACGCACCAACAAGTCCAAATGACTCGAAAAAAGTTTTTTTTACAGCCTCCAGCTAGAGAGAGAAATATTTTTTTTAAATGTCTGTCTGTTATTTATTGACTCCAAATTTCTGGTGGATTAAAGTTAACTTACTTTTTAAAGTAAGTTATCTCCATAGTGGGAGTTAAATTATGGAACAGTCTAACACATAGGTGTCAAACTCTGGCCCACGAAGCCATACCAAATTATTATTAGAGCTGGCCTACTGGTATTATACAGCTAATATATATATTGTTTAGTATTAAGCTTTGCTTGTTCCTTATTCAGTTTTTCAGCAAAACTTGTTTGAGTCCATAAGAAAAGATTCATTCTTAAATCTGGAGGGATTTTTTTTTTTTTTTTTCAATAAATATTAACGTCAGCCCGCGACCTTGTTCCAGTTTTGAATTTTGGCCCACTGTGTATTTGAGTTGGACACCCCTGGTCTAACATAAGAAATAAAAGAAAGCAACAACATATACCAGTTTAAAATAAAATATAAAAAACAAATTTAAGAATGAAGAAAATGGGGTCAACCCAGGACGGTAATTGGGATGTTTTGGTTTATTTGTTTCAGTATTTGTGAATCTGCTAATTTACATATTCTGTCTTTTATTATATGAAAGTAACTATATTGTGATGATTTTTGTTTTGTTTTGCTTTTGTTTCATTGTTTGTTTGTTTAAGACTAAAAGAAAACTAAATGAATGAGATGTAAAATTTGTGGGGGTAGAGCCAAACAAGTGTATACTTCTGCCTACTCCCTTTCAAACAAAATAATGGAATGATATCACGAAATGATGCTGAATGTATACATTTGAAATAAAAAATGAACTGAACTAATTTGTCTTTTTGTTCTTTTTGCACAGATGAAAAGGAGAGGTTTGACCCTTCCCAGTTTCAGGAGAGCATTGTGCAGGGTCTGAACCAAACTGGCACTGATTTGGAAGCTGTCGCAAAGTTCCTTGATGCCTCTGGTGCAAAGCTTGACTACCGACGCTATGCCGAGACTTTGTTCGACATCCTGGTGGCTGGTGGAATGCTGGGTGAGTTGCAGGCATTTCTTTTAAACTTTGCATTATACCATGGTAATAAAATGTGTCCCCCAGTCGAGCGCTCTCTGGGTCTTCAGGTTAATACTGGCGTGCACAAGTGTCCCCCCTGTTTTTGAATTGATGTCGATACAGTGATCAGCAGAGGTGAAACATGTGATGCGCCTAAGACATGAATATGTGTTTAATTTCAGCCCCCGGGGGTACGCTGTCAGATGACATGACCTGTACAGAGTTCTGTCTCTTCAAAGCACAAGAGGACATGGAGACCATGCAGGCATATGCACAGGTGAATACCACTGTGTTCAGTTCACGTTTTAATATCCATTTGTTTTTATGGATAATAAAGCAATTTTTCCCCTTTAGGTCTTTAACAAGCTCATTAGGCGCTACAAATACTTGGAGAAGGGATTTGAAGAGGAGATCAAAAAGGTTTGTTTCTCTGCATAGCCGGGTCACGTAGGTAGCCTGACCTGCCTGACCGGGTCATGGTCTTGAGCAGTTTGTTTCAGTTTAAAATATAAAGAGTACAGCTTTGCCTCTGCTGTGGTTCAGCCTGTATGTTTACTGTTTTACAGCTGCTGCTGTTTCTCAAGGGTTTCACAGAGTCTGAGCGCAACAAGCTGGCCATGCTAACAGGGATTCTGCTGGCCAATGGGAACATCTCTGCATCCATTCTCAGCAGCCTCTTCAATGAGAATTTGGTCAAAGAAGGTACTCTGCTTTAATACTCGGTCTGTGTGCAGAATTATGTTCACGGTTTCTCTTCCCGAGCCACCATTTATCAGACATTTTAAGGACCTGTACACACACAGCGCACTGTTTGCTTTATCTGGACAGCCTGAATGCTTTGCAGGTATTAATGTAGAAGTAGCAGAGGGACGGGCAGTCATGCAAACGAGTGTTGACAGTATGTAGGCTTTCATTTTAGTCAGAGACTATGGAAAAGCCTTTGATTCCTGCAGACGTGTCTGTTTTCAGCTGCTGGGATTAATCAGGGGAAAAAATGCTGCAGAAATCTCACGTTTTGCTCATTCAGCAGGGCCGAAACTCAATGAGTGGAACTAAATTATTAAACTTTCAATATTAAACATTGTCACTGCAATGTTATCCTCCCATTTGAGTTGTGGAAGTTGTTCTTTCTCTCGTCATTTACTTGTCATCAGTCACATTTGAATCCATTTTCTCCCTTTTTTTCCCTGAAAGAAAGTCAGCGATGGGAAGTCGTATCCTTTATGATTCCAAAGACGAGTCTTTAAAATAACTGAACGCACAAAGAAAACATTTGGGGAATCTCCATTAAAGCAGCTGGTGTCAAACGTCTGCTTCAGGACTGTCTGCTCCACTCTTTGTTTACAAATATAGTTAAATTATAAAATATATTCTAAAAAAGCTGTCCACCCCTGAGTAACCAAAGTCAATGTAATTGGTCACACAGTGGACTTGCTCTGCTACACACAGAGATGCCTAACGTCTGTCCCTCTGACACAGAGTTTGCATATTTGTGCATGCTGATAGCAGCTGCATGGCCAGGCTACAGAGAACCTGAGGTCTTACAGTACTGCACGAGTCTGTGAAAGTCTAGAAAGATGCGCCTGCGTTACGTTACTACATTTTACACGTGCATGAAGGGAATGCTTAATATTTTCCATTCGCAGCCCCCCTAATGAAAAGGCAATTTTAAAAAAAGCTTCAGAGTAATGGAGTAATGCTAATTTCTGTGCAAATAAGTGCTCTTGTTACATGCTAGTATTATTAATGTGTAATGCAGTAAAAGGTGCAGATGGTGCTGTGAAGTTTTGCTTTGAGTGGGCGTTGTCAGCCGGTTGTCTGTGTTGTACCAGAAGAAGAGATTAACCACAAACACAACAGCTAATAGATGTGATGAGTTAATCCATCAGCATCCACTGCTGCGCTCTTTGAAAGGACCCGACGGATGCTGATGGTTTTACCTTTTTGATCATCATACACTTTTATTTAGCTTGTAGATGCAGATGTTTATTTGATTTACCCGTTGGTCCACACTTGAATGTTTTCTTGTTTGTGGCATTTTTCCAGTTAAGAGCCTCGGTGTTGTGTTTACCGGCGGATTACTTTGACTTTCTTTATCCTGGCAGGTCTGTCAGTAACAGCTGACTCACATTTTTGTGCATTTGTTCAGGTGTTTCGCCTTGCTTTGCTGTAAAACTCTTCAAATCCTGGCTTTCTGAAAAGGACATCAACTCGGTTGCTGCCAGTCTTCGAAAGGTTGGCATGGACAACAGGCTTATGGTGAGAACGACATCTTCGCTACAACATCTCTACGAGGCTTAGGCGAAGCGGCGTTTCCCCATGCCGCTCAGCGGCCTGTCTGCGTATTCTAAATATGACTGCTTAATTACGGCTCTGCATAAATTGAATAGTTTCAAACTATTGTGGCAGTCACAGCAGCTACTGCACCAAAGGCCTCCTAATTGCTGATGAAGGCTTGTTCGGTCTGCTTCAATGTTTGATTATGTAAATTTGCAGGAACTTTTCCCGGCCAACAAGCGGAGTTGCGAGCACTTCTCAAAGTACTTCACAGACGCCGGGCTCAAGGAGATTTCCGACTTTGCCAGGAACCAGCAGTCCATAGGTGCTCGCAAAGAGCTGCAGAAAGAGCTTGAGGATCTGATGTCATGTGGAGAGCCCCTCAAAGACGTAAGTGTTCGTGGTTTTCCATCTTCTTTTACACAGACTCGCTCCTCGCAGCACACCGCTGTGTAGTAGCACTTAAGATTGCTTTCTGCTTGACCTGTCACCCTTTTGTCTTGAGGAATGGTGAGGAAACGGATGCAGTGGATCAATGGCAAATTCCTGAAATCCACTCAGCCTGAACATATTATCTGCTCCTGCCAACCTCTGTACCCTGCCAGGATGCTTGTAGGTAATGTCTGCCGTGGTTGGTCTGCGTTGATAGTAACGTTTGTTCCGTCTCTCGGCTTGGATCTTATAGATCATTGCTTACGTCCGAGAGGAAATCAAGAAGAACAACATCTCTGAGCAGACGATGATCGGACTAATTTGGTCCAGCGTGATGAGCTCGGTGGAGTGGAACAAGAAGGAGGAGCTCGTGACGGAACAAGCCATCAAACACTTAAAGGTGACACCTGCGTCGCTCTGCTCTTCCTGTTCTTCTTCTCTCCCACGGCAGTTATGACACGATCCGAGAGATCTAAAGAAACGTACGGGTGTCGCTCTTAAATCGTGCCTCGGAGATGTTAGAAAATCCGCGCTGCTGTAGGCTTTGAACTCTGCAGAGAAGATAATTGATTTAGTAAGGCAAAGTGGAAGTAATGGGAGAAATCAGAAGCATCTCCCCCTCCCACTCTGTGTGTGAAACTCTTACTCCAGCTTTTCCCTGGTTTCCATCCTCAGCAATACAGCCCGCTGTTGAAGGCTTTCACCTCCCAGGGCCTCTCAGAGCTCACGCTGCTGCTGAAGATCCAGGAGTACTGCTATGACAACATCCACTTCATGAAGGCCTTTCAGAAGATCGTCGTACTGCTCTACAAAGGTGAGTTAATTATGCCCATAAGGCTCCTGTTCCCACCAGTAAAGACGTTTACTTTGCGGCAGGAAGCGACGCAGGCTTGTGCGACTGATGCCAGATGGCCAGAGATTATAGCCAAAACTTTGCCTTGATTGATGTCATCAACCTGCCTGGTGACATTTGTTTTCCCGGCACCTGCGGACGCATCTGTGCTGTTGGCGTCGAGTTGAAATGATTTCTTTTTCTGTTTTATGTTCTCGTTTTTATCTTTGTGTGTTTTTCTCCCAGCCGATGTCTTGAGCGAGGAGGCGATTCTGAAGTGGTACAATGAAGCCCACCAAGCTAAAGGAAAAAGCGTTTTCCTTGAGCAGATGAAAAAGTTTGTTGAATGGCTCAAGAACGCAGAGGAAGGTAAGCACCTCGTTTCTGTCTGCCACTGATGGGAGACGCCCCAAAACGCGCCTCGTGTTTATGGTCTCCAAATGTTAGTAACTAAATGCACGTCGAGTTTACGCGTCTGGTGACGGATGTTTCCTTTCCTTCAGAGTCCGAGTCGGAGGAGGAGGATGCAGACTGAAGACCTCTGCCTATAAAACCATCGAAATTTGTATTTTTAATCAGATGCAGTACAAGAATTTATAACAGACGCCTGTTCTCTAGTTCTTTTCTTTCTCTATTCTCTACCTCTTCATATCTAGTTCGACTGCAATGTAAGGGCTTTAATGGGGTTGTTTTTTTGTTTTTTTTTTGATGCTCGTATTCATCTTCAAACTCCTTCAGGAGCCAATCAGAGTGCCACATTTAGCTGATAGACTGAAACCTCTGTCATGTGACAAAGCAGAGCGTTTTGGTTTTTTTAAACATGAGACCCTTTAAAATTCGACCATGTGAAGGCGTGTTTCAGTCTTTGTGTTTGATCGCTCTTATTCGGTCCTCTGAAGTGAAAACTGTTGATTTGCGTCTCAGATATGTGACAACTTTGAATTTGTTGCCAGTTTTTAAGATTCTTTATCCATTATTGTTAATGGAGCCGCGTCATCATAAACAGAACTTTGATTTTTCCATACATCATGTGTAACAACCACGCTAGCTTTGTAGGGTTTTTCCCCTTTATCGCACATTTTCAAATAAATGGTTTTCATTACTGCCGTATCCGTTCATGTGGAGTTGAAGGTGAATTAAAGGAGCAATTAGAAGATGTGTACGTACACAGATAAACATGGAAAAGTAGAAACTGAGCTCTTGTGTTTGAGATCGCACTAAAGTTTTCACTGATCTCGGCTGGCCTTATCTAATCATGCAATCAAGAACGGCTGGCTGCCATGCGTGACCCGAGCTGCAAACAAAGATCTCTCTTCACTCCTGTCCCACTTTAAATGGTAATTATGGTTCAGTCAAGCATGTAGGAATGAAAGTGAGATGGTGATTCAAGATGTTATGAAAATGGTCTACATTCATTATAAGAGTCATCTCACAAAGTCTAGAAAGCAGACCGCTTATTGTAATGTTAGCACAAGACGAGGAGAGGTCAGGATGCGTTTGTGTCCAGCTCTTTGTGTTCGATCGTTAGTTATTTTAGCTCTATACATGTGGATTTGTTGGAAGCAGAGTGATCGTGTCATCACATCACAAACAAGCACTCTGGCTCTCACAGCTGAGTTACAAAAAAGCTGCATAGGATGAACTAGTAATGTTCGCTGTTTTATTCAAATGCGTGTAGTACAGAGAATTACAGTACATACTGTAAGTACAGCAGAGCAGCCTGTGTACAATCGACCAATAATCAGTTTCCCTCTGTGCCAACAGATGGCAGTAAATCCTTAAGAGACATTATCGCCCCTGTTTAAGCCTCCCAGAGTTTTGGAGTGAAGCTCAAATAGAAATGCAATTTTGAAGAAACCAGACTAGAAAGTATTAGACACAGCTCCACTCCAAAGTATTTTCTCTGCCTGCGTGTCCCAGGAGGATTTGTTTGCCTTTTAGTTTTATTTAGTCACTGTAAAGAACATGAGACGGTTTGGGAGAGTGACGTGCTGCGGGGGGGAGACGCGACTGCTTTTCAGATTTGCACATCTGCACGTGAGCAGCACTGAATGGCAATGATGCCTCCCAACTCCACCTCTAACTGTGCAGTACTGTTATCTGCTCGCTACCAGTGCTGCATGTCTTCACTCGCTCATTTATTTATTTATATATATATATATATATATATATATATATATATATATATATATATATATATATATATATATATATATATATATATATATATATATATATATATATATATATATATATATATATATATATATATATATATATATATATATATATATATAGTAATCATCTTATTTATTCACGCCTCACACACTGGGCTCCTCCCCGCGTGTCGTTGAGTATGTGCACTGCTGCACACTGAGGGATGCTGCAGCATAATGAGCTGTGCACACCCTGACACATCTGTTTGTTTTGCTTCTCTGCCATTTTCAGCAATTACGTATGCTGCTGGATATACAGTAGGTACTCACGTGCTCTTTTTTCACAGGTGTGTCTCACAGCATGTCAGGGTGCAAAGACTGGTGCTAAACGTACTGGCTGAAACGGGCTTAAATCCTGGCTCTCAGTGACAGCGAGGCTGGGCGTGTTTGCGTTCCCTCCATGACTTTGTACATGAAGCAGTTACACACAGAAAAGATTCTGCTGCCACATAAAAAAATAAGTGAGAGAAAAATAGACCGGCCTCAGTTGGACTTCCTGCTTGAAGTGAACAGAGCAACAATGTGCCAGGGAAGGCCAGGGGAGTTCTGGAGAGCAGTTATTCCGGATTTCACACTGTGGCTTTGGTCGGTAAACATGACTCGGACCGCGGTGCAGAACTCATCTGAATCAACAGAGACGGGGAGACAGAGTAACCGTTATTTTGAATGAGAAGAGACAGACTTGAGATAATTACTCAGTTTTCGTCACAAACTACATCTCGCTCTCCTGAAGAGGCCGCGCTGTGTCACATGACCCTGTGTTTGGTTGCTTTTTGCGTTTTATGGAAGTCACCAGGTGAAATATGGAAACCAGGATCAACATGTTGACTGTCCTCCCATCAGCTTTCTGCTCTTTTAAAGCACGCGGCCATCCTGCCTGCTCTTATTCATAGACGAGCGAGCGTCTGTGTCGGGAAACCAAGACAGCTGAAGAGTTTTTGGGTTACAGGCGTGCTTTTGTCATCGTGGCGCTGTTGGTCCCGTTACCCGCATGTAACGGTGCTTTGTCTCACTGAGGCACACATAGCTGCCTTTTTAATGTCTGGGCCTGACACTTTTATTCTCAAGGTTATTCATCATGTATAACGATCCCATTGTAGAGGCAGCTAATTACAGAAGACAGCGACGTCGGTTTGAACCTTTCAGGCCACCGTTGCTGTTTAACTGAGAACGCTGCACAGTCAATGGTCGTGTCCAAATTCATGGGCTGCATCCTTTTTCTTTTTTTTTTGTTTGGGCTGCATCCTCCTGAGGCCGCATTTGTAGACCGATTACGTCACAGCGACGCGCCGAAGGCTGTCCAAATTCGTAGACTCCTCCGAATGCAGCCGACAAACGCGTCCTCCTTTTCCCCGAATTTGAAGGATGGGTCGGGTGTGTCCTTCATGGCCCACCATATCCCAGAATGCATAGCGCGGCCGAGCCAGACTCCAGTTTCCAACAATGTGGGCCGCTACTAAGTTTTAAAATTACTCTTATTAATCTTTCTGGGTCACAAAAGAAACTTTTAACATATTTTCAGGCGAGAAAGTAGCTGTGTAAACATCAAATATCTGCTCGGTTTATCAAGATATCCCATATTTGCAAAAGTGCTTCCACGTTTTCGGAGACGTCTGTTACCCACCAGCTCGATAGCTAGCCGGGAGCTCGAGGGTCACTGATGCGGCCGAGAACGGCACAACTCCCGGCACATCATTTTCAGATCACCGCGGACTTTCGCTGCTCGGGTTAAACGTAATATATAAGTCACTTAGACAACCTAAAAATGTTATTGTTGGGCTTTTTTCAGTGTTTTGTTTGTTCGTGAGTAAATCGGTTTGGCTGAGATTAAAGTTATTAGATTAGATTAGATAGTTCTTTATGTCACAGAGGATGAACATAACTCATTCACAGCTGATGCGCTGTGGGTAAAGGAAGCGGGGAGGTGTGCCATCATAAACTATAAAGACTTTTTATTGACGCCTGACTGTAGCTCTCGTTTTCCGTTCGCATTTCACTTTTCTGTATTAACAACCAAAGTCATATCAGAGCAATGAAATGTGTCCGTTTCCTGCTGGCAAAAGGGAAAAAGCAGTGATACAGCTACAGCTTAGAATTTCATAGAATCACAGTCAGAGATTTTTTCTTCACTTTGCATATTTGATTCTTCTCATACCAGATAAATCTGCATCCTTTAATCATTAATCTGCCTTTGGATATTTTTTGTGCTCACCTTCTTTCAGTACCTTTTTATGCTTTGCCATTTCCTTTTTTCACAGATTTATTATATTACCATATTATACGGTCACCTCTTCACTCCACGGTATAAAATGCACCTCAGACTCTATGGCAACATTCAATCCTCAGTCATGATCTCTGAGTGGGAGGTCTTTTGTGCACAAACAATGAACACTCAGACAGCTCACAATCAACCAAGAAGCATTTAGTATAAAGGGTACGCAGTAAAAAAAAAAAGGCTTAGGTGGTCCTTCTATAAAATCAAAAATGAGACGGCTAAACGCAGCGTGCGATCTGGACGGAGCTACATCGCCGAGAGAAAGGAGTCATAATGGCAACGGTGAAACGTGCCCGTGGTGCACGCAGGGTTGAGTGATGTAGTGTTCACCACAGCCTCAAATGAGAGCATCTTCATTCCCCAAAAGCCCCTCACACAGCTTGTGAGGGAAACATGGAGTGTGCGTAATGGCCTGGCTGTGAGAGTCCGGGGATTTAGCAGCTAGACTTAAGTCAACTCTGAGGCTCATCACAAACATCATTACTTTCTCCTGGCTTGTCCTTTTCCCTCTTCGCTGGCCCCGGTCTGATAGCTGTGTACAAACGACTAGAAGCAAAGGGAGGGATGGCCTGGTTTGATAAAGAATGATCGACTCGAGGATTGCCATTTACTGGGTAAGTGCTGGTCTGTGGCTCTGTATCCACAGAATAAAGCTTGTGGCATCTTGTAGAGCTGATGTGGCTCACACAGGCGTTTGCACCAAATAGTCCAACATATAACCATTGTCACGGTTAATCAGGACACTTCTGCAGCTGCAGTAACTGATTTTGGTTGGAGCTTTGCACAAACTTAAGAGGGAAGGGGCCGGTGCTTTGACAGAATTCCCGTGGGAACACCAAAGCTACATCACAACACTTTGGCTCTGACAAACCACACAGATAACTTGCAAATGGAATGAAAGTTTGCGTCTCCAGAATGTTTTTAACGAGTCTCCCTGGAGTGTCGTGTAATGACTGTGACTCCAGAAAGCAGAGAGAGTGCATGTGTTCGGTCTGCATGCAGCTTTTTGCTTTCTTTTGCCCGTTTATGCACCAGTAGCTCAAGGGACTCAGACTGTCTGCAGAAAGGCATAAAAAACTACAAAACTTTGTGAGGAACGGCAGAGCCGGGAGGAGGAATCCACTTAATGTTAAATCACTCGTAAAAAGTTACATAGAAAATATAAATCGATAAACTCACACAAACATAAAGAATGCTGACATTTTCTAACTGATGAGATACAAAAACAGATTTTAATCAAGAGCATTTTTAAGGGTCTGTGTCTTTTGTCCTTGAAGTGTGAAGTAAGCTTATGTTTCGAGGCACATTTTGCATATTTTCCTTACTTTATACTTTCACTATAGTTTATGTCCTTAAACAATTTGAAACAGAAAAAATGCAAAAGTAACAAAGTCAATGATTTAAGTGACTTGATTAAGTGACTTGTGAAAAGCAAAAGATTGTACAGAGTTATGAAAGGCAGAGCGCTCGAAACAAAGAAATGCTTCAACTAAATGATTAAATCGCACCCTAACATTGGATAACGTACGACAGAGAGAGGTAGCTGATTATCTGTGATGACTAAAGCAACAGAAAATCTTTTTCCAGCTCTAGTTTTCTTAAAATGGCTAAACACGGTGCTAACTGTAATGAATTCTGCCTCCAAATGGTGTCGTCAATGCAGGAAATCAAAGAAGACCAAAGCTGACCTAAACACCGACTGTCCAAAATATTAAACATGATCCTAAAACAGGTATCTGCATATGAATATGTAAATATATCTTTAAGCTTGGGACAGGAGTGAACAGTGTTCTGGTTTCAGGCTGCTTCTGCACTGCTGCGATCCTCATTGTTTTAAGTGATTCCAAATAAAATAGCTCAGCTCTCACGTTACAGTTTTTCCTGTGGATGCAGAAGAAAAGCTAAGTTTAGTAAATGATGCTACATTGCTTCTGTCTTGATGCAAGATCAGTCATCAAGGATACATTCGGTTAGCTAACGTATCCTAACATAAACTTGGTGTTTTGATACTTTTAGGGTGCCTGTCCTTTTTCTGTGCTTCCCAGCTAAGACGTCGATTACTACAAACTATAGATCCTATCATTAGCTGGCTAACGTTCCCAGATAGCAGCCAAAAAGTATTCAGTCACCTCTCCAAGTCACTGAATTCAGGTGTGAAAATCAAGCACCTGCTGCAGACTGCTTCTACAAACGAAAGAACGACACGAGGAGTGTCGGCGTGGTACCGTGATAGGATGAAACCTGTGCAAGTCCAGTCCTGAAATTTCCTCACTACTAAATATTGCACATTTAGCTGTTAGAGGTTTTCTACCAACGTGGAAGCGATGGGCAATGACAGCACCCGAGCCGTGACGTGGTGGCCGGTAAAATCACAGAGTCAAAGTTACCATTGACCATTGACCATTGAGAGCAGGGTCAGGCTCATAGAGCAGAGGCGGTCGCTACAGACCTCCAACCTTCACGTGGCCTTCAGATTAGCTGAAGAACATCTTTATCATCTAAGCCTTTCCTCACCAGGACAATGCAAAGCTTTGGATGCAGTGGCGTACAGCACGCTGCCAGCGGACTCCAGAGAAGTGGACGAGTCTGTGTTTGGCAACAGTTCAGCACTGTGGCTGGATGTGCTGCTTTCTGACATCTTTCAGCCTGCTTCATTTTGTCAGACAGCTTCTATTTAAGTCATTTCTTTATTCAGCTCAGCGTCATTTATTCTAAAAAGTCCAGTTAATCACAGTTAGTGAGCAATTTAACAAGAAGGGGCAATTACTTTTCCACACAGGGTCAGGTAAGCTTGTTTTTCCCCTTAATAAATGAAATCTTCATTTATAGACTTCATTTTAAATTCCCCCGGTTATCTTTGCCAAATATTAAAATTGGACAGAGACAGGAAGCAGGTAAATAGTCAGTACTGACTCATTTTATATTTATTACTCAGGTTAACTTTCTCAAATACTAAAATTTATTTGATCATCTGAAACGTGTAAGAGTGACAAAAAGAACAACTAAGAAACCAGTAAGGCAGGAAGTACTTTTTATTTCTGTTTTTTTAATTAGTCTATTTTTTAACAATATTTTAAAAGCATGTAGTGCTGGCAGTGTTGGTCAAGTTACTTGAAAAAAGTAATCAGTAACTAATTACCAATTACCTCCCCAAAAAAGTAATCCCGTTACTTTACTGATTACTTATTTTCAAAAGTAATTAATTACTTAGTTACTTTTTAAAAACACGATTTACAACCTGAGTAGGTGATAAAGTGATAGATCTTTCAGCCCAATTCTACTTTTTCTGCATAATCCATCATACAAAATGTAATCAAATGGAAAAGTCTCTTTTTAAAACTTGTTTTATTAGTTTTAATCTTTTAACTTTATGCATCAAGCAAAAATTTAATTATCTGCAACATTCTCTGACTGGAATAAATTAGTTTAACATTTAAACCTATTTTCTGCACATTCCAGCACATAAAATAAAATATTTTTGTGTTTACACTCAGTCTTTCAAATAGATGCAAGTAAAACACAGCAGAAAATAAATAAAGTCAAAGACTCAGCGGTCCTGTTGCTCTATTTTCACCTGTAAAGCAGGAGTGGGGTAGGCGGAGGTTTACCCTGGTGCAGGTGTGCCGCGGTCAGTGGAAGAATCCACGAGTTTCTCTGTGAGTTTCCCATTACGTCGTAGCTACTCGGTGCTTGTTGGAAGTTTAGGGTTTTTTTCGCTGTAAAAAGAAGTTTTCTTCCCACGCACAGCGGACACTAATGTTTTTGTCACTTTTTATGGAATCAAACTCAAAGTAAGGTCAGTACTTCCACGCTTTAAACGCTGCACGCTCATACTCTCTCTGCACTCCATATATGATCCATTGTTGATCTGCACACAGCTGTTGTCACCAACGTCGCACTCGCTTACGTCACTGTCGTGAGACATTCTTGCAAAAAAAAAAAAATCACGGTTTCAGTAACGCAGTAACGCAGCGTTCCTACGGGAAAGTAACGGTAATCTAATTACCGTTTTTGCAATAGTAATCCCTTACTTTACTCATTACCTGAAAAAAGTAATCAGATTACTGACCATCTCTGGGTGCTGGTAGGTGGATTTAGTTTATTTTGAACCGAGCAGAGCTTTTATTACCTCCAGACCATAAACAGCATAAATAGCAGGCGCATCCAAATGAAACACAGTGATGATGAACTGTTTAGCAGTATTTCAGTGTTTTGGAGAAATCACTGAGGATTGGAAGATGGAAGGAAGTGAATCGGTTGTCTGCCTTGCTCTTTCAAGCTGTGGTGACAATCAGAAACAACAGGAAGCTGAGCAGCAGAGAGAAAGGCGATTATAATGAAACTGGAAGAACATCTCGCTTCTATAAAAAAAGATTATTCTGCACAAATTCTCAGCCTCCATTTCTACTCAGTGTCAAAAACAAATTTGGTGCCATAATTTTGTTTGTATTCATTCATAATAATTAAATAAAACATACTCTGATAATACTGATATAGTAATTTCAGTAGTAACCCTGTTTAAATAAAGGCATTGGACCAAAACACATGTCCAAGCCACAGCAGCAAAACTGCTTGGAGGCAGAGTGCTGCACAAAATGGATTTATGAACCAAGTCACAAACATCCTGAACACTAAATATATCTTTTTTATCCCTCTGCTAAAAACAAGGCATTACCACTTTCCTCAGTGTTATGCTGCACGGAACATTTTGTGTGTCGCTGATGAGATAAATGAGGGGATAGACCAGGGGTGGGCAATCCCAGTCCACGAGCGCCAGTGTCCCTGCAGGTTTTAGATCTCACCTTGGGTCAACACACCTGAATCACATGATTAGTTCAGGCCTCTGGAGAACTTCAAGACATGTTGAGAAGGTAATTTATCCATTTAAATCAGCTGTGATGGATCAAGGACACATCTGAAACCTGCAGGGACACCGGCCCTCGTGGACTGGGATTGGGGACCCCTGCCTTAGACAAACGGCAACTTTCCTCTAATGCAGGGGTGGGCAACTCCAGGCCTCGAGGGCCGGTGTCCCTGCAGGTTTTAGATGTGTCCTTGATCCATCACAGCTGATTTAAATGGATAAATTAGCTCCTGCAGTTCTCCAGAGGCCTGGTAACGAACTAATCATGTGATTCAGGTGTGTTGACCCAAGGTGAGATCTAAAACCTGCAGGACACCGGCCCTCGGGGCCTGGAGTTGCCCACCCCTGCTCTAATGGACACTTGAGGTTGACTTCAGAGGTGAGTAACTTCGTTCTGACATACCTTTGAGTCCTAGCCAGACTTAAAGTCAGTGGTGTGACGGCTGTGTCAACAGGACGAGGAATAGCAAATCACTGTCTGGTTGGCCTTAACTTCCCTTTGCTAATTTAAGTGACTGGAGTGGACATTTGGCTTTGGTACATGTCCAAGACGTTTGGGTTTGGTGAGTAAGGTTCTAGCACATAACCAAGCTTACTGAGCTTATAACTTGTCCACTACCCACAGCTTGAGCCTGAATTCGATGGTTGGAATGCAGACCAAAGGTCCACCAAGTCCTAACATTACTCAGCACCTGTGTCCTGATTCACATAACCTCTAACATACAGGATATAAATATGTGTGGTGAGGTTAGCTCAACTGTATCGTCTTAGCCTCCTGCACAGGTTTGGGCTCCTTTCCCATTAAAGAGGTGGCACTCCATGTCCAAAGCCAGAAATTGGGCACCAAGGTCTCCACCTTCAAGTGCTGTCCAATACATTAAGCACCAGGCCGTTATGTTTCCTTATGCAGGGGCTGTCCCCACAGGAGGAAAGACCCACGTCGTTGTTCAACCTGAACCTGGTTGAACCTCATGGGTTAAGGCTCGGCCGATAGGCGGTCTCAAATGAGTCTCTCCCCCAGTGTGGGCTACCAGTTTGCCTTGGGAGAATCTACCAGGGACAAAATTCCCCACACATCAAAGGTCCACCACAATAAAGGTGTGTGTGTGTGCGCGTGCGCGCGCGTGTGTGTGTCTACAATATTGTATTTTATTGAATTAGCACCGTGCACACTATTTGAGGCCAATAGTTTTATTTTCTGAATACAAATATGAACATGTCCCAGTTTTGATTTCACAATAGTGTCATGACTGCACCAGTCTGGTAATTCAGTCACTCAGTCAGTCCATAAATTAGCCTCTCAGTGACACGTCCAGTTTGTCAGCCAGCAGGCCAGGATTTCCATCTGCCAGTCACTGATTACAAATTCAGATGCACTTTAAAAAAAGTCTGACGAAAAGTGACATAATTGTCAGGCAATAGCTGACAGACGCGTTTCAGCTTTTCGGCTCTTTTACTCTTTGTTGGTCTGTTTTACTGACTGTTTGGCTACATTTAATCTGCTCGTATGTGATTGGTCAATAGCACTTGGGACTACAAACAGAGATCAGAAAGCAGAGGGTATAGAAATATTACCCCTTGCTTACAAATGATCCATATTCATGTGTAGAGTCTGTCTATAGAGATCGTGTTTGCATATGCTGTGCTGCTGTTTGATGTCTGCAAGCTCGTGTGAGGCGTTTGCGCCACAACTCAATTAAAAATAATGGTACTGTAGCACGTTTGCACAGGCCGTTTCCCACAGTATACTCTGCACACCACTGGGCAAACAGGTCAGAACTGTTCCAATTAAGCATGTTTGTTATGTCTGATTAGACATGCTTTGATGATAATTAATCAGGGGGAATACAGCAGTGAAATGAGAACAATGTCAGTTATCTTTTATTGCTGCTTCCAATTCCACAGAGCCGCTGAAGAAAAGACAGCTTCAAATTGCAGGTCTTGACATTGTGATGCATTTTAGCTTTGTTCTCATCCCAGCGTCATCCGAGTCAAAGTTGATGTGTGCAGGATTCGCGCTCTGATTGCTCCTTAACCCCTGCTAGTGTAGGGCTGTGCTGTGCTGGCACAGTGTATGTTCAAATAAGCCCTCAAATATCAGAGCAGTACTTAGAAACATTATTCGGTTAGACAAAAGAAACCTGATGAGGTGAAAAGAGTGTTTTTAATTTTTCAAGGCTTCCTCACTGAAAGCTGCTCTTCAGCCTAGCGCACCACAGATACGTCAGCCTTCCTGATGTGAACAATTACATTATTATTATGACTCAAAAACAAGACATGTATTAAGTTCAAATTCAGAATTTTAAAATCTGGATTCTAAGTCATCTCCTTGATTTTTGCAAACTGTTTAGAGTAGAAGGATTCCCGACATATTTTAGTGAAACTATATTACAATATGGAACGAGGGCTCTCGTTGGCTATCGCACTCTCTCACAGAGATGTGCACCTCTAACAGGTTCAACATGGGAAAGACGAGTCATGTCAGTAGTCGAGGGTCCAGCTATGACTTATTTCAACCTCATTTAAACTGAAAGTGAGATCTGACTGTGTGTTAGACAAAACAGGCCATGGAGTCATATATTACCACCACAACATTAACTTACCCTAAAAACCCCTGTGTTACGGTCCTGGGGCAGTGACCCAGTGGTTTTGGTTTTTGTGCTTTTACCTTTGATTTCATAATGGTTTGTGACTGTTTGGGTTTTCTGTCCTAGTGTTTCTAGCTCCCTAGTTTCGTGGTACATCCTGAGTTCTGATTTTTAGGTTTTGTTATTTGACCTCCCAGAGTTAATTCTGTGCTCCCTCTGTTCTGTATCATCCCGACTAGTGTAGTCAGGTCTCTGTGTAAAGCCCGCGTCTCCGAGTCTGTGTCTTCGCGTGTGTTTGGAGTTTCCTGCTTTATTGTGAAAGTCTGTGGTTATGCCAGTGTGTTCAGGTTGCGTTTCCCCTGCCTCCCTCCTGTGTGTAGTTTCCTCGTTCCCTTCTGTGTATTTATAGTGCGTGTTCACTCGTGTTGGTTGCTTGTCCGTCTGTGTTTCTTCCCTGCGTTCTCTCCCGGAGTCTTCCCTTCAGGTTCGTTTGGTTAGTCATCCCCAGTTTAGGTCACCTTCAGGTTTTGCTTTGCTCGCCGTGTTTCTGTTTGTACCACCTGTGTAAATAAACGCTCGCTCACTTCCAAGCCAGAGCCTGCTTCAGGATCCTGTCTCAAACTCCTCACACGTCGGCCCCGCAGCCGTGACACCTTGTTGGTTACTGCTGTGGTTTCTGCAGTTATACAGAGAGTACGAGGTTATGAATGTGATATAAACTAGAGATGGACCGATCCGATATTACGTATCGGTATCGGTCCGATACTGACCTAAATTACTGGATCGGATATCGGAGAAAAATAAAAAATGTAATCCGATCCATTAAATATCACGAAAGCACCTCACAAAACTTGCAACACGCCGTAACTCACCTCAGAACGTTAGCACGTCGGAGCAGTATGCATCACGTGATAGAGCGGCTGTGGCATGCGGGACCTGTCGGTGGTCTGGATAGCATTTGGAGCTTCGCTAGCAACCCTGCATTTCATCTCCGACAAAGTTATCCCCGAGAGAAGTAAAGCAAGTGTGTAAGTCCATCTCTGAATGTTTGTAAAGCATTCCTGCGTTAAGCTTAACGAGCGACTGCCTCTCGCTCTCCGGCTGCTACTTCAATCATGAAACTGCTTAACGATCAGCTGATCGGCTTTTCTGTCGCGAGTCCGTTTCTCTAGTTTGCTTTTGGCCCACTTTGCACCAGAAAGAGGAAACCAGCGGCTGAACAACAGCAGCACGTTTAAGCTTGATCAGCTGTTGTTAGAATGTATTTAATGTTACTTTCTACTCGAGGATCTTTTTCTACGTAGCTGACGCTGGTAACTGTGCAGGGGCGGATCTAGCAAAGTTTAGCCAGGGGGGCCGATAGGGCATGAACAGGGTAAAGGGGGCACAAAGACATACTTTTCTTTCTTATTCTCATTTAAAATGTCGAGCTTTTAATAAATAATTATCTGACACCCAAAGTTTTAATTTGATGTAAAAGGAATAGAAGTCAATTACTGTATATAGTGACTATTAAGTCTAATATATATACCCTAGTAAGCTATAGTACTCTTTCCTTTGGGAAGGTACCATCTGTGCAGTCTGCAATTTTGTTGAAGAAAGATGTTGAATCTATTTAATATTTCTTGAAAAATAATTGATTTCTGTGCATTTTTTTTCACACTGCATCAAATTAAGGTTGATTACGTCGATTAAGCATCATGAGGTGGAGCGTGAGGGGTGGTTCCCTATTTTTTATTTATTTATTTTTGTTGTTGCTGGGAGTTGGAACCCTATTAGTTAGGTTGCTTAATATTTACGCTAAGTACTCTTTAAAATACCAGAATAGTGAGGATGGTGCAGGTTTAAGTTTATTAGATTGATCAGTATTGCTGAACTATGAAATATTTTTTTTGTATACAGGTATAACAGAATAGCTTTAGTGTAGTTGTTGTTTTAAACTTGAGTATGAACTTATACAAAATGCAGCAAGATATTTAAAAAACAGTTGTGTTGATTAAAACACACTATATCGGATTCATATCGGTATCGGCAGATATCCAAATTTATGATATCGGTATCGGTATCGGACATAAAAAAGTGGTATCGTGCCATCTCTAATATAAACACAGCCTAAGCTTTAACAATGTGTGCACTGTTGGACGACGTGTATTGTGTTAATGGTAAACTTAGCATGATGATGCTGCAGAGGAATGATCAGCCTCTGTTCACACATCATCTGTTGCTGCACTGAATCCAAGAAAAGACAGTTGTTGCATAGATAGCACCCACAGACACCCCTAGAATTGTAAAGTGTTTTCTAAAGAGTGTCTCTCCTCACTGCTCTGTCATAACGTTACCTCAGAGCTCGCAAGAGCATCTCAGCTTGAGCTGACTCTCTGTCCACCATAACACCTGAGAGCCACTTTAAGTGGACACTTTGTACATTTATTGTAGCTCAAAGTATCACTGAAACACACCAATTTATTAGCCGATGTTTTCAATGAATGACTCAGTTTGGGATAAATGGACAGTTTGGAATCGTCACTCAAAAGGAGGAAACAGGGGGAGGGGTTACACCCCGGACAGGACAGGGCATCATAGGGCTAACGGTAAATGTAGTCACGCTACATCATTAACATTATTGTGTGCTTAGAAAACAAAAGGAAATTTGAAATACTGTATTTTCATAAGAAAAATGAAAAAAGTCGCATGCTAAGGCTACGTCCACACCGGCCCGGACAGATTTGAAAACGGCGTTTCCTTCCGAAAGCGCGCCGCGTCCACACTAGTGTTTTCGGTCTTTTTCACACAGTTGTGCGTCCACATTGAAACGGCTGAAAACATTACGTTCCAGTCCTGCGCATGCGTGAAGCGCAAGAAGATTCGACCTGCCTCATTTCCGTCTGCCGCTTATTTACTTTCCGGCTCTTTGAAACGTTGCAGCAAAATGTGGAGGAAAAGCAGCGAGTTTTTTAAATGGACTCACAATGAGGTGGAGTTGTTGCTGCGAGTAACACAAAAGTACAAAGTTGCAAAAGCGAGTGAGAATTAAAGAATTTGAAGAAAAGCTCTCAGGAGCGCGTGCAGACTGATATTCATCTTTAATAGGACTGTCAAACAAAACAGCTGCTGTGTAACGCCCTCCGCTGTCTTTGTTTAATTAGTCACATGACTGCATCACATGACTAACATGTGTCATCGTTTTAGAAAGTCTCTGTTTTTGCTGTCCACACTGCGACACAAACGCACCATTTCCAAATGTGTGCGTTTTCGAGAGCGTTTTGAAAACGCCGTCTCAGCGTGGACGGGAGGCCAAACCGGAGAGAAAACGATGACGCATTAGTCGAAAATGCAACAGTGTGGACGTGGCCTAAATTGACAGTGTTGGCTGGAGACAGACTGAAAGGCTGAGCGGACCTATTCAAGCCTCTAATTCAAGCTTGAAATCCCAGAGGTCACCAGGGTCGCAGGCTGGACCTGCAAATGTTCATGGTTTAAACACACAAATTCTTTCTTCTTTGGAAAATGGAATAGATGGAAATTTGACTGTGGAAATCTTTATATCTTTATATCTAGTCCCATTTACATCTCACTTTTACAATAAAATTTGGTATGATTTATATTGTATATTTCTTCTTTCTTTGAAACAAACCCACTTCTGCTCAGTTTGTTTTGGAGTCTGTAACAGTCCCTGAGTCCAGGAGGAGCTGAGCAGAGGCTCTTGTGGAGCACAGACTTCCCACGCCTTGTTTTCATCAGCCTCATGACCAACCTGAATTTAAGGACCAGCTCCAGCTGCCAGTCTCTGCCAGACGGTCTGTCTCCACAGTGTGTGTGAACTCCTGTGACCGAGGTGTGGAATACCCACTCAAATCACTCTCCTGTCTCTGTCAAGCTGGTCCACCTCGCCTGGAGGCTCTCCCTGGTACACTCACCTCGCTTACTCACCAGCCTGCTCGCCCTCCGATCTCCTCTCCTGTGGAAAAACAAACCTCTCACTCAGAAAGCAACTCTCTGCGCTCCAAGTGAGCAACGATATTCACATTCACACTCACCAGCTGGACTTTCCTCACGGAGTGTCTGTGTTTGGAATAATCCCCGTCTCCTGTCTTCTACAGCAGCGGTCCCCAACCTTTTTTTCTGCCACGGTCCGGTTTATGCCCGACAATATTTTCACGGACCGGCCTTTAAGGTGTCGCGGATAAATACAACAAAATAAAACTAGTACCGGTACCGAAAAAAAGAAGATTTATTCATAACACACGTGAAAAGACCCAGGAAAACCGAGTAAACGATAAAAACGATAACAAAATAACGCTGAAAACCCTGAAAACCATACATTTCACACCTGAGCCTCAACTCTCGCGGCCCGGTACCAAACGACTCACGGACCGGTCCGAGGCCCGGGGGTTGGGGACCGCTGTTCTACAGTATCTCCTTCCATGATCGGACAGGTTTCCCAGAGCCTCCTCAGAGTCATCCCGTACTGTTGCAGTTCCTGTAAAATACTTTTAAAACTGATCATCATGAGTCCACCAGCTCTGTCTGAAACATTACAGTCATTACATTTGGTGTGAAACTAACAGCACTTCAGAAAACCAAGCAAGTGTCACTGCAGCCACTGTCTCTGCTTTCATGCTGCATTCTGTTTAATCGTTTCCCACTTGTCAACCAATCACCATTCAGGATCTTGGGAGACTGCACTGGAGCATATCTGATGTAAGTGAAAATTCCTCTCCAACAGTCATGCATGGTGGTGGTAGTGTAACAGTCTGGGGCTGCGTTGCTGCTTGACAATGGTTGAAAACAGACCAGCAGGGCCACCTCGAAGACCTCAAAGGCTTTGGAGTGACCTAGTTGAAGTCTGGACTCAAATCAGATAAACTGCCTTGGCACGACCTTAAAAAGGGTGTTTGGACTGAAAACCAAAACCAGTGTGGCTGAATTAAACCAATTTTGCAAAGAAAAGTGTCCAAAAATCCTCCACAGTGATGCAAAAGAGTCACAGCCATAAGGCAGGGAGACGTAGGAGAGGAAAAAGCAACTAAAAATTGAAACCAAGCACACCATTATTTTTCTTGTGACATTACCAATAAGTTTGATGTGTCACATGACCCTCTTCCTATTGGAAAAAACAAAAGTTCTATCCAAGATGGCCGACTTTAATTGGCCACCATGGTCACCGCCCATCTTGAGGAGTTTGCCCCCTCACATATACTAATGTGCCACAAACAGGACTTTAGTATCACCAACCATCCCCATGTTATTACGCTGTATCCATATAAATGGCCCACCCTGTATATTTCACCACAAAGACAAAACACAGAAATCTAAATATTTCCCACTTCTGCTCATCCACAGAATGAAGCGTGTTGAGTTAGAATAATTGGTGCAGGTTGTGAGCTGGGTGAATGTACTGAGAATCAGAGTAAGTGGCAGAGTTGGCGCCTCAGCGAGCACCAACAACTTCAGCTTTATCTTCTCTTGCTGATAGGAGCGAGTGGGTCCAAGTCATGCAGATTGTGTGTATTAAAGCAGCCACTGCATAAAATTGCTGAACTGTGTGTAACGCTTGCGCACACACACAATCAAACGTAGTACAGCAAAAACATTTATTTTCAGAATCGGCACAACAGTGGACTGTTTATCTTGGAAAAATGTTAAATCTACACTTTGAATGAATTATACCCAAAGTGTGCAGTTCTGCGAGCTCACAGCCACACTTTGAAAACTCCTCCGCTTAATAATATTTCTGTCTTGTTTGGATGCTAAAATTTAAGTGCTTATTTTGCTTTAAAACAAAACAGAGGCAGTGCATCTTAGTTTCTATGCTTTTTCATATGCTGGACGGAAATGCCTCTTCAAACATCTACTCTCATTGACCGTATAATGAACTCCAAAGCGAATTCTGTTTTCCAACACTGAGACTGTTTCCTGGGAAAGTAGAGCAAGCAAATTTTGTGGCTGCTATAAAAACATACAATACACAATATCTGGTAATGTCGACAGTGGCTCCGAAGAAAAGCAGCGTTTTTCCCTAGAGCCTAGTACCTGGGTGGTATGAATAGAAAAGGAAATATCGAATGAAAGATGATGAAAACATAAAACATGTAGTGTTTGGCCTCATCAGCGAGCTTCTACGACTACAGAGGTGAAACTCCCATTGCTTTCAATATATTCTCTTTCCAAAGTGTGTACGTGGACCAGCAGCAATGCATACGTGAGATTTGGCAGCCAGTTTAAATAAATATATATATCTATACTACCCTTTGTATGATTCAGATTTCTTTGTACTTTTCCATTAGAGAGGAGAGGTGAAACTTTCTTTCTCTGTGATGAAACAATGAATTCATGAAGCTGAAAGACAGTCTGGAGTGATGCTGTGATGCAAAGAAAGGGGGCTGGCTTTGAGTGCATCCTCAACCTGATCTAGCACTTGAGCTAAGAGAACGAGAATCTTCAATTTAAGTGACCAATTTGGATACCTGATGATTTCCTCGTCTGTTTCAGTGGTTATTGATCGACCTCCAGTTTAGTCTAAAAAGTACTAAATGAAGTATTTTACCAGTAGAGAACATTTCTTTCCTAACCTGGTTCTGTCCAAATTACTATAATGCGCCTTATAGTGCGGAAAATACGTATTTATTTAATATACACTGAGACAGCTTGTGGACGTTTGCCAACACCTTCTGTTTATTAAATGGCTCTGACAGCGTGACAGTGGACGCAGCAGGGGTCACATGCTGAAACTAACAAGCACGAGTGAAGCAAAAAGCCTTTTTTCACCAGATGTTTGTTTTATTTCGTCCACTTCAGCCGACAGCCTAATGGTTCAGTTCAATTATATTTTTAAACCTCTTAGTGCGTGACTACCAATAGTGTAAGTGGCAGGGCATCTCCCGGCACCATGCAGATAAATGCTCTGCCTTCTAAAGTCCTATTCATGTTTTCCAACTATCACTCTGTCAGTGCTTTCAGAACACATTCAGGCACTCGAGCCAAGACGCCACAGCGCGCCGTGCAGCCGAACATGTCATTGTTTGTAGCAGCAGGCAGACATAACAAACGCTGACCATCGTCAACATCAACTTCTAGAGTGGCTGCAAAAAGCATGAATGCCATGAAAAAGCTAAATGTATCTTAAACTATCACTGATGACTGCAGCTCCTAAGTTATATCTGCACGACATCTTTAAATACCTCGACAAAAGGAGTTCTGCAAGACTTAAGACGTTGCTGCTACTACTACTAATAATAATCTTTTAATAAGCATTTTAGCTGCAGAATCACTGTTAAAGTTAACAAACTGAAAGCACTGCTTTACCTAAATCCTAATGTCCTCTGGGAGCTCATCCTTCTTTCACATGTGGTAAAGAAAGAGCGCCGCAGACGGGAGCTTCTGTACATTCAAGTCCCGTATATGGAAATCAAAGCTTAAACTAAGTCCACTGTAATCCCTCTGCCTTGATTGATAGCAGGCTTGTGGACTTATTATGCTAAAGCTCACTGTTTATACAACAACAGATGAGAATGGCTGCCTTGTCAAATAATTACCAGCAACAGTCTTGAGACGTGTGTGTGTGTGTGTGTGTGTGTGTGTGTTACACACAATGTCAACAACACCCATTATTGACAGTGTGCAGGCTCATTAAACATTTTGAGGTAGCCCTTCGCTTGTCAGGTTCTATTGTCATCATTTTAATGGTGCTCTAATTTGTCCAGCGAATCCTGTGGCGTTCCCGTAAAAAGAAAGCTTAACTGATTTATGTTGTAGCTGTTTACCGTGGGGAGCGGGAAATTATTCCCTACTGATTTTAATATCAAAGTACGTTTTTTTTTTTTAAAGAGGGCTTTTAAAAAATGCAACGGGTGATATTGTATTATTAACAGGTTTGTGACTCGAGGGTCGGGGAAAGGAAAATATAAAGAAGGGCTGATACACTGTGTCTACTGCGTACGCGCACACAGCTTAAAGGCACTCTGACGTTCCCACCTGCAAAGTCCCCCCTGAGTTCGACAGGAAAATAGACCAGGCATCAAGCTTATGGAGCGTGACAGCAGAGTCATGATCTCACACTTATTTATAGTTCTGATTTGGATGGACTGAAGCAGCCGGAGGCAGGAGAGGAAAATCCAAACATTAAATGTAATGAATATCATATTTGATGTGTGGCAGTCAGATAACAGCAAAGACATTAATCAGAACATAACAAAGTTTTTTCTTCAGTCTGAGTGAATAAACTGTTGCTTGTGTTATTGTTAAGCTCTCCTCATTACTTGAATGATTATGTTTTATCCCTGTATTATAACCTTTGCCTGCTGCTGCAGAGGATTTACAGCAATATTGGATTTTTTTCATATTAAACTCCTTGTTGCACAGTGAGAAGCACCAATTAGAATTTAGCAAACAGCTCGTTAGGTTTGTGGCTTCGAAGCCATTCGGTAATAACTGAAGTCTCCTCATTGATTTTTCAAACTGTCCAAAAAAAGTTTCAGTAAGTTAGTGAAGCTATAAATGTTGAGCAGTGGGAGCTTCTCTGATGGCACCTGTAGATACCTCCCACCAAGCCTAGCCTCTGAAAATCAATAACCTGAACCTTGTGTCAGATTCAACAGGACAGATGACTTCACTCACTGAATGTGTGCCCAGTGCTGCAGGGTATATATTCTGCATGTGATATGTCTCTCCTAGACGCTGAAAGGTGTGCCGTTTCATAAATAATAAATATGCATCGTTCTTCTTTAGCCTTCCGAGTAATGACTGAATCGCTGAGAATAATCACTCAGGTTTGGAAAATGCCTTTTTTCCCCTCCTTCCACATTCTTCTGCCGCTGTGAGCCTCCAGGGGCCCACCGGCTCGATGAAATCACAGAGCCTTCTGCTGAGGCAGGTTGAAAGGTTTTCTCTTTGCATCAATTTGAACACGACTCTCTAACTTCTCCTGTAGTTCATTAATAATATTTCTCGGTTGCAGCCCCCAAAGAGCACTCTAGAAGCTTCTGATGTGAACCAAACCCTTCTGCATCAGTGAGACATTAGCACAGGAAGAGAATACAGGAGGTTTTTATACCTGTGAAACACATCTCACCTGATGCCAGATTAACCTCCTAAAATCCGAACTCTTCCACGGCAGCATTTTTAATTTCGTTTTTATTTTTGGTCGTATTGGGGCCCAATGAATATTAAAAACAGCCACATGAGGATATTCATTTAAAATGTTGATAGAACAGTAGCAGTATAACGTCCTCGTAAGTGGATATCAGGCCCTTGTAGAGCAGAATTGAGTATTTTGGTCTAAATAACCCAAAATGTGACGTCCACGTATGTGGACGGCAGGTCCTAGGAGGTTAAAGAAACGTCCACAGAAGAGTTGAAGGAACGACCCAGTTTGAAGGGAATACAGGAGGTCGTTGCTCTGCTTTGGATTTGAGCTTGCATTATATTTTATATTTTTATATTTTCTTTTTTTGTCTTGGATTTTCTCACACCGTGTCAGTATTTTTGAAAATACTGCATTTTGGATTCTGCAAATTAAAATGCATTTTGTAAAATTAAGTCAGTTTTGATTGGAAACAGTCTGAGTCAGTTGATCATGAAATCAAGGGTTAGGCAGCAGTGAGACAACCACAGATGCTCTTCAGTGTTGTTGTTCAAGTTTGCATTTTAAAGCCTGATTTCCCTGCGTTCCCCTTTTTCCTTTGAACACAGCAGTAGTATAACACTGTACTGGGTTGCTGCGGCACAAACGATTCATGCACTTTAAGTAAGATATCAGCCATGGCTTCTGCAGAGGTGCACGCTTTTGTTAGACCTGAAGCTCTGCCACAGAGACAAAGCAGTCAGTCGTGCCCTAAAATAAATCATCCAATTCGTTCCTCTCTCCAGCAAGAGTCCACCTCTTACTGAAGAGATAAGGCATCACGATGCCCCGTGCTCGTGATATCAGATGTCTCGGTTACCATGGTAGAAAGGGTACAGACCATTTAATGTCAGGCTGAAGTGAAGTCAGACATTTATGTTCTCACATCTGCCAGAGACGTCTGCGTCACAGACAGCTTCTGCTGTTTCTGTGAAAATCAGAATAATAAGATAAGATAAGATAAGATAAGATAACCTTTATTAGTCCCACACGTGGGAAATTTGTTTTGTCACAGCAGGAAGTGGACAGTGCAAAAGTTATGACGCAAAAATTAGAATACAATAAGAATAAATACAGTACACGGCTGTACAGAATAGAATAAAATAATATACTATATACAGTAGAATAAAATAGAATAAAAATATACAATAAGATAAAAATAGAATACGAATGCTATATACAACTGAGTAAAAATACAACGATGCCAGAAAAGATTATTGCACTTAGTGTTATTGCACATGTGTGGATGTGTGTGTTTGTTCAGTTAAAGTCTTTGTTGTGGAGTCTGACAGCAGTGGGGAGGAAAGACCTGCGAAATCTCTCCGTCCCACACCGTGGGTGCCGCAGTCTCCCACTGAAGGAGCTGCTCAGTGCTGTCACAGTCTGCTGCATGGGGTGGGAGACGTTGTCCAACAGGGATGACAGCTTAGCCGCCATTCTCCTGTCACTCACCACCTCCACTGGGTCCAGAGGGCATCCTAGAACAGAGCTGGCCCTTCGGATCACCCTGTTCAGTCTCTTCCTGTCCCCAGCAGAGATGCTGCCGCCCCAGCAGACCACACCATAAAAGATAGCAGAAGCCACCACAGAGTCATAGAAGGTCTTCAGGAGTGGGCCCTCCACTCCAAACGACCTGAGTCTCCGCAGCAGGTACAGCCTGCTCTGCCCTTTCCTGTAGAGGGCGTCTGAGTTATGAGTCCAGTCCAGTCTGTTGTTCAGATGAACACCAAGGTACCTGTAGCTGTCCACAGCCTCAATGTCCATACCCTGGATGTTCAGTGGTTGCAGTGGAGAATGCTTGTGCCTGCGGAAGTCTACCACCAGTTCCTTGGTTTTACTGCCGTTGATCTGGAGGTAGTTCAGCTGGCACCAGTCCACAAAGTCTTGGGTCAGTCCTCTGTACTCCTTGTCGTCCCCATCAGTGATGAGGCCGACTATTGCAGAGTCATCAGAGAACTTCTGCAGGAAGCACTGGGTGGAATTGTGGGAGAAGTCTGCAGTGTAGATGGTGAAGAGGAACGGAGCCAGAACCGTTCCCTGTGGGGCCCCCGTACTGCAGACGACCCTGTCCGACACACAGCCCTGAGTCCTCACATACTGTGGTCGGTCGGTGAGGTAGTCCAAAATCCAGGTAGTGAGGTGATGGTCCACTCCAGAGTTCTCCAGCTTGTCCTTCAGAACCGAGGGAAGAATGGTGTTGAAGGCACTGGAGAAATCAAAGAACATGATTCTCACAGTGCTTCCAGCGGTCTCCAGGTGAGCGAGGGAACGATGTAGGAGGTGAATGACGGCATCATCCGCTCCAATGCCAGGCTGGTAGGCAAACTGAAGTGGGTCCAGTGATGAGCTTGTTAGGCGCCGAAGCTGAGCCAGGACCAACCGCTCCAGGGTCTTCATCAGGTGGGATGTCAGAGCCACCGGCCTGTAGCTGTTGAGGTCCTTGGGGCGTGAAGTCTTTGGCACTGGTACAACACAGGAGGTTTTCCAGAGCTGTGGGACTCTTCCCAACCTCAGGCTCAGGTTGAAGAGGTGCTCCATCACCCCACACAGTTGGTCCGCGCAGGACCTGACGACCCTCGAGCTGATGCCATCTGGGCCCGCTGCCTTCTTGCCATTAATCCTCCTCAGTTCCCTCCTAACCTGGGTGGTTGAGAGAGACAGGCTGGAGCCTTGTGTTGAGTGTGTATTGGATGCTGTTGTTGGGGGTGGGGAGGAGTGAGCAGGGTGAATAGAGGAGGTGTGAAGTGTCTGAGGTGGAACAGCAGCAGTGGGGGTGGGTGAGTCTGCAGCCGATGTTGTAGACTGTCTCATGGTTGAATCAAATCTGTTGAAGAAATGATTCAGTTCATTTGCCCACCTCACATCCCTCCCAGGCAGAGAGTTCTGCTGTTTGTGGCCTGAGATGGTTCTGAGGCCTCTCCAGACTTCACCAACGTTGTTTTGCTGAAGCTGGTTCTCCATCTTCTGCCTGTAGCTGTCCTTCCCATTCCTTATCAGTCCCCTCAACTCTCTCTGCACCCTTTTCAACTCCTCTTTGTCTTTGGATTTGAAGGCCCTCCTCTTCTGCTTGAGGACAGCTTTAATTTCTGGGGTAATCCAAGGTTTGTTGTTGGAGAAACACCGTACAGTCCTGGTAGGTACGGTGTTATCCACACAGAAATTAATATAGTCAGTAATGCATGTAGTAAGGCTGTCGATGTCCTCTCCATGGTCGTCACAGATCACCTCCCACACAGTCGACTCAAAACAGTCCTTAAGAGCCTCCTCGCTCTCCTCTGACCATCTCTGCACTAATTTGACTTATCATGTTGCTTTTGTAAAAATTCAATAAATAAGCTTCTGTATTTGACTTTCTGCTCTTTCAAGTTTTTAGTTCAAAAATGTGGCATCTCTGACATTTCTGCTTTCCCACGCTGTCAACGCTCCAGACGCTCGGTTAACCTCCCGAGTTCAATGAACCAATCAGCTGGTGGATATTGATCTTTAAATGTCATAGCTGTCTTGCATAAACCTGCACTTCTCCTATCGCCATGCAGATCTTCACCGAACTCCCAGCTGAAAGAGCGAGTCTTACGAATTTTCCTTCACCTCTTTATCTGAGCTGCGAGAGCCAGAATACCCTCTCTGCAGCTGAATGCACAGCAAATGAGCACATCACATAGATTTGAGCAATTAAATATGGTAACTGGTGTCGGAGCTCACCTCTGCACAATGATGCTATTTTACTCAGATTTACAGAAATGCACAGTCGAGCTTTATGAACTCCAATTACTTATAAAATTACAGATAAAAAGCATATTTACCTCCCTCCTAACAAAACGCACTGACCTGCAAACTTCATTGTTTCTCCTTCTTTAAAACCACATTTTACAGATCCTGTTTAGATGCTCAGACCATGTGATGGAGGTGTCGGGTGCAGACAGATTATAATGTACTACAGTTATTATATTTGTCCGGTAAATTCATTTTCATTATTATGAAACTGTACAAGATGACAAAAGTGCGGTTTATTTTCTCCCACTTCTTGTTTGCTAAGGGTACAGCATGTGCACCAACACCACAGAAACTAGAAATGATAGTACAAATGACCATACAGCACAATGTCCACATGCTGTTACACTATATAATCCTTCGGCCTGCTGAACCTTGTGTATTTTAGTACTAACTTATTATAACATTCGCTCTGTTCTTGATGAGTAATTTTATTATTTCAGCCCATAGTCTGCAATTTTCTAAAGGTTACGGGCGGAGCAGAGGCATTTCTGTGCAGAATTGTGACAAAGCTGGCATCATTTTAAAGGTTAGAAAATATATAAGTAAGGCATTAACTTCTGAACCCCTTGAAATAAAAGCTTCTTCTCAGAGTGCCTTCTCTCCTACTGCAGGGAGAACTATTTATTTGAATCATAAAAGTAAAATATGGAGCGTGCATTCATAGTCTTACTAGTAGATGTGCTAAAACATAGGTTGAGCAGCACAGAGGGCTTTTACTGCTTCTGCACATATTATGGGAGATATAATGGAGTGACGGTAATGTGCAATAAATTGATAATTGATATGAGAGATTATATGTAATTTGGTGGCTGTTTAAGAGCTTATTGATTTATACTTCATGGTAACAGCTTGGTGACAAATTGCAATGGTAGAAATGACAAACTGTCTCACTTGACTACTCGTCTGTGTACAGTGCACCAGTCCTGCTAAAAGCCACGTTTTGAAGCAACTCGCTATTAATGGAACGCTGACATCTGCAAAAAGTCACGCAAGTACCATTTAAAGGAGGGCTGGGAACGGCGATGCTGTGTGATTAGTCACGAATAAAAGCCTGAAGTTTAATTAAAGTCATCAGGCAATTAGGAGCCAGCACGATAGTGCTTTACAATGCATTTCTGTCTTGTCCATTACCCCGTCTTAATCAAAGAAATCCCCTCACTGATGTTATGAGCTATAAATGTTACCAGAGTATATGGGTCAGCCACACAGAGACTAGTCGTGAAATACAGCATTTGTCAATTAATTGCCAACATGGTATTAATTATTACTATGTTTACAGCTCTTATGCATGCTCCGAGGTTAAGCATAAAGACAACAGGTTGAAAACAGCATGTGTTCTTAGTATCACAGTACAACATTTTGTTGGGCGTATCAAAACGAATCATCTGATCTCAAAGTGCTTTAACTCTGCAGCTGTTCTCCGGTAACAATGGAAACACGTACGGCTGCACAGATTCAGGAGTTTCTCGTTGTTGCTGCTAAGTAGCACAATAACAGCAGTGTCTACATGTGTCATGCAACTGGAGCAGGAAACGTTGGACATGTACACAGACCAAACTTCCAGGGCCAGCAGTGTAACAAATGTTGCCTTTTGAATTCGAACGATGCTTTTTGAGATATCTTCTATATTTTACCGATATCCTGCTTCTGATGGTAAGCAGCTATTAATGCTATTAAGGTTGATTGATTACAGTGTGTGAAGGATGAGGAACAATAGCGAGGACACGGTGTGCTCGACGCAGAAATGCTGTAATGGACTGTGAAAGCACAGAAGATGAAAAGTAACAGATGAGGAAAAATGAACTTGACCAAGTGCAGGGCTGCCGTGAGACTCGGGATTCATCGCAATGATTCAATAGTGTCAATATTTATTACTGTAGCTCCATTAGCGATGACTGTGGCTCATTAACACGGGCGCAGCTGCTCCCAATGACCTTCACCATCCCTGCTGGCTCTGTTGGATTTACAGCAGATTGAATAAGATGTGTTGAAAACGAGAAGATGAAAAAGAAGAAGGAGAAAAGAATCTTTGCCAGAACACATGCAATTAGTCCTGCTGCATCTGAAGAGGTCCTGACATAAAATCGCAAAACTTTCCTTGCAGAAAAAAAGAAAAAAATCAATACTTGACAGTACATCACTGAGTTAAATCATAGTATTGGATGCCTCAGCTTAGGGCTGCTCGATTATGGCAAAAATGATAATCACGATTATTTTCACTGAAATTGAGATCACGATTATTTGACGATATTTATTTAACCCTTTAAGACCTAAATGGTAAATGGCCTGTATTTATATAGCGCTTTACTAGTCCCTAAGGACCCCAAAGCGCTTTACATATCCAGTCATCCACCCATTCACACACACATTCACACACTGGTGATGGCAGCTACATTGTAGCCACAGCCACCCTGGGGCGCACTGACAGAGGCGAGGCTGCCAGACACTGGCGCCACCGGGCCCTCTGACCACCACCAGTAGGCAACGGGTACTATAGAACCAAGTCCACCAGAGCTTATATTATTTTTTTTACATGCTGTAGTGCCATTTGTGGGAGCATTTCAAGTTGCTATACATCAATACAACTGTTATAGCCCATATTTTAATAATATGTATGCATTAAGTCCATAGTAATTACATAAATTGCAAAAAAGTGCAATAAACTACAAAAAATATTGAAAATCGCTTTTGTTTTGTTTACATATATTTCTACTTGGAGAAATTTAAGAGGTTTATCCCTCAAAACTTTAAATACAATAAAGTTGCAAAAAATAGTTTACACCAACAGGAAATTTATTTTGAGTGTCTTCATAGTTTTATTTTGGAGATACAGCAATTTTTATATACTGCAGGAAAAACAAAAAACAATCCTATGATGCAAATTTGCAAAGAAAACAGCAGGTGCATCATTTCACTGTGGGAAGTGTTACGAACAGCTGATGGATCGGCAAAGCGTGTTTCTGGAATATTATGTTTTTGTTCCTGCAAGCGCTTTTTATGCAATTTTTGCAAAGCTATATGTGGAACGAAACCGTGACCGAGGACAAGCTGATGGCATCAGATGTAAGTACAACTCCTCCGGTTTCATATGCAAAACAAATTATTGCGCTAGCTTACACGGTTCAGGTTCTACAGGGATTTAAAAATAGTTACACAACACGGAGCGTGCTGCTCTGACCGGCTTTAAAGGGTTAACAATGACTTTAAAAAATAATATAACATAGTGTGCAACACCACTGAAGTTTTTTTACCTCTCTTTTCAACCAACGGCAGTCACTCTCCTCTCCAAATAACTTCTGCTTAGCTTTCCGAGCTTCCCTCGGGTCCTCTTAATCAGCGGTCTCCAACCTTTTTTGCGCCACGGACGGTTTATGCCCGACAATATTTTCACGGACCGGCCTTTAAGGTGTCGCGGATAAACGAGGGAGGGGCTAATAATCGGCTCAGTCATTTTTAATGATCGTTGAAAGCCCAGATCGTAATCGTGATTAAAATTCGATTAATTGAGCAGCCCTACCTCAGCTTTTCTTTTTCTTTTACATGCCCCTTGCTGAGTTTGTTAGCCAAGCGAGTCAGTTACAGACGGGTCAAAACATAGAATTAGGTGATGGAAAAACAAGTCAAGCTAAATGAACAATGTTTTCAATTATATATGACTAGAGGCAAATGATTGAAGTTACACATACTTGAATCAACATTTAAAGCTCTCTCATTAATATGCTGCAGTGCGTTACAGTTTCTAGGATCTACATTTCTAACCTGGAGATCGTGACAAACTGTGTCACAGAGCAAAATCCATTATGTATGCAAATCAAATGACATATAACACATCTGCATAGTTGGAGCATATGTAGCCTAAATAAGCCTGCACAAAAATACTGAATGCATATTGGTATAAATACTGACAGTGAACAGTGCACACAGTGTGGTGCTTGCAGAGATGGTCACTTCATCAGTTTTAGCTTTTTTTGCTGTTGCACGTAGAAAGTGTCCAGGCATGAATTGATTTCCATTTTATTGATTTCTGCCTGCTGTAACGTCCACTGTTGCCGGGTTACTCCACAATAATGCTGAATTTATGTACAGTATTGATCACTAATTACTTAAATATAACAGATGAGATCATTTTCTCAGTAATATGGTTTAGCTTTATGTTGCAGAAGGTACTGAGACACTAACACATACCTTATAAAGTAATGACGACGGGCCTTAGAAAATGCATTAGAAAATGGACTTTTGTTATTTTATACTTGGCTAAGAAATTCAATATGTACTGTCTCTAAGCATCGTCCTAAAGCCGTGTGCCACCTGCTTGTTACCAAAGTGTCCTTACTATAGCAAGAGATTGTGTGGAGATTATGCATGTTTTCCAGAATCACCTGAAGATTAGCCCTGCAAACACGTCTGCAGGTGGAGGATTTGCCACATTTCCAGTGGAATCAGCACCCCAGCCTCTCTCATTCATTCAGCTATTGTGGCCAATAACACGCACACAGATAGCTTAAGAAGTATAATTAGCAGATGAGCCTTTGTGTGGCGTTGTTGCCTCTGCCTGAAGACATGTTGGAATGCAATTTGAATTGTTCATGCCAGGAGCCCGAAGCCACGAGTCAATCAGTGTCTCGGAGCCACTTTGGCAGCAGCTTGCTCTCACATGTTAATTAGTAACGACTTTCCCTTCTGGCTGCAGTGTGAGACAGCACAGCAAAGGTGAGATACTTGAGGGAAATATACAGGAAACTTCCAAGAGCTCAGCTTGGCGTTTGATCTGCCGGGATGGCTGTTATCTATTGTTCGGTTTCATTTGGTGGCAGTAAATGGAGATGAAAGTGGTGTATGCTGACACCTGCACTGCTGACAGCATCTTAAGGAGGCTCAGTTCTGCTGGGAAACTTTGACTTCATGCTCAAGTTAAATCTTCTCCAGTTTGATGCGATGTTTGAATACGCGGTGATGTTTGTAGCAAGAACCATTAAATGCAATGTGATTTCAGATTGATGATTGTTAGAGTGAATCGTTTGATTTTTTTTTTTAGGTTTACTTAAAATAAATTGTAGCAATGCTGAGGCCATTTCCCCCAAACACATAATTCAGCAGTTATTAAAAAGCAGGCGCACTGTTTCTCAGCCTGACGACTGAACGCGTCGCTGCGCTCTCTGTGTTTAATCGTACGGGTGAGCTTGTTGTCTGCCTTCCTCTGGTTTCAATGTATTTGTCCTGTTATTTATTCTGCTGTCTACTATTTATGTTTTATTCCAGCACAGTTGGTGTGGAGCACCTACAGTTTTGTTGCACATGGACAATGACAATAAATGTCTATTCTATCCTGTTCAGGCACCTCATCCTGTCTGATAATTAGTGGTTTTTTGCCTTTTTCGGAGGATGCGAAGAAATAAATGATTGAGAATTCTGCTGAATTTCAAAGCGCTGATTGCAGTGAGCCCCACAGAAGGCTGCATGACGCTCATTTTAATAAAGGCTCTGAGCTACACATGAACAAAATTTAAAACCGCCAGACGTGCTGACCTTTCATTGTGCAGCCATTTTTTTTCTTGTGCTCTTAAAGGGAAGAATGTGAAAGCCCTTGAGAACGATGGGAATTAGTTCTTAATTAAAGCCGGCCACACATTACACTGTCCGGTGCCCGTGGCGGTAAAATTAATTATTTGCAGGTACCGTTGAAGCTCTTGTTGATAATCTCAAACGAAGATGCTTTGATTCAAAACAGGGTCACACTGGAAAAAGAACCACCAAGCAATATCTTTGACGTGACACTGTTAAAGAAATAACCGATAATAACCATTGATTACTCTTCTCTGCTGTGTACGACTTCCTGTGTCACCGTTATGCTTTCAGCTTTGGGACTCGAGGGAAAAAATTACTTTCTGATGGATCCGCTCGCTGGCCTATAAGTGCAAATCTTTTCACGTTCAAGCATTTAAACCATTTAACGTAATGCCACATAATGTGGTCTGAAGTTGTAAGGAGCTCTGCTGTGTAATTAAGTTGTTAACTTGGACACAATCCACTAGTTAGAGCTGCCAAGCATATGATGAGATTTGTTTGCGTCTCTCTACAGTAGCTCTGCCGTCTAATGGTTACAGTGACTAACATCATTCCTCCTGTTGGTGCAACTACAAAGAATCTGCAGATAACTGAATAATAGGGCAAGCAGATTACTCAGGTACAAATGTAATTGTGAATGCATTATACATGCAGTGAAAAATACTGCAAGCCGTGCCATTATGAAACTAGAGTTACTTCAAACTGTGCAGGCATGTAGGATTCCAACTCTGTTATGTGTAAATTTAACCGGAGGTTGAAGAATTTCACACAGTGGCTATAATGAAAACACCAGCTGTCCACAGACTGCATAAAGTACCACATCGGTTGCACAAAGGTATAAAGGTAAGTCAGCAGGAGTGCAGTGCAAACAATCTGAATAAGACAAAGAAAACATGACCACTGATTCTCCGTATGCACAATGGTGGTCATGGCAACCGAGCAAATGTAACTCTTTTAAAATCACATTTTTCCAGGCAGTGATTCATAATTACTGATACTTACTGTAGTTTACAGTATTGACCAGATTATCTTAAACAGCCATCTAGAACCAGTCAAACATGCTTCGTCTCTTTATCTTTTAATCATGAAAACACGTCTTTGTCACATTTATGTTAACCATAGAAATCAAACTTGTGTAAAGGTGGCAGTTTTATTTATCTGTTTGTCGTTTTGCAGTTTTTTAATAAGGTCAAAGCTACAGGTACATCTGATTAATCTTATACAGTATACAGTATTCCTACAGTATAAATACTTATTAGATGCAAGGGTGAGAAAAGTACTTGACCTCTGCTCGGGCTGGTAACAATCCAAATCATTAGCTGAACTTTTGACATTTTCATTGTGAAACTGGCAAAATTGGATAGGCTTGCCTCCAGTTGTGGACGGCAAAGATGAAATTGAGCATTTCAGCAACAATAACTCAAATTATTACGGTCGTTCACAGAGGAAAGGTTGATTATTTGACAAAGCCTTGCTGCACAGGGTCGGGCTATCACATGCAGGATGCTGGTTGGCTCTCAAATTGCTGGATTTTAGAGAAACAATTTAAAAATGAACCAAATTGTAATGGCCATGCGAAGGACTCCAAAGATATCTGACACAGCAAAGCTTGTAGATTACTCTCTGTGCTGGTTATCATTCAACATCTGTCGGCCGTGGGACAAGCCAGGAACCAATCAGATAGTGGACAAGTGTGTCAACTAATCGGTGGTTTGATCTCTGGCCTCTCCATGTGTCCTTGGGCAAGACTGCAGCTATTGGTGAGCTAATGGGCCTAGAAACACATTATGAAGTGCTTTGTAAAACTCCTGGAATGATACAGTATACTTTGAGTGATGTGTATTTAATGACAGTAGTTTGCAGATATTTCTCTGGCAGCTTCAACTTGTAACCTACAGGATATTAAAACCTTAGTTTGTTGTCTTCTGTCCACCAGGCCTCTAAAATCATCCCAATCAGGAGACCCAACTTTGCCTAGTAACAGCAGTCCATGATGCACTGACTGATTTACTCCAGGTTATAGTCCAGACTAGTGTCAGATTAGTGTTTCATTAGGATAACTTGAAGAAGATTTAGACTGCAGGCAGGAATATTATCTGTCTACACCTGTACAGGACTGACATTTTCCTCAATCAAAACTACAGCCCGACAATAAAAACAGCTCCAGGTTGATATACAAAAAGATACGATTTAGATGGAATTGCCTGTCAGTGTTTATATTGTTGTATTAAATGGACTGCATTTTTATATAGCACTTTTCTGGTCTTTTCAACCACTCAAATCACTTTAGACCACAAGCAGCATTCACCCATCCACACAGGACTATTATCTTATACATGCTGCACTTTCTCCATCACACAGCAGCGATGCAGTTTTTCTGCTTCAGTATCCTGATCAAGGACACTTTGACACAAAGACCACAGGTATCGGAAAATTTCACTCGTGATATTTGTAGGTTGGTTTTTTCTTAATTTGACAATGTTGTTCATGACAACCCAATTTAGAAATGAAAACATAATTATTACAAAATAAATATGCTTATAATGTTTGGAAAATGACTGAGAACAGCGTGTATGGAGCCGGGGGGAGGTCACGTCACTTCACGTGAAAACGTTTAAGCTGTCAACGAGTTCTAAACAAACTCCAAGCGTGAACAAATTCAACTGTGTGATAGTTTGGGAGAAAAATTAGAAAATGCAAACGCAAAACAAAAATCATCGACAGAAAACAACTGAAATTCAGTACAGCGAAGTTTCCAGACTTGATAGTGGGCGAAAGCTTGGTGTTTGGAGTTTGTTCATTAATAAATGACAGTTGTTCTTTAATTCTTTATTACAGGTTTATTCATTATATATTGAACGGCATGTTAATACTGAGTAACAACTTGGCCCACTTAAAAATTAAAATTTTGCTAATGCAAAATGACGATGTGACTCACCTGCTCTTCTCTGTAGAAACCACAAACCTTTCAGTTTTTCATGTATGTATATCAGACATGTATGTTTATGTATAAATATGCATAGTCAAAGGAGCTTGCAAAGAAAAGCGTCTGGACTTCTTTAAGTTGCTTGAAGACGTTTCACCTCTCATCCGAGAAGCTTCTTCAGTTCTAAAGTCAAATGGTGGAGAGTCCCAGATGTAAACCTAGTGGGAGTTTCCCCCCACAGAGGGACAAAAGGACCCCTGATGATCCTCTAATCGCCTGAGCCAAGGTGTGAAACTGGGCGTGGGTCCCAATCAGCCAGAGTTTCGGGTGTGTTCATTGTGAAACCTGGCCCCACCTTATCATGCGAATTCCTGAGGTCAGATGGCCCAGGATGTGAGTGGGCGTTAAGTGGGAACATGTTCTGCCTACACCACCGGGCAGAACATGTTCCCTCTAAGCCTGAAGGAAAAAAGAAGGAACACACACATGTAAAGGAAGCACTCAAAACGTGCGCGTTAAGTGTGGGCTCAAATACCAGGCTAATGATTAGATTAGATTAGATAGAACTTTATTAATCCCTCGGGTGGGTTCCTCTGGGAAATTCGATTTCCAAAAAAAGCACAGCACCGACAGAAGTTACAGAGTTACAGAATATTTTTTTATATATATATATATATATATATATATATATATATATATATATATATATATATATATATATATATATATATATATATATATATATATATATATATATATATATATATATATATATATATATATATATATATATGAGCCCCCAAAGCAGCTGGATAGCGTAGTGGTTAGACTACACGCCTTTGGAACAGAGGATCGCAAGTTCGATTCCTGCCTGGGGCGTCTGTATCCAGTAAGGGTCCTAAGGCTAGACCCCCTATGCTAAGCAAGCCTACCGCAGACATGAGCGAGACAGATAAATATGAAGGCATGCCGGCTCGGACGTCGCCCGGATCAACAAGGTCCGCGTCAGGTGTTGAGGAACCAGGGCACCCTGACGAAAAGTGGGCTACTGGAACAAGAAGGCATCGGTGGGCAAGGGACGAAAACAGGGCGTTGTTGGAATGCTACTACGCAAGTAACCCCGGCGGAAGGGGCTACATGAATAGGATGAGGGACCTATGGATTCTTCGATACCCAACATCCACAATGACGGCGAAACAACTAGTAGCTCAGTGTTCCAACATTCGAAAGAAGGGACTGCTCTCACAGCTAGAGATTGACGAGGTACAACACAAATGCTACGGCAAGGAGGAGTCAGGACGCCAGGTCAGGGGGGAGATATCATCACCCCCACCCGAGATTGGGTACATAGCCCCAAGTGCGATAGGAGAAGGATCGTTGAGTGCGAGAGGAACTGACCTGAAAAATAGGATCATGGCCAAGCTTGAAACCTGGATCCCCCGTAGCCGGTTACCAAGATTACGTGAAGTACCCTCAGAAGGTCTGCTAGATGATGTTAATGCAGCACTACGGGCAATACCTACAACCACGATTACCGACACTAACAAGCTGATCTACAATACGGCAGCAGTGATCAGTGAGATGCTTGGCTACAAGTTGAACAGCCACAAGGGGCAGTACCCTCCATGGAGAAGGAGGCTAGAGGGCAAGATCAAAGTAGCACGGAGGGAGGTTAGCCAACTAACAGAGTTGCAGAAAGGTGCGACAAATAAGGTGCCTAAGAAATACAGCAAGCTGTCCATACCTGAGGCCTTGGAAACTGCCAAGCAAAGACTCACAGCCTTGGCCAGCCGCTTGAGGAGGTACACCAGAGAGATAGAAGGCAGGAGAATAAACCAGCTGTTCTCCACAGAACCAGCAAAGGTGTACTCTCAGTGGCAAGGGAACAATAAGAGAACAGCACCACCAAGGCTGGAGACGGAGCAATACTGGAAGAGCATATGGGAGAAGGATGCAACCCATAACGGCAATGCTCAGTGGCTAGTGGATCTGAGGGCAGACCACAGCGACCTCCCTGAACAGGGTCCAGTAACCATCACAGTGGCAGATATCCAAGAAAGGGTCTCCAGTATGAAGAGTTGGACAGCACCAGGGCCCGACATGGTTCACGCCTACTGGCTGAAGAAGCTGACTGCACTCCACGAGCGTCTGGCAGCACAAATGAACCAGCTGCTAGTTAACGAGAGACACCCGGAATGGCTAACTGAAGGCCGGACGGTCCTGATCCCCAAGGACCCCAAGAAGGGACCGGTCCCCTCCAACTACCGACCAATAACCTGCCTCAGTACTACATGGAAGCTCCTGTCAGGCATCATATCGGCTAAGATGAACAGGCACATGGGTCAATACATGAGCGGGACACAGAAAGGAATTGGCAAGAATACCAGAGGTGCAAAACACCAGCTACTGGTAGACAGAACAATCAGCCGAGACTGCAAGACCAGACTGACCAACCTGTGCACTGCCTGGATTGATTACAAGAAGGCCTATGACTCAATGCCCCACAGCTGGATACTGGAATGCCTAGAATTGTACAAGATCAATGGGACCCTAAGAGCCTTCATCAGGAACTCAATGGGGATGTGGCGTACAACACTAGAGGCCAACTCCAAGCCCATAGCACAAGTTACCATCAAGTGCGGGATCTACCAAGGAGATGCTCTGTCCCCACTGCTGTTCTGCATAGGCCTGAACCCCCTCAGTGAGATCATTAACAAGACTGGCTACGGATACCGACTACGGAACGGAGCAGTTGTCAGCCACCTCCTGTACATGGATGACATCAAGCTGTATGCCAAGAGTGAACGAGACATCGATTCACTGATCCACACTACCAGGCTATACAGCAATGACATTGGAATGTCGTTCGGACTGGAGAAGTGTAGTCGGATGGTAACAAAGAGAGGGAAGGTAGTCAGAACTGAGGGGATTGAACTACCAGAAGGCAACATTGCAGACATAGAGGACAGTTACAAGTACCTGGGGATCCCGCAGGCAAATGGGAACCATGAAGAGGCCGCTAGAAAGGCTGCAACCACCAAGTACCTGCAGAGGGTCAGGCAAGTCCTGAGGAGTCAGCTGAATGGTAAGAACAAGATCCGGGCCATCAACACATACGCCCTGCCCGTGATCAGGTACCCTGCTGGGGTAATAGGCTGGCCAAAGGAGGAGATAGAAGCCACTGACATAAAGACAAGAAAGCTCCTGACCATGCATGGAGGGTTTCACCCCAAGTCCAGCACCCTGAGGCTGTACGCTAAGCGGAAGGAAGGGGGCCGGGGACTGGTGAGTGTCAGCACCACAGTCCAGGATGAGACAAGGAACATCCAAGAATACATTGGGAAGATGGCCCCAACTGACCGAGTGCTCAGTGAATACCTCAGGCAGCAGAAACCCAAGAAAGAGGAGGGAGACGAGGAACCATCATGGAAGGACAGGCCCCTGCACGGTATGTACCACCGGCAGATAGAGGAGGTGGCTGATATCCAGAAATCCTACCAGTGGCTGGACAAAGCTGGACTGAAAGACAGCACAGAGGCACTAATCATGGCAGCACAAGAACAAGCTCTGAGTACAAGATCCATAGAGGCTGGGGTCTATCACACCAGGCAAGACCCCAGGTGCAGGCTGTGTAAAGATGCCCCAGAGACAATCCAGCACATAACAGCAGGGTGCAAGATGCTAGCAGGCAAGGCATACATGGAACGCCATAACCAAGTGGCCGGCATAGTGTACAGGAACATCTGTGCCGAGTATAACCTGGAAGTCCCGAGGTCAAAATGGGAGATGCCCCCAAGGGTGGTGGAGAATGACCGAGCTAAGATCCTGTGGGACTTCCAGATACAGACGGACAAAATGGTGGTGGCTAACCAACCGGACATAGTGGTGGTAGACAAACAGAAGAAGACGGCCGTAGTGATCGATGTAGCGGTTCCGAATGACAGCAATATCAGGAAGAAGGAACACGAGAAGCTGGAGAAATACCAAGGGCTCAGAGAAGAGCTCGAGAGGATGTGGAGGGTGAAGGTAACGGTGGTCCCCGTGGTAATCGGAGCACTAGGTGCGGTGACTCCCAAGCTAGGCGAGTGGCTCCAGCAGATCCCGGGAACAACATCGGAGATCTCTGTCCAGAAGAGCGCAGTCCTGGGAACAGCTAAGATACTGCGCAGGACCCTCAAGCTCCCAGGCCTCTGGTAGAGGACCCGAGCTTGAAGGATAAACCGCCCGCAGGGGCGTGCTGGGTGTTTTTTTTTTATATATATATATATATATATATATATATATATATATCCACTCCTGACACCAGCAGCTGGATAGCGTAGTGGTTAGACTACACGCCTTTGGAACAGAGGATCGCAAGTTCGATTCCTGCCTGGGGCGTCTGTGTCCAGTAAGGGTCCTAAGGCTAGACCCCCTATGCTAAGCAAGCCTACCGCAGACATGAGCGAGACAGATAAATATGAAGGCATGCCGGCTCGGACGTCGCCCGGATCAACAAGGTCCGCGTCAGGTGTTGAGGAACCAGGGCACCCTGACGAAAAGTGGGCTACTGGAACAAGAAGGCATCGGTGGGCAAGAGACGAAAACAGGGCGTTGTTGGAATGCTACTACGCAAGTAACCCTGGCGGAAGGGGCTACATGAATAGGCTGAGGGACCTATGGATTCTTCGATACCCAACATCCACAATGACGGCGAAACAACTAGTAGCTCAGTGTTCCAACATTCGAAAGAAGGGACTGCTCTCACAGCTAGAGATTGACAAGGTACAACACAAATGCTACGGCAAGGAGGAGTCAGGACGCCAGGTCAGGGGGGCGATATCATCACCCCCACCCGAGATTGGGTACATAGCCCCAAGTGCGATAGGAGAAGGATCGTTAAGTGCGAGAGGAACTGACCTGAAAGATAGGATCATGGCCAAGCTTGAAACCTGGATCCCGCGTAGCCGGTTACCAAGATTACGTGAAGTACCCTCAGAAGGTCTGCTAGATGATGTTAATGCAGCACTACGGACGATACCTACAACCACGATTACCGACACTAACAAGCTGATCTACAATACGGCAGCAGTGATCAGTGAGATGCTTGGCTACAAGTTGAACAGCCACAAGGGGCAGTACCCTCCATGGAGAAGGAGGCTAGAGGGCAAGATCAAAGTAGCACGGAGGGAGGTTAGCCAACTAACGGAGTTGCAGAAAGGTGCGACAAAGAAGGTGCATAAGAAATACAGCAAGCTGTCCATACCTGAGGCCTTAGAAACTGCCAAGCAAAGACTCACAGCCTTGGCCAGCCGCTTGAGAAGGTACACCAGAGAGATAGAAGGCAGGAGAATAAACCAGCTGTTCTCCACAGAACCAGCAAAGGTGTACTCTCAGTGGCAAGGGAACAATAAGAGAACAGCACCACCAAGGCTGGAGACCGAGCAATACTGGAAGAGCATATGGGAGAAGGACGCAACCCATAACGGCAATGCTCAGTGGCTAGTGGATCTGAGGGCAGACCACAGCAACCTCCCCGAACAGGATCCAGTAACCATCACAGTGGCAGATATCCAAGAAAGGGTCTCCAGTATGAAGAGTTGGACAGCACCAGGGCCCGACATGGTTCACGCCTACTGGCTAAAGAAGCTGACTGCACTCCACGAGCGTCTAGCAGCACAAATGAACCAGCTGCTAGTTAACGAGAGACACCCGGAATGGCTAACCGAAGGTCGGACGGTCCTGATCCCCAAGGACCCCAAGAAGGGACTGGTCCCCTCCAACTACCGACCAATAACCTGCCTCAGTACTACATGGAAGCTCCTGTCAGGCATCATATCGGCTAAGATGAACAGGCACATGGGTCAATACATGAGCGGGACACAGAAAGGAATTGGCAAGAATACCAGAGGCGCAAAACACCAGCTACTGGTAGACAGAACAGTCAGCCGAGACTGCAAGACCAGACTGACCAACCTGTGCACTGCCTGGATTGATTACAAGAAGGCCTATGACTCAATGCCCCACAGCTGGATACTGGAATGCCTAGAATTGTACAAGATCAATGGGACCCTAAGAGCCTTCATCAGGAACTCAATGGGGATGTGGCGTACAACACTAGAGGCCAACTCCAAGCCCATAGCACAAGTCACCATCAAGTGCGGGATCTACCAAGGAGATGCTCTGTCCCCACTGCTGTTCTGCATAGGCCTGAACCCCCTCAGTGAGATCATTAACAAGACTGGCTACGGATACCGACTACGGAACGGAGCAGTTGTCAGCCACCTCCTGTACATGGATGACATCAAGCTGTATGCCAAGAGTGAACGAGACATCGATTCACTGATCCACACTACCAGGCTATACAGCAATGACATTGGAATGTCGTTCGGACTGGAGAAGTGTAGTCGGATGGTAACAAAGAGAGGGAAGGTAGTCAGAACTGAGGGGATTGAACTACCAGAAGGCAACATTGCAGACATAGAGGACAGTTACAAGTACCTGGGGATCCCGCAGGCGAATGGGAACCATGAAGAGGCCGCTAGAAAAGCTGCAACCACCAAGTACCTGCAGAGGGTCAGGCAAGTCCTGAGGAGTCAGCTGAATGGTAAGAACAAGATCCGGGCCATCAACACCTATGCCCTGCCCGTGATCAGGTACCCTGCTGGGGTAATAGGCTGGCCAAAGGAGGAGATAGAAGCCACTGACATAAAGACAAGAAAGCTCCTTACCATGCATGGAGGGTTTCACCCCAAGTCCAGCACCCTGAGGCTGTACGCTAAGCGGAAGGAAGGGGGCCGGGGACTGGTGAGTGTCAGCACCACAGTCCAGGATGAGACAACGAACATCCAAGAATACATTGGGAAGATGGCCCCAACTGACCGAGTGCTCAGTGAATACCTCAGGCAGCAGAAACCCAAGAAAGAGGAGGGAGACGAGGAACCATCATGGAAGGACAGGCCCCTGCACGGTATGTACCACCGGCAGATAGAGGGGGTGGCTGATATCCAGAAATCCTACCAGTGGCTGGACAAAGCTGGACTGAAAGACAGCACAGAGGCACTAATCATGGCAGCACAAGAACAAGCTCTGAGCACAAGATCCATAGAGGCTGGGGTCTATCACACCAGGCAAGACCCCAGGTGCAGGCTGTGT